>NC_057811.1:222546977-222853223 GCF_018294505.1 Triticum aestivum | reverse complement strand
GGCGGGTGTCGGGGGCGGGTGGTGGGGGCGGTGGCGGGCGGCGGGGGCGGCAGTGGTGCCTGTGTTCGTCGGGGAGGAGAGAGGGAGAGAAATAGAGAGATGGAAGGGCGGGGTGGGGATCGGCCACTAGTTAGGTTAGTTCTTTGCCGTCCGCCCCACCTTTGCCGGCCGCTTTTTTTTGTCTTTGCCGTCCGCTAGCAGATGGCAAAGAAGGGGGCCGTTAAGTTTTTTTAATCAGCTCGTTAGTGGGGGCCACCTCTAGCTTTGCCGTCTGCCAGCTGACAGCAAAGATTCTTTGCCGTCCGTTTTCTGTAAGCGGACGGCAAAGACCTTCTTTGCCGTCAGGCAGCGGACGGCAAAGAATTGGCTGACGACAAATAAGCTAATTCCAGTGGTGGGGGCTCCCTCACGCCGTCCCTCTCGCTGCCTCGCCCTCCGCCAACTGTGGGTGACGTGGCCCATGGAGCGCCACCACCTCCACACCAAGACGGCGTCCTGGCGCCAAGGCGTGTGGCCCCTCGGCGCGACCCGCCGCGTCGGGCGCCCGTGCGCGAAGAAGGAAGCTGCCAAGAAGTTCCTCGTCCTCAAGAAAACGCTCCCGCGCTCCCAGCACCACTACGACAAGACCGTGCGCCGCCTGCGGTGGCGGTGCGTGGACATCAAGGGCAGGCTCCACATCAGCAAAGGGTCCCGGTGGCCACCGCGGGTTGCCGCGCCTTCACTCCTGAGCTGCGTAGCGTCGCTTGGTCGGGCAAGTTCAAGCGAGACCTGCCTCCTCGCTACGACGGCACCACCGAACCCCCGGAGTTCTTGAAACTCTACGAGCTGAGCATCGAGGCGGCCAACAGCAATGAAAAAGTCATGGCGAACTGGTTCCCCATGGCTCTCAAGGATGGCGCCCGCTCGTGGCTCCTGAACCTGCCTCCAGGCTCCATCTCCTCCTGGAACGAGATGCGTGACCACTTTTTCACCAACTTCCAGGGCACTCGCGACCGCCCTCCAGCCGCGGGTGACCTGCGCCGTGTCAAGCAGCAGCCAGGGAGACCCTCTAGAAGTACATCCAGCGCTTCAACAACGTTCGCCTCAAGATCCCCAAGGTGACGGACGAGGCCATCATCTCTGCGTTCTCCGATGGCGTCTGCGACGTCAAGATGAAGGAGGAGCTCACCATCCATGAGGAGCTGTGCACGTCCTTGGAGTTGGTCAACCTGGCGACCAAGTGCGCAAGGGCTGAGGAAGGGCGCCTTTCCCTTCTCGAGCTCCCGGCTGCCGACCTGGAGGAGAAGAAGGCCAAGGCCAAGGACATGAAGTGTAAGGGAGTGGCCGTACTCGCGGCGGAGCTAGACACGAAGCGCGGCCGCGACTAGCCCGAGTCATCCAAGAGCAGCCGGCCGTTCTGCGCCTTCCACAACATTCCACAGCCACAACACCAACGACTATCAAGAGCTCAGGGCCATTCGAGATGGACGCCTCGGTCGACGCCCCGAGCGCAACGACCGGGGCTACGGCCGAGGAGGACGAAATGGCGGAGAATGCTGGAATGACCGTGGCCCTCGCCAGGAGTGTCGTGACCGGCCTCGTGAGGACCGCTGGCGGGACCAGCCTCGCAAGGGCGCTTGGAGGGATCAGCCTCGCGAGGACCGTCCTCAGGGCAATGCCGGGCTTCCTTAGCTGCCGCCACCACCAAGAAGGAACGATGACCACCATCAGGACGAGGGGGCTGGGGGCTTCCAGGAGCCGTGGGCTATCGCCCTCATCCTGGGCGGAGCTCAAGCCCCAGCCTCTCAGTGAAGCTTCAAGCAGTTTGCTTGCAAGGTGAACGCAGTCCTCCCCAGGCTCGAGGCCACATGCCCGCTTAGGTGGTCCAAGCGCGCCATCACTTCCAGTTCAGCGGATTAGCTCAAGTGCGCAGCCACCGCTGGCGCTCTCCTGATGCTTTGCTCACCCGTCATCAGCAACGTGCAAGTTACCAAGACACTCATCGACGGCGGCGCAGGGCTCAACGTCCTATCCGTCGAGACGTTTGACAGCCTTCAAGTGCCCTACGATCAGCTTCAGCCTACCAAGCCCTTCTCAGGAGTGACTGACGGTTCCACCACGCCGATAGGGCAGGTCCGCCTCCCTGTCACCTCCGGACAGCGCGACAAACTACCGCACCGAGCTCATCAACTTCGACGTCGCCCACATCCGTCTGCCATACAATGCCATCCTTGGGTATCCGGCCCTGGCCAAGTTTATGGCAGTGACGCACCACAGCTACAACATCCTCAAGATGGTGGGAAGTGGAGGGATCATCACAGTCCCCTGCAAAGAAAGAGATGCAGTGTGCTCCCTCGAGTGCGCCTTCCAAGCAGCGTCAATCGAAGACCCCGACAGCAGTGCAGCACAGTACCCTCCTGAGGTCGTCCCCAAGAAGAAGAAGCAGCTACTCCACACTAGGCCTTAGGAGAACGGCGCTGCAAGTGGAGCCACGTCAGGATCAGTGCCCGCGCCTAGGGCGCCTCCCTCCCTCGCATAGGAAGGTGCGCCCGGCGCCCTCCTTGGGCAGGGCTCGGGGGGCTCTCTTCTGGAGGGCCTCATACCTTGCCAACATCGCGAGGGAGGCGCTCGGGCACCACGTGGAGATGTGCTTCGCAGCACGTTTCCCTCAGGAGGACACCGGACGAGGAGCACCCGGCGCTCAGGATTTCATTGCCAAGACCACTCAGGAACTGCAGGATGAAAGAGCCATGCGCGGCGACCGTCACTCACCTGGCGCGGCTCCCTATCCCGGCGAGGATGGCGGGCTGTGCGTCTGCATCGACATCCCAGGGCTCAACAGGGCCGCATCTCAGGAGCTTTTCTGGCCTTCACGCGTGGGACGCTGCGAGGGCCCGCCTCACACGTTCGCATGCCCTTCGGCCTGCCGAGCATGGCGTCCGCCTTCTAGCGCAACCTGCGGAGCATCCTGGCGGCTCAGGAGGCTAGGCACCACGCAGTCCTGGCGGAGATGGAGACGGTCCTCAAGGAACCGCCTGGACCCCCAGAGCCTCCCGAGGCTCAGGGCCCAGGTGGCTCGTGAGGAGTAACCCCTTCATCAAGCGTCTTCAGCTGCCTCAACACCCCTTCGACAACAGAACCAGGTGACATCTTCTAAGTTTGTTTAGCTGGGAGCGCCCCTCGGGCTGCATCATTCCTAGGCCGCGTGGGTCCGTCCCTGTGGCATGTATCCCTTTACATCTTTAGCTTACTTTGCTGGGGGCGCCTCTCGGGCTGCATCATCCCCAAGCCACTCGGGTCCAGCCCAGTGGCATGTATCGTTCTTGCATTTACCTGAGCTAGTTTGCTTTTCATGCATCACCTATCTGTGATTATCGCCTGCTTGATTGTCACCCACCATGGGAGCCGCGCGCCGAGCATCTTTCTTCAGGATCCTTCGCATAAGGTGGCTAGGCACGGCGTCTGTCTCGGGCCGTCCCTACAGCGTCGATAAATCCAACGACCGAACTCTGTTTGGCGGGCCGGCCCCGTTCACGTCACCTCCTGGGGTCGTTGGTGCCTGTCCCACTCATGCGATAGCCTCAGGAGATTCGTTGGGCGCAGGTTGTCTAACCATCTCGCACGACCACCACACTATCAAGACCAGGCGCAACCCGCCTTGAGGTAGGGCCTCGTGAGTCCTGCGCTGGCTCACGAGTGCCCAGACACACCTCGTCTAGCCTTGCCATGCAAGCCACGTGTCAGGGCGGGGTTGTACACGCCCCGGGGGCTCTCCGCAGTAGGGAGTCCCCTCCCACGTACCAGTGGAAGCACCATGCTCCGCGCTGGCCGTCGACACCGCCGAGGAGCGGCTATGCCCATGCAAGTGCGGAAGCGCTATGCTCCGCACTGGTGATAAACAACTGAGGGCGGCCCCACGGCCGTATCAACCTCAGGGAGCCCTTGAGCCCAGTGTCTGGCCTCATCGCAACACCTCCCCTCGGGAGAGTCGCGCGAGGGGGCTGGACACGAGGGCTGTGCTCGGGTCACACCCAAGCGTACGCCACCCAGCCACGTCCCCCGGACCTGGTCATCGCGCGCCCCTCCCGAGCCGAGCCTCGGCAAGGACAAACATATGGAGGTCGTTTGAGCGTCAAGGGGGACTCCTGAGCATCGCGACTCCGGAGCCTAACTGGTCACGTAGCCCCTCACTCCTTGGTCTTGTCCTGGTCTTCGAATGACCCAACGACGGCTGAGGTATGCGCGCGGCCGGGCCCTACCGACGTAGAACACTAGACCTATTCCTGCGTCTCCTTCTTATAAGTTGTTTGCACGTCAAGGGGGACTCCTGAGCATCGCGACTCAGGAGCCTAACTGGTCACGTAGCCCCTCACTCCTTGGTCTCGTCCTGGTCTCCGGACGACCCAACGGCGGCTGAGGTATACGCGGGGTCGGGCCCTGCCAACGTAGAACGAAAAGCAAATAGGAAGAAAATCGCAAAGTCTCAAGCAAATATTACAAGACATATTGTTCTCACAATACCAAACGCAAGTTTAAACGCCTCCACGAGGCATGATGCATGTTGCAGGAGTAAAACGGGAAAGCAATCGCGAGCAAGTCATCCCTGGACGTCGCCGTCGCCCGCAAGGGGTGCCCCCCCCCCTTGGTGGCGGAGCCTTCACCTGTACCACCGGCCGGAGCTGCAGGATCGGTAGCACCGCCGGTCGAAGGCGCGGGAGCGAAGGCGCGGAACTTCTTCAGCAGGGCCTCCACCTGACCCTTCACGGCAGCGGCAGCGGCTGTGCAATGTTTGTCGTCCGCAGGCTCCAGCAGCTCGTCAAGGCGGGTGGTAGGATCGCGAAGATGGAGGTGGTTGAAGACGCGCGTCAGCACAGCTGAAGAAAGGATGCGAGCCTCTTCCTCTGCGATGGGGCCGATGCCGCTCACGACTTCCTCGAGCGCCTCGACCGAGTAGGAAAGCAGCTGGGCGGGGCCGTCCTCATCGGTGGTCAGCGGCTTCTCCAAGCCCTTCTCATAGAGCGTCTTCAGCGCCACGCGAGACCTCACCTCGAGGAGCGCGAAGGCCGCGCGGTCCTCGGCCAGAACCTTCGCCTTCGCGTCAAGTTTGGCTTCCTCCGCCTTCACCTTCCGCTCCAGCTCCTTCAGCCGGCCGCGCTCAGTGGCCTGCGCCTGCGCCGACTACTCCAGCTCGGCGTCGCGACCCTTGATGGCATCTTCCCGAGCCTTCATCTTCTCCTCCTCTGCCTTGCGGCTATGGGCTTCCTCCGCACGCTCGTTGCGCAGGGTCTTCAGCTCAGCCTCGAGCGCCCGGCAGCGATCCTGGGTGGCCTTGACGTCCTGCAGCGCCGCCTCGCGAGCAGCCGCTGCTTGGGCGGCGGCCTGCTTCTCCTTCTCGGAGGTCGCCGTGGCCTGTCTCGGCGCCGCCCGAACAGACACGTCCGAATGGAGCTAGCCAAAGACTAGCTCCAGGCGCCCAGCCACCAGGAGGGGGTCGGTGCCCTGGAGATCTTCTCGCAGCCGGGTCATCTCAAGAAGAGTGCGCTCCAAGACGTCAGGGGAGGCAGAAGGTATCGTCACCATAGCCTGGGAGACAGGGGGCTCCTGAGCCTTGAAGATCCCAGCAGCCGAGCCGGACACCGGCGCCTCCGGAGCCAGCGGGGCCACGGGGGCTGACTCCTCCCGAGGATTCTCCCCCAGGCCTCGCGAGGACGACCGAGCTGGAGAGACATGAGCACCAGCGCTGACCTTCTCCATGGAGGGACACGATGCTGGAGCAGGCAGGCTGGTCCCGAGCAGCGCCACTGCCTTCTCCTTCCTCTTCTTCGCCGCAGGCGTCAGCCTAATCGCACAACGGAGAAGCGTCAAGGTCAAGCAGCAGAAGCAAGGATGAAGCAAGGCAAGAGCACTTACTGGTCCACTGCGGTGTAGTCCACCCTCCTCTTGCTAAGCTTGAAGCCCAAGAGCCTCCCAGCCTGAGGCGCGGGCGCGTGGGCCCTAGGAGCAGAAGAAGGAGCAGCAGGTGGGCCGGAAGCAGCTCCAGGCGGCGTTGGAACAGAAGCAGTATCTCGAGAGATCAGCGCCGACCGGCCCCTCATCGGGATCACGGGCGGCTCTCCCTTCTCCTGGAGGACGTCGGCCTCGTCGTCGCTAGGAAGGGTGCAGAGGATGTTGGCCTTGCTCAAGGTGGAGGTCTCCCCCATCCCCTCGGGGGTCACCTCCGAGTCGCGCTCCTCGTCTCCCTCCTCTTCCTCCTCCTGGCGAGAGTCGTCAGAGGACACATCCACTAGCGCTGTCGTAGCCGGGACAGCAGGAGGCGCTGGCGGCACCAGCCCGCGCCCGTCAAAGGTTGGCATGGCAGCCACAACCTAAGCCTCGTCCTTGCGGCGGAACAAGGGAACGAAGGCGCTCGGCGGTCATTCCTGGTCGTCCCCGACCAGGAGGTGGAGAGCCACAACCAGCTCTTCATCAGGCAAGGCTTCCGGGCTCAAGCGAACCTTGTCTTCTTTGCCCCCAAGCCTCCACAAGGGGCGTGTACGCGCCTGAAGCGGGGCCACGCGCAGCATCAGGAATTCCCTCAGGAGCATGGCCTCTATCACCTTCGCCGCCTTCGCGTTGCCCGGCTTCAGGTCGGCGTTCATCTTCTCCAGCACCAACATTGCCCGGTCATCAGTAAGCTTCGCACGAGACCACCCCTTGTCAGACTGGGGCATCTCCGTTGGCAGCACCAAGCGTGGGTGGACGCACTTGGCATCCATCATGACCCACTTGCTCCTGAAGCCGTCGGCCTTCTTCCCAGCCTTCGAGATCGAGTTGGCCTTGCCGGCCGCAATGAAGTTGGCGCACCCGGAGGTACGACCATCGTTGATCCGAAGGAAGAAGAAGTGGCGCAGCAGAGCCACGGACGGCATCACGCCGACATACGCCTCGCAGTAGAAGGCGAAGATCGACAGAAGGAGGACAGAGTTGGGATGGAGATGCAGCGCCTGCAACCCGTAATGGGCAAGGACCTCATAGAAGAAGTCGGAGAAGGGGGAACCTGCCCCGCGATGATGCTGCTCATGAAGAAGGGGAAGAAGGTGCTCTCCTCGGGCTCCGGCACGACAGAGCCGGCCCGGAGCTCGGTCTTCCCCCTCTCGTTGCTCTCCCCCGCCGTCAGCAGGCGCGTGGCGACGAGGCTCTTCTCCAAGACGTTGGGCGCATCCAGAGCTGGCTCGTACTAGGTGGGCGGTGAAGAAACCTTGACTTTCCGGCACGGCATTGGTCACTGATGCGGAAGGGGATGAGAGCAGATCTGGAGATTTCGGAAGCAAGGGGCGAGAAAGGGGATTTGGAGCAAGGCGGAAGAAAGCAATGAAGACAAGCGTAGCCCGCGCCAGCCTTTTGTCAGGCGGGCAGTTGCCGAGGTAGCGTGGGGAAGCGGAGACGCCCACGCCCAATCAATCGCCTCGCGTCGATGAAGGCCGCAGGCTGTTGGGGCCCGCGGCGCTCCGCACTTGCCCTTTGGCTTCGCCTCGAAGCCAAGCCGAGCGCGCCTTTGGCTCGGGGGCTACTGTCGGCGTTCTGGGAACAGGGGTCCCCAGACTTGCCTGCCTGCGGCCCACGGCGTGGCTCCACTCGCAGCCCAGTACGGCCCGTCTTCACCAGCAAACACCCAAGCTTCTCGCGAGGGGCCATGCCTCGCGAGGCGGACGACACAAGACCTCCTCAGGAGTGGCCTCATCATGCTGGCTCGCGAGGGGCGGAGAGATCAAGGCGAGGCAAACCTCGCGAGGTTCCAATGACGTAAGCCATGACGATCAAGGCCAGGCGGGTGCCAGCGTGCACAGTGTCCTTGCTTCCTCTTTGGTGCTAAGGAGGCAAGCACAGGCGATGAGTATCGAGGCATCAGGCAAAGGTTTCCTTATCGGTGCAACGAGACCAAGACCAGTAGGACGGCAGGATGGAGGTCACCGTGGATCCCAAGACGGCGTCACCACCAGAGCCTTTGGCAGGCGAAGAACACCTTTAGTCGGGATAGCTTGTACTAGCTGTCCTCCTTCAAATTTGGCCGTTGTTGGATCCCTTCCCGCTCAATATATGGGGAGAGGACCAGGGCCTCTATAAATAGTACTAGCCACCACAGTAGGAGGCAACTCAGCTTGAACTGATTCAGATCATCCTCACCCACACAAGTTCACCAAGCACAAGAACACCTCACCTCAGGAGGCTGTTCTTCCCCTTGTACCGTTCATCCTCAGCCCAAGAGGCAATCCACCACATCATACTGGAGTAGGGTATTACACCACAACGGTGGCCCGAACCAGTATAAATCTTGTGTCTCTTGTGTTGCGGGTTCATCGATCTAGGCTTTGAGATCGCGGCGAGGTTGAGGGCGTGATTAGGTAGGGGGAATCTTCGTGCGCACCCCAGTGTTCGAACCTCAAGGGTTTTGCTGGAACTCGAAATCCGACACAAACCACGTCTACGAGCAAGGTAGAAGTAACTCCCAGGGTTTGAAATAAAGACAATAGGTTCTACCTCAGCAACTACTTCCCAATACCCACATGTTATTAAGTCCTAACCATGCAGTGTTTGAGGATTGAAACTAATGCATAAAAACTCGGTAATAAAGGGTATGATCAAAGTGTTACTTGCCTTGCTGACGATCTGGAAACCCTAGTGACTCGTAGTAGCACGCTTCGCACTCCGGAAACCCTATCGTAAACAAACAATAGCATACATAAGCACTCAAGCATAAGATGCAAGGGTAAAACTCAACTGAAAAGATCCAAACTGAAAGTACAACTGAAGAGCTTCGATTTGCAAAAACAATCAACCGAATCAGAGTTACGAAACTCAAACTACGATCAAAAGAAATTTGAATCCAAATCTGCTTGAAACCAAATTTTAATTTGTAAAAACCATGTTCAAGTTGATTAACTGGAAAGAGGTGAACAAGACGAAGATTTTGGCGTTGGTTTCACTGGATTTGGACAAACGAGCAAAATGTTGCGAGGGTTTGAAGATCAGGGACTAATCGGTGATAAAAGTATTCGCGGATAGGTCCCTGTCCGAAAATAAAATAAAAAGAAAAACATAGCGAACGAACGTTCGCTAACCGAACGAAACGAACAAATGTTGTTCGCTACTGCGAATTAACGAACGAACGTCCGCAAATTAGATCCGAACGTAAAAACCGAGAAAAACCCTAACCCTAAAATAAACCGATCTAAACCGAAGAACCGAAAAAAACGAAAAAGAACCGGCGAACCGGGACGGTTTTATACCGGTTAACGACGGCGGCGGGCTTAACGGCGGTGACGAAATTCGGCGGCTCCGGCGAGGCAAAGCGGCGGCGGCTGCGGGTCGGGGTGGGGGAGGAGGCAGCGGGGTGGTGCGGGCTTAAAAGGGGGCGGGGCAGCGCGTGCCTTGGGCAAGGGGGTGGCCCGACGGGAGTCCGATCCGGACTCCCTCGGCGTCCGTGCGGCGGCGGGACTCCTCCTGCTCGGGAGGAAGGCGGCGGGGCGACGCGGGCGGCCGGGCGGCTCGGCTGGGCCTTCGGCCGAGTCGGCCGGCGAACTTTTTTTTTAATAATTTAGAAAGAAAAATCCTAATAAAATATAAAAAATTCTAAAAAATACCAGGAACAATTTTTACCGTCTAAGTCTAATATTTAGAACAAGGTGAACATTTTTCTGGCCTAAAAATGCAATTTTCAAAAATGCATATTTTTCTAATCCAAATAAAATTTTAATTTGATTTTAAAAATTTCTTCTCCAATATTTCCTCTCTTTTGAAGAAGTCATTTTATCTTCACTCATTTATTTTTAATATGGACATAATTGGAGAGAAAAATATTAAAATCAAATTGATCCTCTTTTCAAATTTGAAAAAAATTCAAATATGAAAATGAATAAAATCTCCAACTCGCTTCTTGGGTCCTTGAGTTGCTTAAGATTTCTAGGATCACAACCAAATGCAAATAAAAATATGATATGCATATGATGACCTACGTATAACATCCAAATTGAAAATTGGGATGTTACACGTATCCCAACTTGTGAGGGAATCATAGCTTCCATCATCCTTTCCTCACATGGGACAATGCTCTAATAATGATGATCATCACACTTTTATTTACTTACAACTCAAGAATTACAACTCGATACTTAGAATAAAATATGACTCTATATGAATGCCTCTGGTGGTGTACCGGGATGTGCAATGACTCAAGAGTGACATGTATGAAAAAAATATGAAAGGTGGCTTTGCCACAAATACGATGTCAACTACATGATCATGCAAAGTAATATGACAATGATGGAACGTGTCATAGTAAAGCAGAACGGTGGAAGTTGCGTGGCAATATATCTCGGAATGGCTATGGAAATGCCATAATAGGTAGGTATGGTGGCTGTTTTGAGGAAGGTAATAGGTGGGTGTATGGCACAGGCGAAAGTTGCGCGGTACTAGAGAGGCTAGCAATGGTCGAAGGGTGAGAGTGCGTATAATCCATGGACTCAACATTAGTCATAAAGAACTCACATACTTCTTGCAAAAATATATTAGTCATCGAAACAAAGTACTACGTGCATGCTCCTAGGGGGATATATCAGTAGGAAAAGATCATCGCTCGTCCAAGACCGCCACTCTTAAGGAAGACAATCAATAAATAAATCATGCTCTGACTTCATCACATAACGGTTCACCATACGTGCATGCTACGGGAATCACAAAATTTAACACAAGTATTTCTACAATCCACAGTTACTCACTAGCATGACTCTAATATCACCATCTTTATATCTCAAAACAATCATAAGGAATCAAACTTCTCATAGTATTCAATGCACTTTATATGAATGTTTTTATTATATCCCTCTTGGATGCCTATCATATTAGGACTAAATTCTCAACCAAAGCAAATTACCACGCTGTTTAGAGAGACTCTCAAAATATTACAAGTGAAGCATGATAGTTCAATAATTTCTACAAAATAAAACCACTGTCGTGCTCTAAAAAGATATAAGTGAAGCACTAGAGCAAAACTTCCTAGCTCAAAAGATATAAGTGAAGCACATAGAGTATTCTAATAAATCACGATTCAAGCATGTCCCTCTCAAAAAGTGTGTACAACAAAGACGATTGTGGCAAACTGAAAAGTAAATACTCATATCATACAAGACGCTCCAAGCAAAACACATATCATGTGGTGAATAAAAATATAGCCTCTAAATTTACCGATAGGCGAAGACGAAAGAGGGATGCCAGCCGGGGCATCCCCAAGCTTAGGCTCTTGGTTGTCCTTGAATATTACCTTGGGGTGCCTTGGGCATCCCCAAGCTTAGGCTCTTGCCACTCCTTATTCCATAGTCCATCAAATCTTTACCCAAAACATGAAAACTTCACAACACAAAACTCAACAGAAAATCTTATGAGATCCGTTAGTATAAGAAAATAAATCACCACTTTTGGTACTCTTGTGAACTCATTCTTTATTTATAATTGTGTAATATCTATTGTATTCCAACTTTTCCATGGTTCATACTGATACGTCTCCGTCGTATCTATAATTTTTGATTGTTCCATGCCAATATTCTACAACTTTTACATACTTTTAGAAACTTTTTATACTATTTTTGGGACTAACATATTGATCCACTGCCCAGTGCCACTTCCTGTTTGTTGCATGTTTTTTGTTTCACAGAAAATCCATATCAAACGGAGTCCAAACAGGATAAAAACTGACGGAGATATTTTTGGAATATATGTGAATTTTGGGAAGTGGAATCAACGCGAGACGATGCCCGAGGGGCCCACGAGGGTGAGGGGCGCCCCCCAGGGGGTCAGGCGCGGCTTGGGCCCTCGTTTCCACCCGGTAAGGCAGTTGGTGCCCTTCTGTTGCCGCAAGAAAGCCAATATCCAGATAAAAATCATGTCCAAATTTCAGCCCAATCGAAGTCACGGATCTCCGGGATTATAAGAAACGGTGAAAGGGTAGAATTAGGGAGCGCAGAAATAGAGAGAGACAGATCCAATCTCGGAGGGGCTCTCACCCCTCCCATGCCATGGAAGCCATGGACCAGAGGGGAAACACCTCTCCCATCTAGGGAGAACGTCAAGGAAGAAGAAGAAAGAGGGGGGCCCTCTCCCACTCTCTCCAGGTGGCGCCGGAACGCCGCCGGGGCCATCATCGTCACCGCAATCTACACCAACACCTCCGTCATCTTCACCAACATCTTCATCACCTTCCCCCATCTATCTACAACGGTCCACTCTCCCGCAACCCGCTGTACCCTCTACTTGAACATGGTGCTTTATGCTTCATATTATTATCCAATGATGTGTTGCCATCCTATGATGTCTGAGTAGATTTTCGTTGTCCTATCGGTAATTGGTGAATTGCTATGATTGGTTTAATTTGCTTGTGGATATGTTGCTGTCCTTTGGTGCCCATCATATGAGCGCACGCGTGGATCACACCATAGGGTTAGTTGTATGTTGATAGGACTATGTATTGGACGGCAAGAGTGACAGAAGCTTCAACCTAGCATAGAATTGATGCATACGGGATTGAAGGGAGACCAATATATCTTAATGCTATGGTTGGGTTTTACCTTAATGAATGTTAGTAGTTGTGGATGCTTGCTAATAGTTCCGATCATAAGTGCATAGAATTCCAAATCAGGGATGACATGCTAGCAGTGGCCTCTCCCACATAAAACTTGCTATTGGTCTAGTAAAGTAGTCAATTGCTTAGGGACAATTCCGCAACTCCTACCACCACTTCTCCACACTCGCTATACTAAATTTATTGCTTATTTATCTAAACAGCCCCTACTTTTTATTTACGCGCTCTTTATTATCTTGCAAACCTATCCAAACACCTACAGAGTACTTCTAGTTCCATACTTGTTCTAGGTAAAGCGAACGTTAAGCGTGCGTAGAGTCGGTGGTCGATAGAACTTGAGGGAATATTTGTTATACCTTTAGCTCCTCATTGGGTTCGACACTCTTACTTATCGAAAGAGGCTACAATTGATCCCCTATACTTGTGGGTTATCAAGACCTTTTTCTGGCGCCGTTGCCGGGGAGTTATAGCGTGGGGTGAATATTCTCGTGTGTGCTTGTTTGCTTTATCACTAAGTAGTTTTTATTTTGTGCTCTTGTTTTCTATCTTTAGTTATGGGTAGGAAACGCAAAATACCAAAAAAATTAGTGGTACCTACTGAACCAATGGTTGAAGAACCACTCAAAATCTATCACACTCCTGAAGCTTTTTACTTGGATCATCTTCGATCCCTATGTGCTCGTGCTGAAACCCCAACTAGCTTAGTTGAGGGAAAATATTTAGATGAGCATGCTTGTTATGTGCGACACCGCTTATCTCAAAAAGGGGAACTTTTACTGGATCAAATTCATCATTTGCAATGCTATGCTTGGAATTCATGTTTATATGATTTCACTTGTTATTCTGAAGACCATAAGAAGAACCTTCCCTACCAATGTGAGTTTAGTGATGATGGAATTGTATCTTCGTATGCTAAGGGTGTTTATAATTACTATGATGTTCAACAAATTGAAGAATTTGTTGCTTTTAAGGGTGCTTATGAAATTGCATCTTTGATTGGGAAGTATG
The DNA here is from genome assembly GCF_018294505.1 of Triticum aestivum. Lineage (NCBI taxonomy): Eukaryota > Viridiplantae > Streptophyta > Magnoliopsida > Poales > Poaceae > Triticum > Triticum aestivum. The sequence continues at coordinate 222,839,626 of NC_057811.1, read as the reverse complement.
ATGCTACACTTTACAAATCTGAAAAAAAATTCCATACTCAAATATTGTTATGATAATTATGCTTCTAATGCCTATCTTAAACCATATATTGAGGACTTCTCCGCTGTCCAAGAAGAGACTAATATTTTGCAGGAGTGTATGGAAGAAGGAATTGATGAAATTGTGGGCTCATTGGATGAAAAAGATGATGAGGAGAGCGAAAAACAAAAGGAGGAAGAGCGGATTAGCTACCCGTGCCCGCCTTCTAATGAGAGTAACTCTTCAACTCATACATTGTTTAATTTCCCTTCGTGCTTACAGAAGGACGATTGCTATGATGATTGTTATGATCCCGTTGATTCTTTTGAAATATCCCTTTTTGATGATGCTTGCTATGCTTGTGGCCAAGATGCCAATATGAATTATGCTTATGGAGATGAACTTGCTATAGTTCCTTATGTTAAACATGAAATTGTTGCTATTGCACCCACGCATGATAGTCCTATTATCTTTTTGAATTCTCCCGACTACACTATATCGGAGAAGTTTGCCCTTATTAAGGATTATATTGATAGGTTGTGTTTTACTGCTACACATGATGATTTTGATGAATATAATATGCATGTGCTTGCTACTCCTACTTGCAATTATTATGAGAGAGGAACTACATCTCCGCCTCTCCATGTTTCCAATATGATAAAATTGCAAGAAACCGTTTATACTATGCATTGGCCTTTACTATGTGTGCATGAATTGTTCTTTTATGACATGCCGATTCATAGGAAGAGAGTTAGACTTCATTGTTGCATGATATATGTTACTTTGTGCTCACTACTAAATCAAAAATCATTGTTAATTAAAATTGGCTTTGATATACCTTGGGATCCGGGTGGATCCATTACTTGGGCATTATATGCCTAGCTTAATGGCTTTAAAGAAAGCGCTGCCACGGAGACAACCCGGAAGTTTTAGAGAGTCATTTATTTCTGTTGTGTGCTTTTATAAAGTTTAAAAATAAAAATAATGTGATAACATTTGCCTTTAGGATGTTTACATTGCTTGTTGGTTTGTGCGGTGCAAAACAGAAACTTTGGTTGTAGTGTGCGATTTTACATTTTTTACTGGAACATCACACGGTTCTGAAACTTTTTGCACTGTCTTTCTATACAAATTGTTTATTTTTCCTTAAAAAAATCAGAATTTTTGGACTACCAAAAGTATGGTGAATGTTCAGATTACTACAGACTGTCCTGTTTAAGACAGATTCTGTTTTTGATGCATAGTTTGCTTGTTTTGATGAAACTATCAATTTCTATCAGTGGATTAAGCCATGGAAAAGTTATATTACAGTAGCTACAATGCAAAAACAAAATACGAATTGGTTTGCAACAGTACTTAGAGTAGTGATTTGCTTTATTATACTAACGGATCTTACCGAGCTTTTTGTTGAGTTTTGTGTGGATGAAGTGTTCGAAGATCGAGGAGGTCTTGATGTGAGGAGGAGGAGAGGCAAGAGCTCAAGGTTGGGGACGCCCAAGGCACCCCAAGTAAATATTCAAGGAGACTCAAGCGTCTAAGCTTGGGGGTGCCCTGGAAGGCATCCCATCTTTCTTCAACAAGTATCGGTATGTTTTCGGATTCGTTTCGTTCATGCGATATGTGCAAATCTTCGAGCGTCTTTTGTATTTAGTTTTAACTTTTCTTTTATGCACCATGCTGGTATGAGATAGTCCTTGGTTAATTTATAGAATGCTCATTGCACTTCACTTGTATTTTTTTAGTATGGCTTTATAGAATGCTTCATGTGCTTCACTTATATCATTTGAAGTTTGGATTGCCTGTTTCTCTTCACATAGAAAACCGCCATTTGTAGAATGCTTTTTTGCTTCACTTATATTTGTTAGAGCGTAGGCATATCTTTTGTAGAAAGAATTAAAGTCTCTTGCTTCACTTATATATATTTAGAGAGATGACAGGAATTGGTCATTCACATGGTTAGTCATAAAATCCTACATAAAACTTATGGATCACTGAATATGATATGTTTGATTCCTTGCAATAGTTTTGCGATATAGAGATGATAATATGTGGAGGTACTAGTAAATGGTTGTGTTTAGTAAGAATATTGGTGTTAAGGTTTGTGATTCCCGAAGCATGCACGTATAGTCTCTCGTTATGCTACGAAGTTGGAGCATGATTTATTTTTGATTGTCCTCCTTATGAGTGGCGGTCGGGGACGAGCGATTGTCTTTTCCTACCAATCTATCCCCCTAGGGGCATGCATAGTAGTACTTTGCTTTGAGGGCTAATAAACTTTTTCAATAAGTATATGAGTTCTTTATGACTAATGTGAGTCCATGGATTATACGCACTCTTACCTTTTCGCAATTTGCTAGCCTCTTCGGTACCGTGCATTGCCCTTTCTCACCTCGAGAGTTGGTGCAAACTTTGTCAGTGCATCCAAACCCCGTGATACGATACGCTCTAACACACATAAGACTCCTTATATCTTCCTCAAAACAACCACCATACCTACCTATCATGGCATTTCCATAGCCATTCCGACGAGATATATTGCCATGAAACTTCCATCATCATATACATGACTTGATCATTCATTGTCATATTGCTTTGCATGATCGTAAGATAGCTAGCATGATGTTTTCATGGCTTGTCCGTTTTTTGATGTCATTGCTACGCTAGATCATTGCACATCCCAGTACACCGCCGAAGGAATTCATATAGAGTCATATTTTTGTTCTAGACATCGAGTTGTAATATTGAGTTGTAAGTAAATAGAAGTGTGATGATCATCATTATTAGAGCATTGCCCCAGTGAGGAAAGGATGATGGAGACTATGATTCCCCCACAAGTCGGGATGAGACTCCAGACTTTAAAAATAAAAATAAAAGAGGCGAAAGAAGCCCAAATAAAAAAAGAGGCCAAAGAAGCCCACCAAAAAACAAAAAAACAAAAAAATGAGAGAAAAAGATAGAAGGGGCAATGTTACTATCCTTTTAGCACACTTGTGCTTCAGAGTAGCACCATGTTATTCATATAGAGAGTCTCTTGAGTTATCACTTTCATATACTAGTGGGAATTTTCATTATAGAACTCGGCATGTATATTCCAATGATGGGCTTCCTCAAATGCACGAGGTCTTCATGAGCAAGCAAGTTGGATGCACACCCACTTAGTTTCAGTTTGAGCTTTTATACACTTATAGCTATAGTGCATCCATTGCATGGCAATCCCTACTCCTCGCATTGACATCAATTGATGGGCATCTCCATAGCCCTTTGATTAGCCGCGTCGAGGTGAGACTTTCTCCTTTTTTGTCTTCTCCACACAACATCCATCATCATATTCTATTCCACCGATAGTGTTATGTCCATGGCTTGCGCTCATGTATTGCGTGAGGGTTGAAAAAGCTCAAGCGCGTTAAAAAGTATGAACCAATTGCTTGGCTTGTCATCGGGGTTGTGCATGATAAATACTTTGTGTTAAGAAGACAGAGCACGACAAGATTATATGATTTTGTAGGGATAGCTTTCTTAACCGTTGATATTTTGAAAGACATGATTGTTTGTTGGGATGCCTGAGTATTGATGTCTTTATGTCAAATTATAGACTATTGCTTTGAATCACTCGTGTCTTAATATTCATGCCATGATTAGATTACATGATCAAGATTATGCTAGGTAGCATTCCACATCAAAAATTATCTTTTTTATCATTTACCTACATGAGGACGAGCAGGAATTAAGCTTGGGGATGTTGATATGTCTCCGTCGTATCTATAATTTTTTATTGTTCCATGCCAATATTCTACAACTTTTACATACTTTTGGCAACCTTTTATACTATTTTTGGGACTAACATATTGATCCTGTGCCCAGTGCCAGTTCCTGTTTGTTGTGTGTTTTTTGTTTCGCTGAAAAACCATATCAAATAGAGTCCAAACGGGATAAAAACTGGCGGAGATTTTTTTTGGAATATATGTGAATTTTGGGAAGTGGAATCAACGCGAGACGATGCCTGAGGGGCCCACGAGGGTGAGGGGCGCACCCCAGGGGGTCAGGCGCGCCCTGGGCCCTCGTGGCCACCCCGTAAGGCGGTTTGTGCCCTTCTTTCGCCGCAAGAAAGCCAATATCTGGATAAGAATCGTGTCCAAATTTCAGCCCAATCAGAGTTACGGATCTTCGGGAATATAAGAAACGGTGAAAGGGCAGAATCAGGGAGGGGAGAAACAGAGAGAGACAGAGAGACAGATCCAATCTCAGAGGGGCTCTCACCCCTCCCATGCCATGGAAGCCATGGACCAGAGGGGAAATCCTTCTCCCATCTAGGGACAAGGTCAAGGAAGAAGAAGAAAGAGGGGGCCCCTCTCCCCCTCTCTCCCGGTGGCGCCAGAATGCCGCCGGGGCCATCATCGTCACCGCAATCTACACCAACACCTCCGTCATCTTCACCAACATCTTCATCACCTTCCCCCATCTATCTACATTGGTCCACTCTCCCACAACCCGCTGTACAATCTACTTGAACATGGTGCTTTATGCTTCATATTATTATCCAATGATGTGTTGCCATCCTATGATGTCTGAGTAGATTTTCGTTGTCCTATCAGTGATTGGTGAATTGCTATGATTGGTTTAATTTGCTTGTGGTTATGTTGCTGTCCTTTGGTGCCCATCTGATAGAGGCAAAGGTGTCCCGTCTTTCGATGAGATTGTGGCTATTGTTTTGGAGGAAGTCGACTTTGACGATCCGACTACGAACGTGCGAGGACGTCGCGCCTTAGCAATCGCTAAACCAACTCCGAGAGGTTATTGACCACGCCGGAGCACGATCAACCTGACCACAAAGGTCTATTTCCTGCAGGCAAACAAAGAATAAGCAAGAAACTAAGATTGCAATCTGGATATTGTGAATATAAGAGGAAAGCTTTATTGATCAAGGTGGGGTTCTGTGACGCCTTTGTCTGGTCGTTGAACACAAACGAAGTACGCGAAGTTGCAGCTATGGCGAACTTTAATCTAAACAAAACCCAAAGTCTAAACGACACCCTAAGGGTTGTATATATGGAGGAAGAGGGGGGAAATTTCGTGGCCCTTGGAGGAGGGGTCTGAAACCAACCCTAACTCTTGTTTTCCCACACATACGGACTCTAAAAACAGCCTATACTTAAGTATTTTGAAAATACATGGGCCTGGCCCAATAATAAGGTGACGCAGCACCTAGAATAGCCTCTGGACGAAATTTATGAAGTGGCATCTTGTATATTTCGTCCAAGGCTTCATGCACTCCTTATGGTGGCTTCAAAGTCCTGAAATCATCACTTGTAACTCTGTTCTTGATCCCCTTGCGCATGCCATCAACTCCATGCTTGTTCTTGCTCCAATGTTCATCCTTCTCCAAGCTAGGCCCTTCTTTTGTAACCAAACAAATGTATCCAATTTAGGCAGCATCATATTCTCATGAACATTAGAATCATTACCAAGAAACGTAAGTACCTGGTAATTTAATTGGCGTGCGCGAGCTCTAGTAATTGGTCCAGTATATGTAACAGTAGGGATTGTGGGTGTAACAACAGTATTGATGTCCTCATCATCCTCCCCTTCTTGAAATGAAGTCGTCCTCGACGGAAGCTCATCTTCCTCACCCAAATAAGGCTTCAAATCTGCAATGTTAAAAGTGGGACTAAGCCCAAAATCTGCAGGTAGCTCAAGTTTATATGCATTATCATTTATTTTCTCTAACACCTTAAAAGGACCGTCAGCACGTGGCATTAGCTTTGATTTGCGCAAACTAGGATCCTTACGCAAATCTAACCAAACAAGATCTCCAAGTGCAAACACAACATGTTTTCTACCCTTATCTCCAGCAAGTTTATATTTAGCATTCATACGCTCAATGTTTTCCTTAGTTAACTCATGCATTTTTAAAACCAATTCAGCACGTTCTTTAGCATCAAAATTAACCTTCTCCGAAGATGGAAGAGGCAACAAATCAATAGGTGCACGAGGTAGGAAACCATACACAATTTCAAAAGGGCACATCTTAGTAGTAGAATGCAATGAACGATTATAAGCAAATTCAATATGAGGCAAGCATTATTCCCACATTTTCTTATTATTCTTCAAAACAGCCCTAAGCATAGTAGACAATGTTCTATTGACTACTTCAGTTTGTCCATCAGTTTGGGGGTGACAAGTAGTACTAAAAAGCAGTTTAGTCCCCAACTTAGCCCATAAACATCTCCAAAAGTGGCTAAGGAATTTAGTATCACGATCTGAAACAATAGTATTTGGCACACCATGCAAGCAAATAATTTCCCGAAAGAACAAATCAGCAACATTAACAGCATCATCGCTTTTATGACATGGTATAAAATGTGCCATTTTCGAAAATCTATCCACGACAACAAATATGCTATCCCTCCCCTTCTTTGTTCGAGGTAAACCTAAAACAAAGTCCATAGATATATTCTCCCAAGGAACACTAGGTACAGGCAAAGGCATATATAAACCATGAGGATTGAGACATGACTTAGCTTTTTGACATGTAGTGCAGCGAGCAACAAAACGCTCAACATCCCGTCTCATCTTTGGCCAAAAGAAATGTGTAGCAAGTATATCCTCCGTCTTCTTGACGCCAAAGTTCCCCATTAATCCTCCTCCATGCGCCTCCTGCAACAACAAAAGACGAACGGAGCTAGCTGGAATGCATAGCTTGTTAGCACGAAACACAAATCCATCGTTAAGAACGAACTTGTTCCAAGTTCTCCCTTCCTTACAATTCTGCAATACATCTTTAAATTCAGCATCATACACATATTGATCTTTGATGGTCTCCAAACCAAATATTAAGTCAAGTTGTGAAAGCATAGTATAACGACGAGACAATGCATCAACAATAACATTTTCTTTACCCTTCCCGTGTTTAATGACATAAGGGAAAGTCTCAATGAATTCAACCCATTTAGCATGTCTACGGTTCAGTTTTGCTTGACTTTTAATGTGTTTCAAAGATTCATGATCAGAATGTATAACAAATTCCTTGGGCCATAATAATGTTGCCATGTTTCTAAGGTCCGAACAAGAGCATATAATTATTTATCATAAGTAGAATAGTTCAGACTAGGCCCACTCAATTTTTCAGAAAAGTATGCAACAGGTTTGCCATCTTGTAATAACACACCTCCTAATCCAATTCCACTAGCATCACATTCAAGCTCAAAAGTCTTATTAAAATCTGGAAGTTGGAGCAAAGGAGCATGTGTCAACTTATCTTTCAATACCGTGAAGGCTTCTTCCTGTGCGGTACCCCAAACAAAAGGCACAACCTTCTTTGTAAGCTCGTTGAGAGGTGCAGCAATGGTGCTGAAATCTCTCACAAAACGCCTATAGAAACCAGCGAGGCCAAGGAAACTTCTCACTTGTGTGACCGTTTTGGGCTGCGACCAACTCTCAATAGCTTCAATCTTGGCTTTATCAACTTCAATCCCCTGTGGAGTAAGAACATAGCCAAGAAAAGACACTCGGTCGGTGCAAAAGGTGCACTTCCCAAGGTTACCAAACAAACGTGCATCACATAGAGTAATAAAAACATCATGTAAATGTTTCAAATGTTCCTCCAAAGATTTGCTATAAATCAATATGTCATCAAAGTAAACTACCACAAATCGTCCAATGAAAGCACGTAAAACTTCATTCATTAATCTCATGAAAGTACTAGGTGCATAAGTTAACCCAAAAGGCATGACTAACCACTCATATAATCCAAACTTAGTTTTAAGTGTTGTTTTCCATTCATCTCCCAATTTCATACGAATTTGATGGTATCCACTATGCAAATCAACTTTGAAGAATATTGTAGAGCCACTCAATTCGGCAAGCATATCATCTAGCCTAGGAATAGGATGATGATAACGAATAGTAATATTATTAATGCCTCTACAATCAACGCACATACGCGACGTACCATCCTTTTTTGGCACTAAAATGATAGGAACAACACAAGGACTAAGGGATTCACGTATATAACCTTTGTCGAGCAGCTCTTGTACTTGACGCATAATCTCCTTCGTCTCATCTGGATTGGTACGGTATGGTGCACGGTTGGGTAATGATGCACCGGGAATTAAATCAATTTGATGCTCAATCCCTCGAATAGGTGGTAATCCCGGTGGCACGTCTTGTGGAAAGACGTCGGCGAACTCCTGCAAAATGTTAGTGACAACATGAGACAAAGAGGAAGGCACGTCCTCGAATGAAAATAATGCCGCTTTGCACACAAAAGCATAGCAAACAGATTTGCTAAAATCGAGATCATCAATATCAGATTTGGTGGCAAGTAAACATGCACTTTTCAATTTAATTTCAGAAGCAACACTAGATGGTTTATTATGAGGCTTCATTTGTTGCTCAAATTCTTTTGCCACAATCTGATTTTCACTCTTCTTTTGCTCCTGTTTTGCTTTATTAGCTCTATTAATATCATCTTTCAAAATGGAATCAGGAGTCATAGGAAGCAAAGTAATATTTTCGTCCTTATGAACAAGAGTATACTTATTGTTTCTACCGTGGTGTACAGAATTTTTATCAAATTGCCATGGTCTACCAAGTAATAAGGAACATGCTTGCATAGGTACCACATCACAATCAACATAATCAGCATATGTAGAGATACTGAAATGCACACGAACAGTACATGTTACCTTAACCTTGCCGCTGTTGTTGAACCATTGGATGTAGTAAGGATGTGGATGTGGTCTTGTGGTGAGAGATTGCTTCTCCACCATCTCCATGCTAGCCAAGTTGTTGCAGCTCCCTCCATCTATGATGACACAAACAGAACGTTCCTTCACAACTCCCTTTGTATGGAACAAATTATGCCTCTGATTTTGCTCAGCTTGTGTAACCTGCACACTCAAAACACATTGAGCAACTAAACATTCATACATGTCAGCATCCTCAGCAGCCATGTATTGCGTCTCATGATCAGAATCATCTCCACCGTGTTCTTCATGTGTAATAAGAGCCAAAGTCTCCTCATCATAGTCACTGGCGGACTCATACCCACCATCCTCAGTAGCAATCATCACACGCTGAGATTTGCATTCTCTCGCAAAATGTCCTCTTCCCTTACAACGACGGCAAATAATATCACTTGTGTGCCCTGTTGATGCCATGGAAGAAGAAGAGCTTTGCGCAGCCCCAGCAGGTGTGCTCTTGGCAGATAGTGGTGGTTGTGCCTGCTTTCTTGTATCACGGCTGGATGTGGCACCTGACGGAGGTGCTGGTGCAGTGGAAGTAGAGGATGCACGTGGTGTCCATGATGAAGATCGACCTGCAGAAAAGTTAGTTCGCGCCAATGCCTGTCGATCCTGCACTTCACGTTCAGCTTTACAAGCAAGATGGAATAAATGAGTGATATTATTATACTCCTTATACTCTAGAATGGTATGAATCTCTCTATTTAATCCACCCATAAAACGCGCAAGCATAGCTTCATTCTCCTCAACAATACCACATCTAATCATGCCAGTTTGTAATTCCTGATAATATTCTTCTACAGAATTTTTTCCCTTGTCTTAAACACTACAATTTTTGAATTAATTCACGTTGATAATATGGTGGAACCCAACGAGTACGCATAGTAGTTTTCCAAACAGCCCAAGTAGCTGGAATAGGATATAATCTACAATGTTCAGACCACCAAACACATGCAAAGCTAGTGAAAGCACAAACAGCAGCAGGAACATGTCTCTCCTCAGGATATTGTAAACATGTAAATCGTTGTTCAGTTTCTAACTCCCAAGTAAGATATATATCAGGAACATATCTACCCTCAAATGGTGGAATATTCAATTTCAGTTTTGGAAGATGGTCATGATCTCGTACCTGAGGGAGAGCCCTACCATTGTGATTATTTGCATGTGGACGACCTGGTGGTTGTGGTGCTGGTGGTTGCACGTAGTTCTGATTTTGATCAACCTCATCCTCGTAATCTCCCGCATAATCATCCTCTGAATCAGTAGCAGGAGCCACAGAAGTATCAACAGCAGCACCAGCAGTTTGGCCAGGCTGAAGAAGGACACGGCTCGCTCGGCGGAGGGCTGTTTCGCGACGTGGAGGTAGTTGTTGTTGTTGTTGTTGCAGAGGTGCGGCGGGTGCAGCCGGTGGTGGAAGACGCGCAAGTAGTTCATTAAATCTGTTATTGAGCTTTGTTTCGAACGTCTTCTCAAGGCCAGTGATCTTCTCCATGGCCTCTTCAAAATTGTTCAGCACATCTTGCACCTGTTCAGTCATCATTTGCTGAAACTTATCATGTAGCTCCTTGTTCGTTAAGTTCTCCCAGTCAATCTCGTCGGCTTGTGATCCTAGCATGGTTAGCAGCAATAAAAACACATAAGAATATGATCCTACTGACTACTAACAAGTGGTGGTGGTGGTGGGTGTCACAAATCCGTCAAGCAAATCTCAAATTCTTACCAGTTCTTACCCAGCAGCAAGTGGTGATCGGCAACCGATGTAGTCAAAACTCTCAAAGCTTGGATAGAGAGATTACCAGAGAGAGTCAAACGCACGATGTAGATGTATGTGGAGCTGGGAAGGCTTATAATATGGTAGCAAAAAGGGTCAGCAATAATCAATTCAGAGATGCAAAGTTGAATAAACGCTCAACGACGGTACTGTGCTGGTCCTAGGCTAGACCGTGCTAGAGACGCGAGCCTAGAACACTAACAAAATCACGGCGCTGCACGTAAATAAGGGAGGAGCATGCTCTGAATTGTTTTCCTTTTTTCACTTTTTTTGCACTCTTTTCCTCTTTTTTTTGCTCCGCAACAATTTTTTTCCGAAAAAGTCTACAAATGGTCTAAAAACTGCCTAGCCAGAATTTTCCAGACTTAGTTTTTTTTAAACTGGAACTATTTTTCTTGTACGGGTAGCACAGAAGTTCGGGAGTCCTACTCTGTCACGACTCGGAGTATGACGTGATATGGAAATCAAAAACAGAGTAACAAAATAATGGACTCGGACTAGGACTGGTGGCGGAGATGAATCTGGTGGAACTCGGACTGGTGGCGGCGATGAATCCGGTGGAACTCGGACTGGTGGCGGATATATATTGTAGGTGGACTCGGATTGGCGTGATGGCGGCGGATATGTGGTGGCGAATATGGACTCGGATTGGCGGTGAATATGTGGTGGTGGTATATGGCAGCGACGGTAAAGTTGGTGTGCTGGTGGTATATGGCAGGAGCGATGATGATGATGTGGTGGTGATATATGGCAGCGGCGACGTGACAGCCTGTGAACAGAACTCGAAACTCTAAAGGACTAGACGCTAAGACCAGCAACTTGACATGACGATGCAACCGCAAATTCAACAAAGCAAATACAGAAAAGATTATGCAAAGGCTCAGATTGGTTCAAATAGGATGAACTAACCCTAATTTTTTTGGCTTTTTTCGTGGACTATAGGTATGAAGAACAGACTCGATCTAAACTACGAAAAACTGTAAAATCTCACCAAGCAACGTGGAAATCCTATACCACTTGATAGAGGCAAAGGTGTCCCGTCTTTTGATGAGATTGTGGCTATCGTTTTGGAGGAAGTCAACTTTGACGATCCGATTACGAACGTGCGAGGACGTCGCGCCTTAGCAATCGCTAAACCAACTCCGAGAGGTTATTGACCACGCCGGAGCACGATCAACCTGACCACGAAGGTATGTTTCCTGCAGGCAAACAAAGAACAAGCAAGAAACTAAGATTGCAATCTGGATATTGCGAATATAAGAGGAAAACTTTATTGATCAAGGTGGGGTTCTGTGACGCCTTTGTCTGGTCGTTGAACACAAACGAAGTACGCGAAGTTGCAGCTATGGCAAACTTTAATCTAAGCAAAACCCAAAGTCTAAACGACGCCCTAAGGGATGTATATATAGAGGAAGAGGGGGAAATTTCGTGGCCCTTGGAGGAGGGGTCTGAAACCAACCCTAACTCTTGTTTTCCCACACATACGGACTCTAAAAACAGCCTATACTTAAGTATTTCGAAAATACATGGGCCTGGCCCAATAATAAGGTGATGCAGCACCTAGAATAGCCTCTGGACGAAATTTATGAAGTGGCATCTTGTATATTTCGTCCAAGGCTTCATGCACTCCTTATGGTGGCTTCAAAGTCCTGAAATCATCACTTGTAACTCCGTTCTTGATCCCCTTGCACATGCTATCAACTCCATGCTTGTTCTTGCTCCAATGGTCATCCTTCTCCAAGCTAGGCCCTTCATTTGTAAGCAAAACAAATGTATCCAATTTAGGCAGCATCATATTCTCATGAACATTAGAATCATTACCAAGAAACGAAAGTACCTGGTAATTTAATTGGCGTGCGCGAGCTCTAGTAATTGGTCCAGTATATGTAACAGTAGGGGCTGTGGGTGTAACAATGGTATTGATGTCCTCATCACAATCATATGAGCGCATGCATGGATCACACCATAGGGTTAGTTATATGTTGATAGGACTATGTATTGCAGGGCAAGAGTGACAGATGCTTCAACCTAGCATAGAAATTGATGCATACGGGATGGAAGGGGGACCAATATATCTTAATGCTATGGTTGGGTTTTACCTTAATGAACGTTCGTAGTTGCGGATGCTTGCTAATAGTTCCAATCATAAGTGCATAGAATTCCAAGTCAGGGATGACATGCTAGCAGTGGCCTCTCCAACATAAAACTTGCTATCGGTCTAGTAAAGTAGTCAATTGCTTAGGGACAATTTCGCAACCCCTACCACCACTTTTCCACACTCGCTATACTTACTTTATTGCTTCTTTATCTAAATAGGCCCTACTTTTTATTTATGCGCTCTTTATTATCTTGCAAACCGATCCAAAAACACCTGCAAAGTACTTCTAATTCCATACTTGTTCTAGGTAAAGCGAACGTTAAGCGTGCGTAGAGTTGTATCGGTGGTCGATAGAACTTGAGGGAATATTTGTTCTACCTTTAGCTCCTCGTTGGGTTCGACACTCTTACTTATCTAAAGAGGCTACAATTGATCCCCTATACTTGTGGTTTATCAACAAATACCCCCCGATACTACCCATAGATTCATCAAAATAAGCAAACAACACATAGAAAACAAAATCTGTCAAAAACAGAACAGTCTGTACTCTCGAATACTTCTGTAACTCCAAAAATTCTGAAAAATTAGGAAAACCTTGGCAATTTGTATAACAATCTTGTGAAAAAAGAATCAGATCAAAAGCACGCTTCTATAAAAAATGAGAATGATTTTCCTGGGCGCAAAAGTTTCTGTTTTTCAGCAAGATCAAAACAACTATCACCATAAGCCATCCCAAAGGTTTTACTTGCCACAAACACTAATTAAAACACAAAAACGCATCTAACCAGAGGCTAGATGTATTATTTATTGAAAAACAGAACAAAAAAAAACAAGAACAAACATAAAATTGGGTTGCCTCCCAACAAGCGCTATTGTTTAACGCCCTTAGCTAGGCATAAAAACATAGATCTAGGCGTTACCATAATAATAATAAGGCATATCACGTATGCTCATCTCATACTCCCTTCGTTCAGCAGCAAGTTTTCTTTGTGGTATGCAAAAGTAATGAAAAGAGCTAAATTTAATGGGACAGGGATCCCTAAGATCAAGTTGGGAGGAATTGGCTCCTCCTTTGGCCCCTTGTATTGTCTGATCAACTCATCATTATAAGCGTTCTATTGGCAAAAAGTCATGAGCTTATTTTCTAGAGAGAAACCTAATCAATTTTTTGTATAGAAAAATTATAATGAAGTTCAAAAATTCTCTCAACTAAGACATCGGTAGGGACCTTTTTCTTAAATTTTCGTTATAAGCAACATGATCGAGAGATCGTAGACGCATTATTTATTCTTGATTAAAGAAAATCCCCACTATGGGAGGACGACCACCATCTATTTTATAATGCGCAAAAATTTCGCTAGCTTCTTTCATAATGAATCTAAACTCATGAGCTAGAAATATGGTAGCGGTGCGTTTAACAGAAGAATGCTCAATATTATAGAACTCTAGAAAAATCCTTTGTATGCAAGGATGCATATGGAAAAATTGTCTTTCAAGTTCAACTACAAGCAAAGTTATTGCATCCGCGAGACTATTAGTTTTATGGAGAATAGATCCACCTAACATGGGTAGCGCACCGGCACAAGTAAAGAAATCTTGAATAACTCCTTTTCCAATAATATTGCCGCCACCTATGCGAAGTTTTTTAGTGTGCAAAATAGTAGGTTCTTCATGAGGATCAATATTAGCAAAATTATCCAGGTTTCCCTCAGCGTTACTACTATCGTTTTCAACGATAATCTCCCCAGATTCAGACATGATGGCAACAAATCGATCTAGCAAACGAGCAAACCAAAAGCAACCGAAAATACGAACGGAAGAAGGGCGAAGAAAAAAGGCAAATCTTTTTTGTAAATCGTTTTAGAAGTGGGGGAGAGGAAGACGAGAGGCAAATGGCGAATAATGTAATGCAAGGGATGAGATTTTTATGATGGGTAGTTGGTAGGCTTAATGTAGATCTCCTCGGCGACGTTACCAAAAATTGGCAAGTTGACAGGAGACTAATCTTGACTTTGCGTAGATCTCCCCGGCAACGGCGCCAGAAATTCTTCCTGCTACTTCTTGAGCTTGCGTTGGTTTTCCCCTTGAAGAGGAAAGGGTGATGCAGCAAAGGAGAGATTAGTATTTCCCTCAGTTAAGAACCAAGGTATAAATCCAGTAGGAGAAGAACGCGCAAATGACCAATACTTGCACAAACAATCAAACACTTGCACCCAACGCGATAAAGGGGTTGTCAATCCCTTCACGGTCACTTGCAAAGGTGAGCTGTTATAGTGATAGATAAATAAAAGATAAAATATTTTTGGTTTTTTTGGTTTATAGATCTGAAAATAAAAGATTGCAAAATAGTAGATCGAAAACTAATATGATGGAAAATGGACTCGGGGGCCATTGGTTTCACTAGAGGCTTCTCTCATGAAGGTAAATAATACGATGGGTGAACAAATTACTATCGAGCAATTGATAGAAAAGCGCAAAGTTATGACGATATCCAAGGGAAGGATTAAGTAATATAGGCATCACGTCCGTGTCAAGTAGACCGACTCCTTCCTACATCTACTACTATTACTCCACAGATCGACCACTATCCATCATGCATCTAGAGTATTAAGTTCATAAAGAACGGAGTAACGCCTTAAGTAAGATGACATGATGTACATGAATAAACTCATGCAATATGATGTAAACCCCATCTTTTTATCCTCGATGGCACCAATTCAATACGTGTCTCGCTACCCCTACTTTGTCACTGGGTGAAATCACGCAAGATTGAACCCAAAGCTAAGCACCTCTCCCATTGCAAGAAAAACCAATATAGTTGGCCAAAGCAAACTGATAATTCGAAGAGAAATACAAAGATATCAAATCATGCATATAAGAATTCAGAGAACATTCAAATAATATTCATAGATAAACTGATCATAAGTCCACAATTCATCGGATCTCGACAAACACACCGCAAAAGAAGATTACATCGGATAGATCTCCAAGAAGATCGAGGAGAAAATGGTATTGAGAATCAAAGAGAGAGAAGAAGCCATCTAGCTACTAGCTATGGACCCGTAGGTCTGTGGTAAACTACTCGCGCTTCATCGGAAGGGCAATAGGGTTGATGTAGATGCCCTCTGTGATCTAATCCCCCTCCAGTAGGATGCCGGAAAAGGCCCCAAGATGGGATCTTACGGGAACAGAAGGTTGTGGCGGTGGAAAAGTGTTTTCATGGATGCTTCTGGTGGTTCTGGAATATATGTGAATATATAGGGCAAAGGGCTAGGTCAGAGGAGTCCCGAGGAGGTGGCAAGGTAGGGGTGCGCCCTACACCCTTGCTGCCGCCTCGTGGATCTTCTAACTTGGACTCAATTCCCCTGGGTGTCTTCTGGTCCAAGAAAAATCATCATGAAGTTTTATTCCGTTTGGTATTCCTTTTCTACGAAGCTCAAAAACAAGGAAAAAATAGAAACTGACACTGGGCTCTAGGTTAATAAGTAATATAAAATAGCATATTAATGCATATAAAACATCCAAAACAGATAATATAATAGCATGGAACAATCAAAAATTATAAATACTTTGGAGACATATCACAGGGTAACTAAGATGAAGTGCCAAACGGGGTCATCAACCCCTAGGCGTACCCTTCTCACCACCGTACCACCGTGGCGACTGGATCACGACGACGAGAACACGGCACCGCCACTACCGGTACTGTCAGGAGTCGAGCAACGTCGCGGTCTGTGTCATCATCTATGCCAAGCACTGCTTCGGAAGCCATGGCGCGAGACAAACTCCTGCTGAGATTCCCGCCAGCGGCCGATCAAATGAATGAGTGGAGAGCCACCATTTATAGTTTGATCGGTTTTGCTGAAGCGGAAGGATCACAGCAAGCAGGCCCGCCACGGTGCCCGCAGGCAACAACCACGGCCCGAGCTACTGACCGTGTTGAAGGGGCCAGTCCAACAGGGCAATCCCCTCCATGACAGCCAAAACAGAGGCTGCAGCCAGAACTGCGCGACCAAGAGCCCGACGAGGCGTCAATTTTTTCATCTGATCCTCAGGTCCGTCGAGATCAGCGGTAGGTCCTGTAAGATCGGCGGAGGGAAGACGCACGCGTCACTATAGAACGGTGTCGTGAAACCCGCCGCCAATCTGACAGGCGCAATGGTTCAGACGTTGACGAACCCGCGCCCAGTGAAGGCGGATACTTGCCTTTCGAGGTTGGGTGCCCTGCCTTCACTCATGAGGTGCGGCAAGTACGTTGGCCATCCACCCGTGTTTCCAAACCAGAAATACCAGAAAAGTATGATGGAAGGATGAACCCGGCAGAGTTCTTGAGCATCTACACAATCGCTTCAAGCTGCCAGAGGAAGAGATGAGAAGGTGTTCACCAACTACTTCCCTTTGGTACTCAAGCCAAACATGAGGTCATGACTGATGCACCTGCCGGTGAATTCCATCTTGTCTTGGGCTTGCCTGTGCAATGAGTTTGTTAGTGCCTTCATGGGTGGCCATCAAGAACTAGGACGGCTGAGCGATTTGCAACTCCTTCCAGAAAAGGAAGGGGAGAGTTTGCGGAAGTACATGCAGAGTTTTAGCTGGGTGCACGGGAACATTCCAGATATCCACCCGGCAGCGGTGATTGCCGCATTCCAGTCCAACATGCGCAATAGGAGTATACGTTCCAAGATGAACGTCCGGTTGCCCAAGACTGTGAATGAGCTATACACCTTGGCGGATAAATTTGCTCGTACAGAGGAAGGAAGGCTGCTCCTTAGAGAAGAGGACGGCATCGAAGTTGACTCGGAAGATGACGACGATGCCACTAACCCGGAGAGGAAGAATAAATAGTGCAACAAGAATCGCAAGGAAAAGGAAGTACTGGCTATTGAGGGTTCTGGCACTCCTAGTACCGGCAAGAAGGCGAAGATCGAAGCCCCCGGCAAGGAAGTTTCCGCATGCACTGATTGCCGGGAGGCTGGCGGCAGCTGAAAAGGCTGGGAAGGCTGACGAACCGTACTGCAAGATCCACCCGACCAAGGGCCATGATCTCCAAGAGTGTCACCAAGTTGTGCAACTTGTAAAGAAGCAGAAAGCTGAGTACGAGAAGCGTGAGAATGAAAGAGACCAAGGAGGTTCTGGCGGGAAGGGCCGAGGCGGCAGAGGATGCCGCCGCGGCAAGATCCTCGGCATCAAGAAAAACCTGCTAGATGTCGTGAGAAAAATGAAGGTGGTGATGAAAGTGATGAAGGGGATGAAGAGGAAACCAGTGAGCAAGATTTCCAGAAAGACAATGAGGCCATGTGCATTGATGGAGGCGCGTCTTTGCACTCCTCTCACTGCTAGCTTAAATAGTGGGCGCGTGAGGTCAATATGCGGCAGATTCCCGGAAACCACTCAAATGGTCCTGCACAACCATCATCTTTGACGAAGAGGATCACCCTAACCGCACCACCGCGGTAGGGTGCTTGTCATTGTTGGTTTCACCAACAATCCGCAACCTCAAGGTCACAAAGAAGTTGGTTGACGGTGGGGTAGGGTTGAATCTGATTTCCCCCAAGGTAATCATCAAGTTGCAAATGTCAGATGAAGAGCTCAAGGTTACTGGCATGTTCCAAGGAATCAACCCCGGCAGGAGCCGTCCTAAGGGAAAGATCGCACTACCGGTGATGTTTGGAGGAGAATTGAACTACCGGACCGAGAAGATTGTGTTTGACGTTGTCGAGCTTCCTTTACTGTACAAAGGGATTCTTGG
Organism: Triticum aestivum; assembly: GCF_018294505.1. NCBI lineage: Eukaryota > Viridiplantae > Streptophyta > Magnoliopsida > Poales > Poaceae > Triticum > Triticum aestivum. The sequence goes on along the minus strand of NC_057811.1, from coordinate 222,821,249 downwards.
CCGTTCGGCTCTGGCAAAATTCATGGCAGCATCCCACTATGCCTATAATACTCTGAAGATGCTAGGGCTGATGGGCGTCATCTCCATCCTATCGGACAAGAAAGATGCAATCATATGCGTGGATAATATGTATCGGGATGCAGTCGCTGTTGAGGCCGTGGAAGCTGCAGCACCTGCCAAGGAAAACAAGAAAGGAAAGAAAACTACCAGGGATACCGGCAAAGAATCCGGGAAGCACGCCTCTCCGGAGTGCGCCGCGCCCGTCGATGATTTTCGAGAGAGTTCCACTGGCAATCGATCCAAAGATGTTTCGCCTGCTGTGAAGAGGGTCCCGGCAGGGCTGGTTGGCACTGCCATCAGCTCCACCCTTGACGACAAATAGGAAAGTGTGCTCGTTGCCATCCTGCGGGAAAATGTCGATGTGTTTGCTTGGCAACCATCTGACATCCCCGGCATTCCCAGGGAGGTAATCGAGCACCACCTTGCTGTCTGCCCTCATGCTCAGCCCATCAAGCAGAAGGTCAAAAAACAAGCTTTGGAGCAGCAGCAATTCATTACCAAAGAGATCGAGAAACTTGAAGCGGCTGGTCTGGTCATAGGAGTGTTGCATCTGACGTGGTTGCCAAACTGGTGGTAGTGCGTAAGGCGAATGGGAAATGGAGGCTTTGCATAGACTTCATAGATATGAACAAGGCATGCCCGAAGTACCCTTTCCCCTTGCCGCGTATCGACCATATTGTGGATTCCACTTCAGGGTGCGATCTGCTTTCCTTCTTGGATGCATACTTTGGGTACCATCAGATATTCGTGTCTAAGGAAGACGAGGAGAAGACCGCGTTCCTAACCCCATGTGGCACATACTGCTTTGTGCGGATGCCCTTTGGGTTAAAGAGCGCTGGGTCCACTTTTGCAAGGGCAGTGCAAATTGTGTTTGAGCCTCAGCTGCACAGGAATATTGAGGCTTACATGGATGATATAGTGGTCAAAAACAAGGACAAATCAACGCTTACTCAGGACTTGGAAGAAACCTTTGCTAACATGCGCAATATCAACTTCAAATTGAACCCTGAGAAGTGTGTGTTTGGCGTTCCCTCCTGCAAGCTACTTGGCTTCTTTGTATATCACCGGGGTATAGAGGCCAAGCCTGACAAGATGAGAGCGGTCGAGCAGATTCAAGCACTCAGGACAGTCAAGGACGTGAGGCGTTTAACTGGATGTGTTGCCGCGCTGAGTAGGTTCACTTCCAAGTCTGCTGAGCGCGCCCTACCGTTCTTCAAAATTCTAAAGAAGGCAGGGCCCATGAAGTGGACCCCGGAGGCAGAAGCAGCACTGCGGGACTTAAAAACCTATCTTTCCTCTGCTCCCACCTTGGTCGCTCCTAAACCACAAGAGCCGTTGCTGCTATATTTAGCGGCAACCAATCAAGTGGTTAGTGCAGCGCTAGTGGCGCAGCGGGAAGTAGATGAAGGAGAAGCCGCAGCTATTGTCCTCCCCTTGGAGAAGGAACTGAACCAGTCGTGGCAAGGTTGGGTACAGATCAGGAGAAAGAAGAACAGGATGGCGAAGGCAATTCCAAGGCCACGACAAGGAAGAAGGTGGTGCAGTGACCAGTTTACTTTGTTAGCTCCCTGTTGCAGGGGGCTAGGTCAAGGTACTCTAGAGTGCAGAAATTGGTCTTCGGCCTAATCATGACCTCAAGGAAACTGTGCCACTACTTCCAAGCCCACGAGATCACGGTTGTCAATCGTTTCCCTTTGAAACTCATACTGAGGAACCTTGAGGCCACCGGCAGAATAGTTGAAATGGCATTAGAGTCGTCAAGCTTTGATCTGAAGTATGAAAGTACCTCAACCATTTAGAGCAGGGCACTGGCGGAGTTCATTGCAGAATGGACACCTACTCTGGATGAAGATACACCCAAAACAGTTATCCCCGGCAAAGAGGCGCCCCAAGAGTGGGTCGTGTACTTTGATGGCGCCTTCTCATTGCAAAGTGCAGGGGCTGGCGTGCTCCTTGTTGCGCCCACCGGAGGGCACCTCAAGTATGTGGTCCAAATGCATTTTCCCCAAGAGGAAGCTACCAACAACACTGTTTAATACGAAGGACTCCTTGCCGGACTCGGAATTATAGTAGAGTTTGGGATCAAGAAGTTGATCATCCATGGAGATTCGCATCTTGTGGTGAGGCAGGTTAACAAAGATTATCAGAGTCCATTAATGGAGGCATACATTGAAGAAGTGAGAAGGTTGGAGGAACACTTTGACGGATTGCAAACAGAGCATGTGCCATGTGCGCAAAACGGCACTACTGATTGTTTGTCAAAGTGTGCCGCACAATAGCTCCCTGTGGAACTAGAGACCTTTGTACTTCATATGACACAACCATCAATATCTTCGTTGATGATGGCTAGGAAAAGGAGGAAGCTGGACTCCGGCAAGTCTTTATCGGTAGGACCTCCAGAGGTCCCCTGTAGAGAAGTTACCGGGAATAACCCCACTTCGCTTGGTGAGCTGCACTCTTCCGTAGGACCACGAGTCCTTGCGGTCTAGGTAGGCGTTCCCATGAGTGAGGAGGTGTCGTTGGTCCTAGTTGTCGAGCCACGAGCTCCAACATGGGCACAGCACATCGTCCGCTACCTCCAAACCGGAGAACTTCCCGGAGAGCAAGAAGAAGCTGAAAGAGTAGCCCGGAGGGCCAGTATGTATCAGTTTATCGATAATGCACTATATAGAAGGAGGCTCAACGATGTGAAATTGAAGTGCATTTGCCGGGAAGAGGGGAAGGAACTGTTGGCAGAAATACACAAGGGTATGTGCGGCTCCCATATTGGATCAAGAGCCTTGGTTGGAAAAGCTTTCCGGCAAGATTTCTATGGGCCCACGGCCCTCTAAGATGCGATCGAGCTAGTCACCAGATGTGAAGCCTGCCTGTTCCACTCCAAGAACATCCATCAACCCGCTCAAGCTCTCCAGACGATCCCTTTATCATGGCCATTTTTGGTCTGGGGGCTCGACATCTTGGGCCCCTTCCCCCGTGCTACCGGGGGCTTTGAATTCTTGTACGTTGCAATCGACAAGTTTACAAAGTGGCCGGAAGTGGAGCATGTGAGGAAGGTAACTGCACAATCAGCTATCAAGTTCTTGAAGGGATTGGTGTGCCGCTTCGGAGTACCCGCCAGAGTTATCATTGACAATGGCACCCAATTCACATGTCGTGCCTTCATGCAATATGTTTAGACCCTCGGAAGCAAGGTTTCATTCGCCTCTGTTGCTCATCCCAGGAGCAATTGATAGGCTAAGAGGATGAACGTTGAAGTGCTGCATGGGCTCAAGACAAGGACTTTTGATAAGCTGCAAAAGTGCAGCACATGCTGGATCGACGAGTTGCCAGTGGTTCCTTGGTCCCTCCGTACGACACCAAATTGAGCTACCGGCCAGACTCCCTTCTCCCTAGTCTATGGGGCAGAAGCAGTACTCCCCATGGAACTCATATATGGGTCACCTCGAGTATTTGACTACGATGAAGTAGAGAAAGAGCCGCACCGGCATGACGACGCCGTGCTCCATCAGGACCGTCTCCAGGCTGTTGTGTGTGCTGCACGCTACCAGCAAGCCTTGCGCTGCTATCACAGCCGCAGGGTTCATGCCTGGAGCCTTGAGGAAGGTGACCTTGTCCTTAGGCGTGTTCAGCCCGCCAAGGGTTGCAACAAATTGACGCCGAAGTGGGAAGGCCCTTACCGGGTAGTACGAGTCACCAGACATGGCGCAGTCCGTCTGAAGACCAAAGATGGCATCAAAATGCAAAACTCATGGAACATTGAGCATCTTCGCAAGTTTTGCCCGTAAGGCGCGGCTGCCTGGCCCTGCCCTGGCAGCCACCCTTTTGTACAAGCTTTGCCGATGCGCATGTAACCCTTTGTACAAAGCCAAACACAGACTCTGAGCACAGATAATAAAATGAAGTGCTGGCACCCTAAAAACATGCATGCATGATTAGCTTAGCATAAACTTGCCATGGTCATTTAGATTGGGTCATATGCTGCCATGTTTTCCCCTGCACTAACTACAGGGCTCTTTCCGCGGGCTTGATCCTGAGAAGAAGAGACGGAAAACAAGCTTACATATCGATCCCCAACAAGCCGAACAGACGAGTTTCTTTTTATCCATAAGTGTCTCTGTAAGAAGAAAACTTGTGCATAGAGAAACCTTTTCACCTTAAAAACATTTATGCTCCCATTCTTTGATCTAGACGTTATTGCGGTCAAGATGGTTCTAGTGGCATTTGACAGACAAGGATCGACAAGGGGCGGGTTCCCTTCTATAGTTTAAGCCCGACAAGTCAAGCCCCGCAGCAATAACGGAAGGCACCGGCGAGATAGCTTGCCGGGAAAACTTGTTTACTTAAAAGTATAGAGGTGTTCCTCCTCTGCATGGATAAGATCCATGCACAAGTACCCGGCAAAGCCTGTCTTTTTTTCATTAATATGCGGATAAGCAAGTACAAACCTTACGGAGCACAAACATGGATAAAAAGAGATTACATATTTAAGACTAAAATTTGGCAAATGCCTACATATTTTTAGACTGAAAAAAGATAAGTGCCCCGTAATCCCTTTCTTGTCCCTCTCCTAGCAACTACGGTGGGAGGCGAAGAGGGCAAAAGGAGCACCTGTGCAGAAGCCTAGCCTGACCCCATCAGGACCCGCGGGACGCAACCTGACAAGATTGGAAGGGGCGGGGGAACTAGTGGAGTGGCAGTTACCACCCCATGAACGTGGGACATGGGCAGCCCACGGATCGTGGCATAATCTCCCCCACGACGTCTTGCACGACACATGGGAAAACCAGAAACTGCCTCAAGCACTGGTTAATGAAGAAGAAAGCAAAATATTAAGAACAGAGCCACCGCAAGCGCCCCGCCTGTGTACCTGATAGGGCCTACCCCAACGGTGCTCGGCAGTACATTCGGGCCAGGCTCGGGGGCTCCTGTCGGTGCAAAAACCTTCACGTATGTTGCCCAGACTGTACATAGGCGCAATGGCGAGGATACAACAGCACCAAGCTTCCAAGCCAGAGAGGTAACTCTTTGAGGGATCAATGTAACATCCCAAAATTCTAAATTTTGGAATGTTATATTAAATAAATAGTTTTGATTGTTTGTTTCATTGTGGTATGGTTGTTTGTGTGAAATTGAGTAAAATATGAAACTTTTGAAAGTTGAATGAGAGGGAATGAAATGACTTTCCCAAACTTTCACTTTGCTTTTATGATCTCCGTGAATTCAAATTCTTTTCAAATACAAAACCCTAGAGAGAAGATGACATGACTTCTTCCATTTAAATAAATGAAAAGGGTTTTTGAAAAGATTTGAATTTCATTTGGAAATATATTAAATTCAGAAACTTTAAGCAACTCAATGATTTTCATGAGAGAAGACAAAATGACTTCTTCAAAACATATGAAATATGAGTTGGAAGTTTAAAAGAATCAAATTTAAAGTCCCTTTTAAGGTATTTTGAAAATCATTTTCAATTTGGAGTTATTTGGTTTTTCTTCAAATGATTTTCTCCAAAAATTAAACAGATGGAAATAAGGGTAAAATGATTCCCTTCAATGTAAAAATGGAGAAAAATTAGTTTGAAATCAATTTGGTATTTTTAAAATGATTTTTATTGGGTTTTATTGCAGCAGTAACACTGTTTGCTTTATTTATATTTTTGTGGATTTTATTTCACGCTAGAAAAATGTCCATATTATAAAAATCTTTTTCTGAAAATTTGGATATATAATATGCCTATATAAAATTTTAATTTTATTTTCGTTGTTCATTTTTTCCGTTTCTGTTTCTATTTAAAAAACTGCACGTGCGGCCCATCTCTAATTGTTGCCCACGTGCGCATCATAGTACCAGGGGGCACCCCATCATTTTTCTTTTCCTATATGGGCCAGGCCCAGCCGGCCATATTCCTCCCCATATTTTTTCCATAGTTTTTCTTTCTTTTTTTTCTCTTCAATTGCTCAAAAAAAAAACTGCAGTGCGCGCGGCCGGCCGAACCGCGTAAGCCCTTTAGGCCCATGCGAGGCGTCTCCTCTGTTTCTTTTTTTTTCATCTACGTTTAGTCCCACATTGCCTAGTCTTTGACCCCTAAACCTCTTTTCTACCGATAAATATAGACCCATAGAGCCTCCAAAAAATCATCCGATTCGGGTTAAATCAATATATTTTTTGTTTGACTAGATTCATTAAAGAAAAATATTTTTCTTCTCTCTGGCGGGATTTCTGGAAGTTGTCTCCTCTCTCCGAAATCGTCTTTTCTCTACCTTATAAAGATATCTTTCTTCGTATTTTTTTTATACTTCCATAGCTTATTATTTTTAGACTAGTGTACGATAGAATAATTAGATTATCAATTAGACTCTATATATATACAATAGACCTAGAATTCTTTTAGTCGTAGTTATTTTTTCTTTCGTAAAACAACTTGACCCTGTTTTTTTCAAATAGCCATAACTTTTTACTCATTCATCCAAATTAGATGAAACCAACGCCTATAGTTTCGTCTTGTTTTCACCTATCCAGTGAACTGTCACAATAACTTTTTGAAATTTTCAAATTTCGAAATTTGTTCAGATTCATATTCAAACTTCTTTTGTTCATAACTTGAGTTTCGTAACTCCGATTTAGTTGATTCTTTTTGCAAATCGAAGCTCTTGACCTAAACTTTCTGATAAGACCAAATCCACCTAATTTTGGTACTGTTAGAAATTGTTTTCTGTTGCAAGAGTTATCTGCCTGTTTTTGAAGTTTTCCTAGATCTTTTTTCTGATTCTTTTGCATGTTGCTTATGTGTGGTTACTATTGCTTGCTTACGATAGATTGACCGGAGTGTGACGAGTAGAACTATCAGGAGTTATGAGTGTGAATCATCTACATCAACAGTACAAGGCAAGTTCACACTTTGATCATATCCCCTTTATTACCCAGTTTTTATGCATTAGTTTCAACCCTCAAACATTGCATGAGTAGGATTGATAACATGTGGGTATTGGGAAGTAGTTGATGAGGTAGGAACCTATTGTATTGCATTCAAAGCCAGGGTGTTACTACGTTATGCTTACTGCTATGCTATGCTTGTAGACGTGGTTTGGTTTTGAGAGAATTCATGAAAGATGTGAGAGTTATTGTTAACTAAGGTTTAACTTAAGGTGGCTACTTTAATACACATCTGGGTGGATTGGTTGGGGCACCCTGGAGCACCCAGTGGTTTACCCGGGCACCTGGAAGAACCCAGTGCTTGCCCAAGGGGATCCCGGAGTACCCGTGTGTTTACCCTATGGAATGCCACCCAGGCTCAAAGGGATCATAAGATTATTCATGCTAGAAACTTCCGTGTGCAGCCACAAGCCATTATGGGCTCTGGCATAGTTCAGTATGTTGCGTGACCTCTTTCGGTGGTAGGCTAGCAGATGTAGGGGAAAGTAGGTGTAACTGTCTACCCAGGGTAAAGAGTAAATGCTTCGGAAAGACTGTGCCTCGATCATCCATTTCTCAAACATCATGTAGTGCGAGAAATTCAACGGAGGAGATCGAGTCTTGTGGGGAAAGTGCGCAAACCTCTGCAGAGTGTACAAACTAATCATGATTAGCCGTGTCCCCGGTTATGGACATCTTGAGTATCTGGTACTTGAATTATTGATTTGATCTCATCACTCAATTTAATGAAATTGTTGGGTTACTAATTGATTTGGGATTGAAGTGGGGTTACCTTCTCAATAATTTCAACAAACTTTGTAGTTAAATAAAATTTATTCCTTTGTTGTAGGGAAATTAGCTTTATGCAAAAATTAAACTTAGAGCCTCCACCAGCCAAATATGCATGTAGTGATAGCCATTATTCATCATTGCTCTATGGTGTGAATTTGCCAGTACATTCAATATACTGACCTATATGGCTGCAACGTCTCATGTTGCAGGATTTTCTTACAACGAGTAAGTGATACGTTAGGGTTATGATTTATACACTCAACTTTGCCGTTGGTGTTGATGGGAATCCACAAACTTGTTGTTACTTCCGCTATATGGATTTGAGGTAATAGTATTTACGTTACTTTATACATGTGATTTACCTCTGTTATAAATCCTCGAGTACTGTGTGTGTCAGCATACCGATCCAGGGATGACACTTAAGCACAGAGACTTGATCCATTCGGGTCGGGTCGCTACAAGATGGTACAAGAGCCAGGTTGACTGTAGGACGTGACCCGTAGAAACTGGCAAGCCCATAGGAAAGATTTTCTCGAAAACTTTATTTTCAAAAAGATCTTTTACCTCTCTTCTTTTCTGAGCTTTATCAAATATTCCCTTTTAGTTAACTATACCCCTTCCCCTTTTTGACCACATGAAGATTCAGCTGACAAGACCCCTCCGAGAAGATATCAGACAACTAAGACCACTTCGGAATGAAGAGGATTTTACCGAGCATTAAAATAATGGAAACTACAACGGTTGAAGACTCCGGAGACTAGGAGAATTTGAAAGCTCCGAAGAATTCCCAGATTGGTATGACCTAGGAAAACTAGCCTTATGGAACTTGTGAGACTATTAAAGCTGCCAATACCCGAGATCAAGGTGTGTCGGAGAAAGACCGGAACATGGAGCGTTAGAACTCAAAGTTTTTGTCAAGAAAACCCTAAGTCAGGGGATATCAACTATGGAAGGATAGCTCATGGCAATGACATGGGGATAAACACGGTTATCCATGATGTTATCGCCCGCTTATGCTATTGTCACCGTGCTGAGTTAAGCATGCATTTCTTCGGATGGATTGGATGGTAGAAGGTTGATGCAGCATCTATCCGCAAAGAATGCAGTTTTAACCTTAGCTGGTGTGTTGCTAGGATCTGGAGTATTACATCAAGAAATTCTAAGATGGACCTGCAGGAAGCCATATTTGACAAGGAAGCATTTCGTGAAGAACATCGGGACCCAGAAGCTGAAAGTAGCCAAGCTAGGGGAGCAAAAACCTCAAGATACCGGAGATACGTCAGGAACTGAAGGACAGTAGGACCATGGTTCATGCCAAGGATGTTGAAACCCAGAAGTATGGAACGCACCTCCAGAATACTAAAGGACGCCATGAGAGACTTCGCATCAACAGAGATGATCTGGCAAAAGAACTTGAGAAGGACAAGCACGATCGGAAGAAGCCATCGGAGACATGAACAAGACTTGAAGAGTTTGGTGACTTTGAAGATTTATTGACCTTTATAAGACCAAAGCCCTGTTTTATACTTATGTTAGATGCGACGTTTGGGAGCTGTCATTTATTTGATGTTTTCCCGATAGCCACAATACAAAATCTGCCTTTTCAAAAACTATTGTTTGTATTGTGTGTATCCCTCTCTATCTCCCTTATCTCACCCCAAAACCCTTGGAACCAATAGAGGATGAGTGGAGATGAACTCATATTTTGTGGACCGATAAGTCAATTGCAGACAGACCGATGGATTCAGAACATGGAGGATCACATGAAGAATAACACTATAACCGGAAAGGATACGGCGCAGCATGCTCTTCAGTGCTTAGAAAGAGGTGCTGCTACTTGGTGGAGGATGTACCAAACCATCAATGGATGGCAAAGAGTAACCACTTGGGAAGAATTTAAGTTGACTCTGCAAAAGTCTCGGCTTGTGTCCCCGAATTTGAAGCCTTATGGAAATGTTAGGAAGAAACCTTGTGCATGCAAGCTCTGTGGAGAAATAGGACACAATCATAAAGAACACAAGGAGAAATGCCCACTTTGTGAAGGAAGTCACCCAGCTGAAGAATGCCCAACTAGACAGATTACTTGTTTCTTGTGTGAAGGGACTACCCACTACTCTGCTCAGTGTCACATTTACCCCATAGTACAAAGAACCATCCATTAGAAGAAAGAAGCAACGAAAGGAGCCCTCATGGAAATTTTAGAAGAACCTGTGATGAAGGAAGAGGTGGAGGACACACCCGAAGAAGACCCAACTAAACCCTGCACCAAATCATGCTATTCATGTGGAGAAGAAGGACACATCTACTAAAATTGTCTGAATGGGTGATGCGGAGCATCCCACGTTCATCCCCATGTACACTCCGACTACTCTCCAAGCCCCAAGGATACATAAGATGAGACCTTGACTATACACCATTGGACACAAGGTGAACTAGCTCCTCTTTGAACCATCACTTTCCATATGTGAGACATGGCTACTACCTCAAATATATGTGCTATGCATGACCAGGAACAAAGAGGAAGACCATGGACAAGACGACGAGGACACCAAGTACAAGGAGCTGCTAAAGAAGCTCCAGCGAGCGGACGTCCGGCCTCCACCGGACGACCGGCCAGCGAACGGACGTCCGGCCTCCACCGGACGATCGGCGCCTGAAGCACAGCCAACGCCAGCTACAGCACCTCCCAGCGAGCGGACGTCCGGCCCCCACCGGACGATCGATAATTATTAACAGAAGTCCGAAGACACCGGACGTCCGGTGCCTCTTCACAAAACGTCTTCAGCAGACGTCGGGCGACTAGCGGATGACCGGTCCCTCCTGAGCCACTGGACGACCTGTGCCTGCCTGTGCGCAGCCGGGCCTTTGGCCTTGTATCCCTCTCCCACTTACCCCTTTGTGGCTCTAGACTATAAATAGACCTCCCCCTCATCCTTTCTAGGGTTAGCATTGGTTTAGCTCATATGTGAGATAGAGCTTTGCTCATCCATACGGATCTACTCCACGAGAGAGACCGCGGCCCCTCTACGAAGAAGACGATGTTGGATTCAAGACCCCCTCTTGGGTGGCCCCATCAAGACCTCATCACGGAGAAGAACCGGTTACCTCTTGTATCGTCCTTTGTTGACTTTGGATCTTGTATCTCCTCTCGTGTTCCGAGGATCTAGCATATGTGTGACCGTATCTTGTTGGTTTGAGAGTTTCTCTTGTGTTTTCCCTCGTTTTCCCCGCGTGTTCTTCGTGTTCTTAGTTGGGATCTGCACCTTTCGTGAAAGATGGGCCATATAGGGTTCCAACCTACATCATCTTGGTATCATGAGCCACGTTGATCACGATTTTGGAGCCTCCCCTCTTCGTTTTCTAGCTTGATTTTGTTGTGTTCTTACCTAATTTCGAAAATCCCCACCAAAAATAGCCCCAATTTTTTTTGTGATTTGTTGGTATGAAGAAGTTTTGTTGATTTTGATCCATGGATTTGCTTGGTTTCGAGTGGATCTAGCATTTCCCCAAGTTTCCCCACTTTTCATCCACAAAATCTCGTCAATTTTGACCCCAAAATCCCCATTTACCGCCCAAAACCGCGTCCCGAAACTCGCATCTCGCGTTGACCCCGACCCACCGGACGACCGACCTTTTACGGACGTCCAGACCCCCCTTGAAGCACCGGACGTCCGTCATCCACCGGACGACCGGAACCTGCCAACAGAATGAAATTTACGGATTTCCGAGCCCGACCGGACATCCGTCCTTTTATGGACGGCCGTAACCTGTAGATATCACCTTCGGCTGATTTTTGTTTTGTCCGTAACTAATTCATCCGAACTCCGATTTTGACGTTCTTTAGCTCGTTTTGAAGCTATTGACATCCCCCTTGCCACAAAAATACCACCAACATCATTTGACTCCATCAAATTTTGACAACTTCGGCATCTTTGCCTAGGGCTTCCACCACATCATCCGCTACACCACCACCGACTTCCTCAACCTAACCCATATTGATCCATATAGCATTAGTGGTTGCTTGAGTAGTGATTCGAGTCTCGAGTAAGGTGTTTCGGCTACTTAGGGATGGTTGCTTCTTCATCAACCACCACCACCACTTCCGCATAGGCTTGTCCACCATACACTTCCACCCCATCTTAACCAAATTTTGTTTGAGCTTGTTTGAGTTGTGGTTTGCGTCTCCTAAGATGTTTCGGCTACTTAGGGACGGTCACTTCAACATTGACTCGCATAACCCATCATTCCACTTCCGCATTGCCAAGTGCAAAACTACCACCGCTTTCCGCTACCACCATTTGACATTTGTCCTTGAGATTTTGAGTTGTGGTTTTTCCGTTTCCTATGGTGTTTCGGCTACTTAGGGATGAGTCTCCATCATCTTGGTATCTACATCAAGAACACCGTCACTCATCATCGCAAAGGACGGTAACCTCGATGACATCATTGTACATTCTTCTTGCAATTGCATTGACAACCCCTAGCCTATTTTGCGTCACTTGCCTATCGAGACTAGCCATTTGAGTATTGCCGGCAACGTTACTTATGCACATTAGTGATCATCGATCTACACCATCCATTGCATACATATCATATCATATTGGTATCATATCATCTCGTGTGCCTCAAGTTTGTTCCCGCATATACACATTTGCTATCTTGGTTTGTGCATTGTGCAAAAGTGGCCATACCCAAAAAAAAGAATAAGCTTTTAAGCAAAAGAGAGAGAGAGAGAGAGAGAGAGAGAGAGAGAGAGAGAGAGAGAGCAAAGAAGCTTGTAAGCAAGTGCCATAGCATCATACCACATTGCATATAAGACTGTCATATCCGATCATCTTGGATCATCTTGAGTGAACACCGGGAACATCATACACATAGCATACTTGGGATAGAAAGCTCATGCATTTTGCATCTTATAGGTTGTGCACAAGTGTCGTATCCGCCTATAGAGCAATCGCGCTAGCGTCTCTCTTGAGTTGTGCAACACGAGCGTTTTCCGTGGATTCCACATTTTGTGCTCATTCCTTGGTTGCACGACCGCATTTCTGTGTGCCATTCATTGCTATTGGTCTACTTGTTACACTTGCGAATTTGTGAATCTCTTTCAACATTATTGACTCTTGCTAACATTTTGCATCAAATTTTTGTGCCACTATCCTCACCGAGCTCCACCATAAGCCTTATTTGTGTAGGTGTGAGAAATCAACGAGATCGGTACCAATTGTATTATTTCCTTGTTACATCATTGAGTGATCATTGATCCATTTTCAACATCGGTCAAGGTACATTTGGTATAAGTTCTTCTCTTTCTCCCACTCATATTTGCTCGAGTCTTGTGATGGATAGGCAAGGCATTTCATCTCCGGTCTTCGACAATAATGACGGCATGAACAACTACACCACCAAAGCGTCCATCTTCAAACTACAACGAGCATCGAAAGCCGCACATTCTACCTTGCAAGAGCGCATCGAGAACCTCTGCATCGACATTCATCACTCCGAAGCAAGGAAAAGGGACTACATCGACAACAAGCTTTCCGCACAAAAGGAGGAGCAAGATGCAAGGATGGAGGAGATTCGGGCCTTGATCAAGTCTACTTCCAATTCGTCATCTTCAAGGCGGCGACGACCAGGTCGATCATCTACGGAGCGCCCAAGCAATGCAAGCGCAAGTCGTCCACGTCCACATCTCCATGGCGACCACCATCACGTTCGTGATCCACATCGTCATGAAGGGCAAGTCACCTCCAAGCAACCTGTGCACGACGACGACGAACGACATCTACTACGAGCACAAGTGCGACAACGACACCATCATCATGAAGATGCTCACCAAGCGCAAACGTACAAGTCCCAACAAGCTCTACTTCACGCCAAGGACAAGCTTCATGAGCACAAGATAAGACCGTGAGACGATCACCACCAAGACGGAGCTACGGCTACACCAACCACTTCGGCATCTTCGCCATGTGTTCTCAAGGCATCTTCGCCTTTGGACGTACGACATCTTCACCTACTTCTCGTGAGTTTGCCTACGTCAACATCATCAACAACAAGGCGACCACCTATGTAACGCCCCCGATTTGACCGTACACTAATCATGCACGCAAATGTGTACGACCAAGATCAGGGACTCACGGGAAGATATCACAACACAACTCTAAAACATAAATAAGTCATACAAGCATCATAATACAAGCCAGGGGCCTCGAGGGCTCGAATACAAGTGCTCGATCACAGACGAGTCAGCGGAAGCAACAATATCTGATTACAGACATAAGTTAAACAAGTTTTGCCTTAAGAAGACTAGCACAAAAGTAGCAACGATCGAAGAGGCAAGGCCTCCTGCCTGGGACCTCCTAACTACTCCTGGTCGTCATCAGCGGCCTGCACGTAGTAGTAGGCACCTCCAGTGCCGTAGGTGTCGTCGTCGACGGTGGCGTCTGGCTCCTGGACTCCAACATCTGGTTGCGACAACCAGATAGAAAGGAAAGGGGGAAAAAGAGGGAGAGAAGCAACCGTGAGTACTCATCCAAAGTACTCGCAAGCAAGGAGCTACACTACATATGCATGGTTATATGTGTAAAGGGGCATATCAGTGGTCTAAACTGCAGAATGCCAGAATAAAAGGGGGATAGCTAGTCCTGTCGAAGAGTACGCTTCTGGACATCTCCATCTTGCAGCATGTAGAAGAGAGTAGATTGAAGTCCTCCAAGTAGCATCGCATAGCATAATCCTACCCGGCAATCCCCTCCTCGTCGCCCTGTTAGAGAGCGATCACCGGGTTGTATCTGGCACTTGGAAGGGTGTATTTTATTCAGTATCCAGTTCTAGTTGTCATAAGCTCAAGGTACAACTCCGGGTCGTCCTTTTACCGAGGGACACGGCTATTCGAATAGATAAACTTCCCTACAGGGGTGCACCACATAACCCAACACGCTCGATCCCAATTGGCCGGACACACTTTTCTGGGTCATGCCCGGCCTCGTAAGATCAACGCATCGCAGCCCCACCTAAGCACAACAGAGCGGTCAGCACGCCGGTCTAATCCTAAGCGCGCAGGGGTCTGGGCCCATCGCCCTATGCACACCTGCACGTTGCGAACGCGGCCGCGAGCAGACCTAGCAACCCACACGATCACGGCGGTTACGTCAAAGCGGTCCAACACGGCGCGCGCCACTCAGTCGCTGACGTCACGAAGGCTTCGGCTGATACCACGACGCCGGGATACCCATAACTACTCCCGCGTAGATGGCTAGTGCGTATAGACCAAATGGCCAGACTCAGATCAAATACCAAGATCTCGTTAAGCGTGTTAAGTATCCGCGAACGCCGACCAGGGCCAGGCCCACCTCTTACCTAGGCGGTCTCAACCTGCCCTGTCGCTCCGCCACAAAGATCCACTTGTGGGTACTCCTACGAGCCGACCCGACTTTAGTCATCACATGTGCCATGTATATAGTATATAAGTATATACCCGCGATCACCGCCCAGGTGATCACGGCCCGATAGTGTAGCACAGCAGACGGACAAGAATGTAGGGCCACTGATGGAAATCTAGCATCCTATACTAAGCATGTAGGATTGCAGGTAAAGGTATCAACAGTAGTAGCAAGGATAGGCTATGCATCAGAATAGGATATCGAAAAGCAGTAACATGCTACACTACTCTAATGCAAGCAGTATAGAGGAGAGTAGGCGATATCTGGTGATCAAGGGGGGGGCTTGCCTGGTTGCTCTGGCAAGTAGGAGGGGTCGTCGACTCCGTAGTCGAACTGGGCAGCAGCAGTGTCGGTCTCGTAGTCTACCGGAGAGAAGAGGGGGAAGAAACAGTAAATACAATGCAAACATAAGCATGACGATGCGTGACATGAAAGTGAGCGGTGCTAGGGGTGTCCTAACGCGACAGTAGGTGGTACCGGTGAAGGGGGGGAACATCCGGGAGGTATTCCCGATGTTTCACGTTTTCGGACAGACGGACCGGAGGGGGAAAGTTGCTAGTTCGATAGGTTAGGGAGGTGTGGTGGACGAACGGACTGCGTATTCGGATTCGTCTCGTTGTTCTGAGCAACTTTCATATAGAAAACATTTTCATCCGAGTTACGGTTTAAAAGATATGAATTTTCAAAGTTTATTTGAATTTCTGGAATTATTTAATTAACAGAAAAAGGGATATGACGTCAGCATGACGTATGAGTGACGTCAGCGGTCAACAGTCCGGGTTGACTGGTCAAACTGACAAGGGGGACCCACCTGTCATAGACAGTGGGTTAACAGAGGATTAAACTAATTAGTTTTTAGTTAATTAACTACTGGGCCCACCTGTCAGTGAGAGATTAATTAAACTAATTATTTTTATTTATAAAACATTTTCTTTTTTTAATTTTTGCGGCGGGGCCCGCATGTCAGTGACTGGGCCTGCCCAGTCAGTAGTTGACTGGGTCAACCCAGTCAACTGGGAACCATGGGGGCCACTGGCAGTGACCCAGGGGGTGGCCCCAGGTGTGCCACGTCGGCGGCCGGCGCCGGAGCAACGCCGGCGACCAGACGCACGGCGGCGCGGCTCGGGAGGGGTACGGGTTTCACGTACAGGGGGTCTCCGGGGGCGTGGCTGGGCGCGTTCGACGCGGCTCGACGTCGCGCGTCCAACGGCGGTGGTCGGAGGGGCTGGAACGGCCGGAGACGAGCGCTACGAACTCGCCGGCGGCGAGGTGCTACGGGTGCCCGACGGAAGCTACGCTAGAGCGCGCGAACGGCCGAACTAACTACCTAGGCGGGTGCGGCTCGGTGCGGTCGGGCTAGCGGGCCAACGCCCGTGACCATTTGGTCACCGGAGACACGCCGGCGGCGAGCTCCGCGGCGTGGCGTTCGGGCGCGCGCGGGGAAGCAGCTACGGAGCGCGAGCGAGCTAACGGAGAGGGGGAGGAGGTAGAGGAGCTCACCGCGCGGCGCAAGAAAGGCCCGTGGGTGGCTTAGTAGCAGCAGGTCGTCGCCGGGGAAGAAGGGGGTCGCCGGCGCCCGAAGATGAAGGCGAGCTCGGGGAGGCCGATGCAGTGGCTCCGAGCTTCGACAGAGAGGCGGAGGGGGTGTAGTCGAGGGCGGCGACGTCGTACGACACGGCGAGGTGGCGAGTGGGGCACGGTGGCCGCGTGAACGAGGGGAACGGCGGCGAGCGCGTCGGGCGTTGGGAAGAGGGGGGCGGCGCGGATCCGGGGAGGGAAGTGGGAGGCGCGGGGGCCGAGAGGGAGAGCGGGGGTGAGTGGGAGAGAGGCCCGAGGAGGCGGGGGAGCTGGCGACCTTATCCCCTCCGGCGTCGGTGCCGGCGAGGGGGTTGGGCGGCAGCGCGCCCCTGTTCCGACCGGGTCGGGGGAACAGGGAAGGGGCGAGGGAGGAGGTGGGCTGGGCCGGGGGCGCGGGGGTGCGGCCCAGTTTGGGCCGGGGGGGGGGCAGTGGGGGGAAAGCGGGCCCTTTTCCCTTTTTTTTTCTTTTTCTCTGCCTGGGTTCTGTTTTCTGTTTTCTTTTTATTTGTTTATTTCCTTTTCTGTTTTATTTCATTTAAAGTATTTAGGCATTTTATAAAAAGGAGTTTTCTCCACCATAATTGCCAGTGTATTATTTAGCACCCACAGAACATTTTTGTTTGAGTTTTTGAAAACTTTTATTTTTCACTTTAATTATATTTGAAGTTTGAGCTAGGAGTTTGAAAGGAAGGTGATTCAAATGTGATCAAGCCCTGTTTAGCAACATGATTAGCTTAATCACAGGGGGTTACTGTAGCATGATTCTCAGGGTGTTACAAATCTCCTCCACTACAAGAAATCTCGTCCCGAGATTTAGGAGGTAGAAGGAAACAGTGCGGGGTATTCTTCGCGCAGACGATCCTCTCGTTCCCAAGTGGCCTCATCTTCAGAATGGTGCGACCACTGGACTTTGAGAAACTTGATCGCCTTCTGACGTGTGCGGCGTTCAGCTTGGTCGAGAATGCGGACCGGATGCTCCTTATAGGAGAGGTCTTGCTGTAATTCGAGCACTTCATGATCCACAGCTCGGATTGGATCCTTGAAGCAACGGCGGAGCTGTGACACATGGAACACATCGTGAACCTGAGAAAGGTTCGGCGGTAGCTCCAGTTGGTATGCCACTTTTCCACGCCTTTCGAGAATAGTGAATGGGCCAATATAGCGAGGAGCTAGTTTGCCCTTGATCCCGAAGCGGTGAGCACCCTTCATAGGTGTGACTCGAAGATAAGCCTTTTCGCCAGGTTGATAGACCATGTCTTTATGATGACGGTCATACTGACTCTTCTGACGTGACTGAGCAGTCTTGAGATTCTCGCGAATAATGCGGACTTGTTCTTCGGCATCTTGGATAATATCCGGACCGAAGAGTGGACGTTCCCCAGTTTCTGACCAGTTCAGAGGGGTTCGGCACTTTCGTCCATATAACACTTCGAAGGGGGCCATCTTCAGACTAGCTTGATAGCTATTATTATAAGAGAACTCAGCATACGGGAGAGATTCCTCCCATTTCTTGCCGAAGGAAATAACGCAAGCTCGAAGCATGTCTTCGAGAACTTGATTGACGCGTTCAACTTGTCCTTGCGATTGAGGATGAAACGCAGTACTGAATGACAGATGAGTTCCCATTGCTTCTTGGAAACTTGCCCAGAATCTTGAAGTGAATAAGCTACCACGGTCTGAACTGATAACCAATGGAATACCGTGGAGTGAAACAATCCTGGACATATAGAGCGTTGCCAACTGGCTAGCAGTGATCGTTTCTTTGACTGCCAGAAAATGTGCAACTTTGGAAAGTCGGTCAATGACGACAAGAATAGCATCATTACCTTTCTGTGATTTGGGAAATCCAGTGACGAAGTCCATTTCAACATGGTCCCATTTCCATTCAGGAATAGAGATAGGTTGCAGAGTTCCAGCAGGCCTTTGATGTTCTGCTTTGATTCGACGGCAAACGTCACACTCAGCAACATAACGAGCAATGTCTTGCTTCATATTAGTCCACCAGAATCTTTGACGGATATCTTGGTACATCTTTGTACTACCCGGATGGATACTTAGAGGCGTATCATGAGCTTCTTTCATAACTTCCTGTGTCATATCCAGGTTTTTCTCTGTACATGGCACCACTAGGCGGCCCTTGAAGTATAGGGTGCCATCTTCAGAAATGGTGAAGAATGAGGGCTTTCCTTCTGCGAGGTAGCGCTTAATCTTGTAGGCTTCAGAGTCATACTTCTGTAGCCTTTTGATGCTGTCCTCGAGATCTGGTTTAGCAACTAGGGTATTGAGGGAACCCTGGGCAACAACGTGGAGGTTCACCTTGCCAAACTCCTTGGGGGGGGGAATGAGTGCACCCGGAGGAACAATATGGAGGTTCAGCTTCCTGAATTCCTCAACAAGCGAGGGCTGAACTTTGTGAACCTGAAGGTGGTTGCAGTAAGACTTGCGGCTCAAGGCATCAGCCATTACATTAGCCTTGCCTGGCGTATAGGAAATACCCAAGTCAAAGTCTGCAACAAGCTCCATCCATCTCTGCTGGCGGAGGTTCAGATCTGGCTGAGTAAACAGATACTTCAGACTTTGGTGGTCAGTGAAGATCTCGCAACGATTACCGAGAAGGTAATGTCGCCACTGCTTCAGCGCATGAATGACTGCAGCAAGTTCGAGGTCGTGAACTGGGTAGTTCTCTTCGTGAGGGCGCAATTGTCGAGAGGCATAAGCAATCACTTTGCGGTCTTGCATTAGGACACAGCCTAACCCTTGACGGGAAGCGTCGCAGTAAATGACGAAGTCCTTCTTAGTATCAGGTGGAGCTAGAACTGGGGCAGAAGTCAACTTGTCTTTGAGTGCCTGGAAACTTTCCTGACATTTGTCTGTCCATTGGAACTTGACACCCTTATGCAACAGGTTAGTCAGAGGCCTGGCGATCTTAGAGAAGTTCTCGACGAATCGACGGCAATAGCTGGCGAGACCGAGAAAACTTCTGACTTGCTTAACGTTCTTGGGAGGAGTCCAATCAAGAATAGCCTGAACTCGCTCGGGGTTGACGGCAATACCATCCTTAGAGATGACATGCCCCAGATAGGTTACTTCCGGTAGCCAGAATTCACATTTAGAGAACTTGGCATATAGTTGATGTTCTCGTAGTTTTTCCAGCACAAGTCGAAGATGTTCAGCATGTTCTTCTTCGTTCTTGGAAAATATCAGGATATCATCCAGATAAACCACGACGAACTTGTCGAGGTAATCCATGAATATGTAGTTCATCAGACGAGAGAAGGTGGCTGGAGCATTGGTTAAACCGAAAGACATGACGGTGTACTCGTATGAACCATAGCGAGTCACGAAGGCGGTCTTTGGGATATCCTCTTCGCGAACACGGATCTGGTGGTAGCCCAACCTCAAGTCGAGCTTAGAGAACACTGACGAACCCGCCAGTTGATCATACAGATCATTGATCCGAGGAAGAGGGTATTTATTCTGAATGGTAGCTTGGTTTATAGGACGGTAGTCTTGAACTAACCGGTTTGTCCCATCCTTCTTCTTGACAAAGAGAGAAGGTGCTCCCCAAGGAGAGCAACTTGGGCGAATGAATCCTTTGCGAAGAGACTTGTCGATTTCCTCCTTAAGCTCAAGGAGTTCATGCGGCGGCATTTTGTAGGGTCGCTTGGCTATAGGAGTGGTGCCTGGTTTCAAGTCGATGATGAATTCGACAGCTCTAGCAGGGGGAATCCCTGGAAGTTCTTCAGGGAAGACGTCGAGGAATTCACGCACGACGGGAATGTTTTCAATGCCCTCGAGTGGTGCAGCGTTCAATGCATTCAATGCATAGAGCCTTGCCTCGGCATTTTGCACCAGATGGGCTTGGTAAGTAACTATCTCATCTGAAGGGTGTAGCAGATGGACGGTCTTAGTGGTGCAAACGATTGAAGCAGTATGCGCTTTTAACCAATTCATTCCCAGAATGAGATCAATGCTACAGGACTTCAGTACGATGGGAGAGACAAGAAATTCCAGTCCTTCAATTTCAACAGTAACATCGCGACTAACCATAGAGGTTTGACATTGGCCCGCAGGGGTGTGTACCACTAGCGGAGTGTTTATCTCTTCGTAATGAATGCCATGCAGGAATGCAAATTCTGCTGATATGAATGAATGGGATGCTCCTGTATCAAATAAAACGGATGCTGGTACTGAATTTACGAGGAGTGTACCCATCACAGTAGCAGGCTGGTCTTGAGCTTCGCTGAGATCAACGTGGTTGGCATGAGCACGACCATGAGACTTAGCATTGTTGTTGCGGGGCTGGTTGTTACCACGGCCAGCTGCTGGAAGGGCCAGTTGATTCTGGTTCTGATAGCAGTTCCTGGCAAAGTGACCCGGTTGACCACACTTGAAGCACAGACCATTATCGGGAGTGGGAACAGGAGCCCCAGGTGGGGGAGCTGGTAGCTTTGACTGCTTAGATGGTGGAGGAGGCAGACGCGGTGCAGCATAAGATTTCCTGGGAGCAGGTGCATTTGGACGATACATGCTGTTTGGGATCCATATCTTACGCTTCTGTGAGGGCGAGCCCGAAGATGAGCCCGTGTCACGGTTGCGCCTCTGAGAGCTCTGGTATTCCTGCAGACCAGTCTCGACATTGATGGCCTTATTCACCAAGGTGGCGAAATCGGCGAAGTCATGCACTAGAAGTGCGAGCTTGATGTCAGCTTGTAGTCCATCACGGAACTTCTCCTGTCTGCGTGCATCAGTTGCAATGTCTTCTTCAGCATAGCGGGACAAGTCCAGAAACTCCCGCTGATAAGCTTCAACAGTTTTGTTGCCTTGGGTGAGGTTGCGGAACTCACGCTTCTTCCGGTCCATGACTCCCTGAGGAATGAAGCGGGCACGGAAAGCAGCTTGGAAGTCTGGCCATGTGATGATTGTTCCAGCTGGCAGAGTACGCCTGTGGCTGTCCCACCATTGAGCTGCGGGTCCCTTCAAGAAGAAGGAAGCAAAATTGACATAGCTGGCAGGGGCTACATCAGCAGACTCCATCTCATAGGTGATGTCACGGAGCCAGTCATCAGCATCCAGAGGCTGAGTTGAGCTGCGGTAGATGGTTGGGTTGAGGCGTATGAAATCTTGAAGAGTCACTTGGGCTGGCTGCTGGTTCATATTGGGGCGAGGAAACTGAGCCATCATATTTTCCATGAATTGGCGGTTCAGTTCGAACTGTTGGATCATACCAGCCATGTACTCAGGTGGTGGTGGGGCATCGCCACCACGACCACGACCACCTGGTCTAACCATCCTGCTAATATATAACAGGGGTAGTTCAGCATTGAGAAAATTTGCAATGACAAGAATCATTCATGATGAAACATGCATAATTGAAAGGAGCACGATAGCTACTGCATAGTAGTCGGCATAACTTACAAAAGGGGTCATGCATAGAGTTCAGTACATAGAGTTCAGTACATGGACTAAAACATCATAGGCGGCACACAGGCTCGCGACGACTGAAACTAATACTACCATCAAGCCTACATCAGTCCCAAGAGGTACTGTGGAGGTAATCGTAGCCCGACAGCTGGTAGTGAGGCAACGGATAGTCCTCCACGTCAGCAGACTGGGGGCCGCGGATACTCAAGTGTAGAGCCCGGTGCTCAGGTGGCAGAAAAGGTCCAAGTGCGGGAGAGTAGCCTCCCACCTCTGGCCAACCAACACCGTGGGGCATCACGGTCCTGGCTGGGTAGATCGCAGAACGCGGTACCTGTCCAGACCGGACAAAGGGGTGCAGCAGCGTCAGAGCACGGTAAAGGTGCTGACGGGTGGTGTACATCTCGTGGCGAAGAGCTCGGTTAGCTCGATCCAGCCCATCAGCATGCAGAACCAGGTGCTGATGGTAGAAGGGCTCCCGGGTGACAGTGGAGTAGGCAGCAGTATAGTATCCCTCCGCACCAACATCAGAGGCGATAGCAATGTGCCTGAAAGGGGAGGTGTCCAACTCCCGATACTCTCCACGAAGACGTGTCAGAGCAGCATAGGCTGCATCGTGGACAGCCATATCGATGGTCACACCAACACCATGTGCGGTGTGCAGCACAGTAGTGGAGTCGTACTCCCGAGAGTAGAGGTGGACGATGGCACGGTACTGCTCCTGGTTAAAGTCCTGGTACTCCTCGTAGACGGTGTACTCAGGGTGCCAGCGATAACCCAGATAGGTCATCATCTCAGCTAGCACCGCAGGTGATCCCGAGGCACCAATGGCCGTCGTGTGGCGCACGACCTGCCTCGAGGGTTCCATCTGAAAGCAAAGACGTTTCAAAGGAGTCAATTGACAGTGTGTGAATTGTTCAAAATACTATTCTAAGAAACAACTATGGCTTATCCATCTTTGGGGTGAACGCGGTCACGGGATCCTAGTGTTAGAGTTAGTAAATTCGTTTAACCCGAGTAGAAGAGAGTTCAGAGTCCCAGAGTAAAGGTCGAGGAGTAAAAGATCCTAGTACCACCCAATGGCGACGTGGGCCCGTAAGACACACAGCCATGTTAGTAAAAGTTTTGTAATGTCTAGACTCGACTTCGGCCAAGGAGTGTGGAAGGGGGTTTCCTACAGGCAGTCGGCTCTGATACCAACTTGTGACGCCCCCGATTTGACCGTACACTAATCATGCACGCAAATGTGTACGACCAAGATCAGGGACTCACGGGAAGATATCACAACACAACTCTAAAACATAAATAAGTCATACAAGCATCATAATACAAGCCAGGGGCCTCGAGGGCTCGAATACAAGTGCTCGATCACAGACGAGTCAGCGGAAGCAACAATATCTGAGTACAGACATAAGTTAAACAAGTTTTGCCTTAAGAAGGCTAGCACAAAAGTAGCAACGATCGAAGAGGCAAGGCCTCCTGCCTGGGACCTCCTAACTACTCCTGGTCGTCGTCAGCGGCCTGCACGTAGTAGTAGGCACCTCCAGTGCCGTAGGTGTCGTCGTCGACGGTGGCGTCTGGCTCCTGGACTCCAACATCTGGTTGCGACAACCAGATAGAAAGGAAAGGGGGAAAAAGAGGGAGAGAAGCAACCGTGAGTACTCATCCAAAGTACTCGCAAGCAAGGAGCTACACTACATATGCATGGGTATATGTGTAAAGGGGCATATCAGTGGACTGAACTGCAGAATGCCAGAATAAAAGGGGGATAGCTAGTCCTGTCGAAGACTACGCTTCTGGACATCTCCATCTTGCAGCATGTAGAAGAGAGTAGATTGAAGTCCTCCAAGTAGCATCGCATAGCATAATCCTACCCGGCAATCCCCTCCTCGTCGCCCTGTTAGAGAGCGATCACCGGGTTGTATCTGGCACTTGGAAGGGTGTATTTTATTCAGTATCCAGTTCTAGTTGTCATAAGCTCAAGGTACAACTCCGGGTCGTCCTTTTACCGAGGGACACGGCTATTCGAATAGATAAACTTCCCTGCAGGGGTGCACCACATAACCCAACACGCTCGATCCCAATTGGCCGGACACACTTTTCTGGGTCATGCCCGGCCTCGTAAGATCAACACGTCGCAGCCCCACCTAAGCACAACAGAGCGGTCAGCACGCCGGTCTAATCCTAAGCGCGCAGGGGTCTGGGCCCATCGCCCTATGCACACCTGCACGTTGCGAACGCGGCCGCGAGCAGACCTAGCAACCCACACGATCACGGCGGTTACGTCAAAGCGGTCCAACACGGCGCGCGCCACTCAGTCGCTGACGTCACGAAGGCTTCGGCTGATACCACGACGCCGGGATACCCATAACTACTCCCGCGTAGATGGCTAGTGCGTATAGACCAAATGGCCAGACTCAGATCAAATACCAAGATCTCGTTAAGCGTGTTAAGTATCCGCGAACGCCGACCAGGGCCAGGCCCACCTCTTACCTAGGCGGTCTCAACCTGCCCTGTCGCTCCGCCACAAAGATCCACTTGCGGGTACTCCTACGAGCCGACCCGACTTTAGTCATCACATGTGTCATGTATATAGTATATAAGTATATACCCGCGATCACCGCCCAGGTGATCACGGCCCGATAGTGTAGCACAGCAGACGGACAAGAATGTAGGGCCACTGATGGAAATCTAGCATCCTATACTAAGCATGTAGGATTGCAGGTAAAGGTATCAACAGTAGTAGCAAGGATAGGCTATGCATCAGAATAGGATATCGAAAAGCAGTAACATGCTACACTACTCTAATGCAAGCAGTATAGAGGAGAGTAGGCGATATCTGGTGATCAAGGGGGGGGCTTGCCTGGTTGCTCTGGCAAGTAGGAGGGGTCGTCGACTCCGTAGTCGAACTGGGCAGCAGCAGTGTCGGTCTCGTAGTCTACCGGAGAGAAGAGGGGGAAGAAACAGTAAATACAATGCAAACATAAGCATGACGATGCGTGACATGACAGTGAGCGGTGCTAGGGGTGTCCTAACGCGACAGTAGGTGGTACCGGTGAAGGGGGGAACATCCGGGAGGTATTCCCGATGTTTCACGTTTTCGGACAGACGGACCGGAGGGGGAAAGTTGCTAGTTCGATAGGTTAGGGAGGTGTGGTGGACGAACGGACTGCGTATTCGGATTCGTCTCGTCGTTCTGAGCAACTTTCATATAGAAAACATTTTCATCCGAGTTACGGTTTAAAAGATATGAATTTTCAAAGTTTATTTGAATTTCTGGAATTATTTAATTAACAGAAAAAGGGATATGACGTCAGCATGACGTATGAGTGACGTCAGCGGTCAACAGTCCGGGTTGACTGGTCAAACTGACAAGGGGGACCCACCTGTCATAGACAGTGGGTTAACAGAGGATTAAACTAATTAGTTTTTAGTTAATTAACTACTGGGCCCACCTGTCAGTGAGAGATTAATTAAACTAATTATTTTTATTTATAAAACATTTTCTTTTTTTAATTTTTGCGGCGGGGCCCGCATGTCAGTGACTGGGCCTGCCCAGTCAGCAGTTGACTGGGTCAACCCAGTCAACTGGGACCCGTGGGGGCCACTGGCAGTGACCCAGGGGGTGGCCCCAGGTGTGCCACGTCGGCGGCCGGCGCCGGAGCAACGCCGGCGACCAGACGCACGGCGGCGCGGCTCGGGAGGGGTACGGGTTTCACGTACAGGGGGTCTCCGGGGGCGTGGCTGGGCGCGTTCGACGCGGCTCGACGTCGCGCGTCCAACGGCGGTGGTCGGAGGGGCTGGAACGGCCGGAGACGAGCGCTACGAACTCGCCGGCGGCGAGGTGCTACGGGTGCCCGACGGAAGCTACGCTAGAGCGCGCGAACGGCCGAACTAACTACCTAGGCGGGTGCGGCTCGGTGCGGTCGGGCTAGCGGGCCAACGCCCGTGACCATTTGGTCACCGGAGACACGCCGGCGGCGAGCTCCGCGGCGTGGCGTTCGGGCGCGCGCGGGGAAGCAGCTACGGAGCGCGAGCGAGCTAACGGAGAGGGGGAGGAGGTAGAGGAGCTCACCGCGCGGCGCAAGAAAGGCCCGTGGGTGGCTTAGTAGCAGCAGGTCGTCGCCGGGGAAGAAGGGGGTCGCCGGCGCCCGAAGATGAAGGCGAGCTCGGGGAGGCCGATGCAGTGGCTCCGAGCTTCGACGGAGAGGCGGAGGGGGTGTAGTCGAGGGCGGCGACGTCGTACGACACGGCGAGGTGGCGAGTGGGGCACGGTGGCCGCGTGAACGAGGGGAACGGCGGCGAGCGCGTCGGGCGTGGGGAAGAGGGGGGCGGCACGGATCCGGGGGAGGGAAGGGGGAGGCTTGGGGGCCGAGAGGGAGAGCGGGGGTGAGTGGGAGAGAGGCCCGAGGAGGCGGGGGAGCTGGCGACCTTATCCCCTCCGGCGTCGGTGCCGGCGAGGGGGTCGGGCGGCAGCGCGCCCCTGTTCCGACCGGGTCGGGGGAACAGGGAAGGGGCGAGGGAGGAGGTGGGCTGGGCCGGGGGCGCGGGGGTGCGGCCCAGTTTGGGCCGGGGGGGGGGCAGTGGGGGGAAAGCGGGCCCTTTTCCCCTTTTTTTTCTTTTTCTCTGCCTGGGTTCTGTTTTCTGTTTTCTTTTTATTTGTTTATTTCCTTTTCTGTTTTATTTCATTTAAAGTATTTAGGCATTTTATAAAAAGGAGTTTTCTCCACCATAATTGCCAGTGTATTATTTAGCACCCACAGAACATTTTTGTTTGAGTTTTTGAAAACTTTTATTTTTCACTTTATATATATTTGAAGTTTGAGCTAGGAGTTTGAAAGGAAGGTGATTCAAATGTGATCAAGCCCTGTTTAGCAACATGATTAGCTTAATCACAGGGGGTTACTGTAGCATGATTCTCAGGGTGTTACAACCTACGAGCGAGGGCGACACTTCCATCTTCGGAAGCCCCTCAAAGAAGATGGCCGAGCATGGAAAATTCCCTTCGGTCATGGAGACGAGCTACGAGGTGCCACATCATATGGGCCTCCCACAACAAGACAGTGACAAGAAGGTCGAGCAAGGGCCATCCCCTTCGACCACGGCAACAAGCACAAACCTCTTCAACAACATGAAGACGGCGCCCATATTGGACTCATACTCCGATTCAAGCTACGCGAGCGCACATGAGACCTTATATTTGGTCTTGGAGGAGAGTGATGATGTGCCATCTTCGGCCTTCATCCACGGCTACGACTACGACATGATTGAGCATGGAGACGTTTGCACCTACACCTCTCCGACACCCACATATGACGAGATGTCCCAATTTCCATGTGAGGAGAGCCACCAACCCATGAGTGAGATGAGTGACTCCACCATATATGACATTGAGTGCATTTCCTATGAGAGGATGAGTGTGACCACCACTAGCCCCACACATGAGAGCATGCCACACATCCTATGTGAGGTTGAGAGCCATTTGAGTGACTCCACCAACCATATGAGTGAGAGCATCTTACCGGGAGTGAGTGAGCCACAACACTTAGTGAGTGAGGTAGTTGACACGGCATGTGAGGCCACTATGATTTCTAATGACTTACCCTCTACTCCTAGTGTGTTTTCTTCTTTGGTGCTAGGTCTCCAACATGACGACATGCCTATCCTCGACGAGTCCATACCTCCAACGACGACGATGGCCATGGTGGACGATGATGCACCCCCCACATGGTTCCATCAAGATGAAGATGACAACGACTTGTTCTTCACCACCTCACCTACAACACATGAGCGATGTTCCGAAGGTAACATAGGTGATGGTGCTTCTCTTGTCCCACTAGTGGACTATCTCACCAATGATTGCTTGCATGATGTTGATCCACCTATTCCCATGCTTCATGCTAGTGCGACTTCTCCATGTCATGACTTACCCATTTATGATGAATATGATGATAAGCATGTTGATTTGCCTAGTTGTGATGCTATGCTTCATAGGATATTATGTGCAAATTCTTTTGGTCACATCATGTTTGACAATCCATTGAACTTGTCATATGCTATGAGTGAGATCTCCCATATTGCTTCATTTCAATCTCAACATAGTAACTATGCATGTCCCATTAAAATAAATCCCATTTGCACTTATGGCATAGATGACGAGATGATGGTCATTGGCTTTTGTTTTTCATGTGATGATATTGCCATGCTTCCTTTACATGATTTGCGCAACTCATCTACTATGCCATGCCATGATCACATTGTTCCAAATATGCATCGTTTTGGATGTTGTCAATATTCTCCATGTGATGTTTCCATTAATGCTCATGAGGAGACCCCCATAGTTTCCTCATACATATTAGGAGATTTTAATGCATTCCATACTTTGCATGATTTCCATAATTGTGTGCACCATATGCATTCCATGAATAACAATGCTCTACATATTTCTCATGATGCATTACACTATTTGGGTCTCAATTATGTCATACATAACAACAAACCTATCATGATGGATGACATGTTTCTATATCACGCACCTCATTTATTTGAGCATTGGATATTTTGTGCTAACCGACACAAGCACGTGCGCATCATGATGGATGATGTCTACATATACCATGCACACACAATTTTCCCTTTGTCTTTGTTTTGTGTAGGTACTCACATATACT
This sequence comes from Triticum aestivum, assembly GCF_018294505.1. NCBI lineage: Eukaryota > Viridiplantae > Streptophyta > Magnoliopsida > Poales > Poaceae > Triticum > Triticum aestivum. Next base: position 222,792,373 of record NC_057811.1, on the reverse strand, counting down.
CGTCAACCTCTCAATCCCAAGAGTTGATGAAACAAGCTCTTGAGAGCAACAATGATTTGGGATCCCGTGGACTATCCTTACCACCATTGCTTTTGCGCAAGGACTACGCGCATCTCTTTTACTTGTCTCTCACACGGCTTTGGGCTATTTACCATTTGTCACATTATGCTCATTTTCCCGTGTTCACTTTGCATGTTATGCTTGCTTCTATGCCTTTGCCATGCAATTGTGACCCTTGCTTGCACTTACCCATGATTCATCATTCTACTACTCCTATGTGTATTTGCATGTTTGGTGGAGATCCTTGTTGCTATTGCCATGTTTATCATGTGCCTCATGCTATTCTTGATTGTTGTGTTGGGAGAGTCATGATGTACCATTGCTATTTACATATGGCTTCTCGCCAATACATTGATGCTATTTTGCTCATATCTTGCTTCCATACTTGTGATATGTCATGTGCATTATTCATGCCCACTATTTGCACACATGACATCATTGCCATGATTACCTCTAGTACGTTGCATCTTTGCACTACTAGCTTGCTTGACTTGATCACTATGATTACTTGCTTGGTTGCATCACCCATGTTCCATTCTTACTCGCTTTCTTGGGTTGATGACATATATTTTCATGCCTTTCACATGATATATCTTGATCATTGTCTCTTGTCTCCATTAGTTGCACCTCTCATATGCCATTCTAGTGAGTGCACCCATGCTATGCTTATTCATCTTGGAGACTTGGACATATTACTTGTGATGCATGCTTGTTTGATTGAGCCTATTGTATTTGGTTGTTTTCGCATCATATGCCTCCATACTATGAAATGCTCCCTTGTCCTTTCTTATGATGAGCATGATGCATACACTTGTTGGTTATCTTACCACACGAATGATAGGTTTTGCACTTTGGCTTACCTCATTTGTTTTTCTGAGTGTTTGTCATGTTCTTTCATTTTGAAGGATTCACAAGGCGATACCGTCATGAGACAACTTGGTTATGTGAAGGCATACACGATGCGCGACGCCAACATTTTTTACATTCTCATAAAGGTGAACTCTTTCCCTTTGAGCCATCCTCAAATACGCATATTGGATGGGTCACTCTTTCATTGTTGTTTCCTTCTTGTTGTCTACATGATACATCTCGCGAATGGAGGAGCGACATGGGAGATTGGCTCTATGGACCTTCACATTGAGGAGCGCTCGGACTTATTGGATGCACCTTCGAACCTCCACTCACGACACGACATCGAGCATTGGTACACCAAAACCTCCATATTTGTTGATTGTTGTCACACATGTCATGCTCGATGGACATATCATACACATGACAAGTTTGCACCCCATAAATGGATTGACTCACATTATGATTGCTTTGTTGCATCTTGTATTCCCATGTCATCCATGATATATGAGCTTGTGCATTTTCTTGGCAAATTTGTTGTGATCTTCTTGATGGCATATTCATACATAATGATCATATTGCCCAACATCAATTGCATGATAACTTATTCATATTGAGCATCCATTGCCATATTCATGCTATTGATAAACCGTCTCACTATGACATCATTTTGCACCATGGTTGCATTGATCATATTCACAACACATTTGTGTGCCCAATGATTGCATTTGCTCCCATGAATGCTTTGCATATCATTCTATACCATCTTGATAAGCTTCATGTGCTTTGTCACGAACAATCTTGCCTCACGTACTCATTCTTACATGATGGACACTTTGTGTGCGCTAACCATGGTATTTCCGAGTGTTGTTTGTGTTTTCTCTTTTTGCATGTATACTCCTCCGGCGACACCTTGGAGTACTTGGATTGCTCCATGACTTCCACTTCGTCCAACTACAAGTCCGTCCACGACAACGGTTTCCATGGTGATGAGGATCACGATCCGAGGTCGGATCTTTCCCAAGGGGGAGGAGATGATGCGGAGCATCCCACATTCATCCCCATGTACACTTGGACTACTCTCCAAGCCCCAAGGATACATAAGATGAGACCTCGAGTATACACCATTGGACACAAGGTGAACTCGCTCCTCTTCGAACCATCACTTTCCATATGTGAGACATGGCTACTACCTCAAATATATGTGCTATGCATGACCAGGAACAAAGAGGAAGACCATGGACAAGATGGCGAGGACACCAAGTACAAGGAGCTGCCAAAGAAGCTCCAGCGAGCGGACGTCCGGCCTCCACCGGACGACCGGCCAGCGAGCGGACGTCCGGCCTCCACCGGACGACCGGCTCCTGAAGCATAGCCAACGCCAGCTACAACACCTCCCAGCGAGCGGACGTCCGGCCCCCACCGGATGACCGGTAATTATTAACGGAAGTCCGAAGACACCGGACGTCCGGTGCCTCTTCACAGAACGTCTTCAGCGAACGTCCGACGACTAGTGGACGACCGGTCCCTCCTGAGCCACCAGACGACCGGTGCCTGCCTGTGTGCAGCCGGGCCTTTGGCCTTGTATCCCTCTCCCACTTACCCCTTCATGGCTCTAGACTATAAATAGACCTCCCCCTCATCCTTTCTAGGGTTAGCATTGGTTTAGCTCATATGTGAGATAGAGCTTTGCTCATCCATACGGATCTACTCCACGAGAGAGACCGCGGCCCCTCTACGGAGAAGATCCACGTTGGATTCTTGGGTGGCCCCATCAAGACCTCCTCACGGAGAAGAACCGGTTACCTCTTGTATCGTCCTTTGTTGACTTTGGATCTTGTATCTCCTCTCGTGTTCCAAGGATCTAGCATATGTGTGATTATATCTTGTTGGTTTGAGAGTTTCTCTTGTGTTTTCCCTCGTTTTCCCCTCGTGTTCTTCGTGTTCTTAGTTGGGATCCGCTCCTTTCGTGAAAGATCGGCCGTATAGGGTTCCACCCTACATCAATGGGGATCTAGTAGAATTCATGACAAAGGAAGTAGAGTATGACCCACAGGAAAAAGAAGCCCTGATTGGAACGGAAAAGTCCAGGAAGAGAAGTAGATTGGATCCCAGGAAGGACCTGAGTCATATCACCTGTTTCAGGTGCAAGGGTCGGGGCACCACTTTAGCAGTTGCCCAAAAAGGAAGTCGAGGACCCAAGGAGGCTATGTAATCATGAGGAAACCTCGAGACTCGTCAGAAGTAATATGTTTTCGGGGCACTTTGCCAGAGATTGCCCCAAAGAGAAGGAAGCTTGTGCTAAATAGTTGAGTTTGCAACAACAATATAGTAGTAGTAGTGGGAACATTTCTTCTATTAGTGATGTGTTGAGTTGAGGCATGTCATGGAAATGCAGGAGATTGTAATCGTTGGAGAATCAATAAAGTTAGCATCGTTGGTACTGATTTGGATTTTATGAGTGTTACTCTATGAAGAAAGATTTTGACCATTTTTAGGGTATGAGAAATATGGTCTATGGATGAAATTGTACATTTCAGGGGTGGTAGTACCTTGTGAGGACACCTGACACCTGGAAAAGATAAGGATATTCCACGAAGTGGACTTCGGACAAAATAAGTACGAGTTTTATCTCGATATGTGGGATACCCCAAGAATATGAAGGGATGAAGTACTATTGGATATAAAGGAGGTATAATGTTGGTAAAAGGGAGCAATTGTAACTCCATGATGAGTCTGAGTAATCACGTCTTAGTTTGGTGCCAATAGAAGGAAGGAAGACAGTACAAGTGGAGGGATTTTAAGTATGCTAGGAAGCTGGCTGTTGGAATAATGACCAGTTGCCCCGATGATGAGTTCAAGGTTTATAAGTGATGTGATGAGATGGGCCATAACCCACAGGCCCCAGGACTTGCCAAGAAGCAAGCACACTCTTGCTGAAGGAAAAACCCTAGAAGAAGTTACGAATTTATCAACAGACGATCTTATAGGAGTTACGCAAAACCTGAGAGTTGTGAAGATATGATAGATGTTTTGTTCAGCTTGCAGAATCCATGGAGTTATCCGAACTTAGTTCATCGACAAGAGAAAATTCTACAATGCTTTTGAGGATGACCGAGTGTTAGAATGCGAGATTCGCTAAACCATATACAAGGTAATGATTTGGGTGCGGGGTAGATTGATCACCATACCGACTTACTCTTATTATTCGCTTTGATATATGGGATGGTAAATCTGAGTGACTTACCCATAGTAGAGAGACGACGATTTAAACCTTGTTTGAACCTTAGAATGGTATAAGTATTTTCCCTTGTACATGGCAGTTGTTGCCAATCGTAGGTCATACGGCGAGGTTCAGCCCAGACCTGTTTTCTGCAGGAACCCAGTCAACTTGTCTGATGACCACCATAAGATATTGATAGTTGTTTAGTATTGGCGCCAGACCCGCCAGCTTAGAAGGACCACTCGCAGAGGGACCTTACCAAAATAAAAGGACACAAGAATTGAGGTAAAGGTTATGCCACTACCGGAAGAGCCAGAGAAGGAATTATACTGAAGATCTGAGAAGACCAGCCCTGTTAAGAATAAGGATGGAGTATATGAGTATTGATGGGACCATAACAGTGTTTCTAAGGGTGGTAGCACCCCAGACCCCTTGTAACAATCAATGGATTTTGAGAAGACCCCCAAACCTAACCGATTTCTTGCTAGCCTCTCCGAATCTCGAGGGCGAGGTTCATTTTAAGGGTGGTAGGTTTGTAACATCCCAAAATTCTAAATTTCGGAATGTTATATTAAATAAATAGTTTTGATTGTTCGTTTGATTGTGGTGTGGTTGCTTGTGTGAAATTGAGTGAAATATGAAACTTTTGAAAGTTGAATGAGAGGGAATGAAATGACTTTCCCAAACTTTCACTTTGCTTTTCTGATCTCCATGAATTCAAATTCTTTTCAAATACAAAACCCTAGAGAGAAGATGACATGACTTCTTCCATTTAAATAAATGAAAAGGGTTTTTGAAAAGATTTGAATTTCGGAAATATTTTAAATTCAGAAACTTTAAGTAACTCAATGATTTTCATGAGAGAAGATAAAATGACTTCTTCAAAACATATGGAATATGAGTTGGAAGTTTAAAAGAATCAAATTTACAGTCCCTTTGAAGGTATTTTGAAAATCATTTTCAATTTGGAGCTATTTGGTTTTTATTCAAATTACTTTCTCTAAAAATTAAATAAATGGAAATAAGGGTGAAATGATTCCCTTCAATGTAAAAATAGAAAAAATGAGTTTGAAATCAATTTGATATTTTTAAAATGATTTTTATTGGGTTTTATTACAGCAGTAGCACTGTTTGCTTTATTTATACTTTTGTGGATTTTATTTGATGCTAGAAAAATGTCCACGTCATAGAAAATCTTTTTCTGAAAATTTGGATATATAATATGCCTATAGAAAATTTTATTTTTATTTTCGTTATTCATTTTTTCCTTTTCTGCTTCTATTTAAAAAAATCTGCACGTGCAGCCCATCCCTAATTGTTTCCCACGTGCGCATCATAGTACCAGCGGGCGCCCCATCATTTTTCTTTTCCTATATGGGCCAGGCCCAGCCGGCCATATTCCTCCCCATGTTTTTTTTCATATTATCTTTTTTCTTTTCTTTCTTTTCAATTGCTCAAAAAAATTGCAGTGTGCGCGGCCGGCCGAACCGCCTAAGCCCTTTAGGCCCATGCGAGGCACCTCCTCTGTTTCTTTTCTTTTCATCTACGTTTTGTCTCACATTGCCTAGTCTTTGACCCCTAAACCTCTTTTCTACCTATAAATATAGATTCATAGAGCCTCCAAAAAAAATTATCCGATTCGGGTTAAATCAATATATTTTTGGTTTGACTAGATTCATTAAAGAAAGATATTTTTGTTCTCTCTAGCGGGACTTCTGGAAGTTGTCTCCTCTCTCCGAAATCGTCTTTTCTCTACCTTATAAAGGTATCTTTCTTCGTATTTTTTTATACTTCCGTAGCTTATTATTTTTAGACTAGTGTACGATAGAATAATTAGATTATCAATTAGTCTCTGTATTTATACATTAGACCTAGAATTCTTTTAGTCGTGGTTATTTTTTCTTCCGTAAAACAGCTTGGTCCTGTTTTTTTCAAATAGCCATAACTTTTTACTCATTCATCCAAATTAGATGAAACCAGCACCTATAGTTTCGTCTTGTTTTCACCTATCCAGTGAACCTGTCACAACAACTTTTTGAAATTTTCAAATTTCGAAATTTGTTCAGATTCATATTCAAACTTCTTTTGTTCATAACTTGAGTTTCGTAACTCCGATTTAGTTGATTCTTTTTGCAAATCGAAACTCTTGACCTAAACTTTCTGATAAGACCAAATCCACCTAATTTTGGTACTGTTAGAAATTGTTTTCTGTTGCAAGAGTTATCTGCCTGTTTTTGAAGTTTTCCGAGATCTTTTTTTCAATTCTTTTGCATGATTGCTTATGTGTGGTTACTATTGCTTGCTTACGATAGATTGACCGGAGTGTGACGAGTAGAACAATCAGGAGTTATGAGTGTGAATCATCTGCATCAACAGTACAAGGCAAGTTCACACTTTGATCATATCCCCTTTATTTCCCAGTTTTTATGCATTAGTTTCAACCCTCAAACATTGCATGAGTAGGATTGGTAACATGTGCGTATTGGGAAGTAGTTGATGAGGTAGGAACCTATTGTCTTGCATTCAAACCGAGGGTGTTACTACGTTATGCTTACTGCTATGCTATGCTCGTAGACGTGGTTTGGTTTTGAGAGAATTCATGAAAGATGTGAGAGTTATTGTTAACTAAGGTTTAACTTAAGGTGGCTACTTTAATACACATCTGGGTGGATTGGTTGGGGCACCCTGGAGCACCCAGTGGTTTGCCCGGGCACCTGGAGAACCTAGTGCTTACCCAAGGGGATCCCGGATTACCCGTGTGATTACCCTATGGAATGCCACCCAGGCTCAAAGGGATCATAAGATTATTCATGCTAGAAACTTCCGTGTGTAGCCACAAGCCCTTATGGGCCCTGGCATAGTTGAGTATGATGTGTGATCTCTTTTAGTGGTAGGCTAGCAGATGTAGGGGAAAGTAGGTGTAACTGTCTACCCAGGGTAAAGAGTAAATGCTTCGGAAAGACTGTGTCTCAATCATCCGTTTCTCAAACATCATGTAGTGCGAGAAATTCAAGGGAGGAGATCGAGTCTTGTGGGGAAAGTGTGGAAACATCTGGAGAGTGTACAAACTAATCATGATTAGCCGTGTCCCCGGTTATGGACATCTTGAGTATTCTCAGCGTGACACCTAGCAGTGCATTTAATGCACTTTGTCCTAACTGCCAGAGTTAGGTATGATAGCACTGTTGGCTATCTAATCAGTAGATAATGACTGTTTTGCCACTGTAGTAAGCCCTTAGCCTATAAAAGGAGGGCCATGGCAACCTAAAAAAGGATTTGGATCCTTGTACACTCATACATGCGTAGCTGCTCTCCCCGAGGCATCCTTGTCGGGCTTGAGCACTGCGTGTTGGCCGTGTTCTTCCACTCAAATCCACCAAAGTAGGAGTAGGGTTTTATGCTTCCAACAGCCCGAACCTGGGTAAAAACCACCAGCATCACCACTGTCATGCTATTCCATGGCTTCTGCTCTTTGTGCTACGTGGCCCCCCTGCAGTACCACAAGGGGCTGATGGCCCCTTAGGTGATCATGTTCTACCAAGACACCAACATGATGATAGTGACTAGATGAAATTCCCGTGTACCTTCAAGAACACTTTGCTTATTATAAGAGACCGTTTTGGCATGTCCTTTGCCACAAAAGGACTGGGCTACCTTGCTGCAATTTATTTACCATTACCGTTACTTGTCCATTACAAATTATCTTGATATATCAAACTATCTGTTACACTACAAAAAATACGACTTCCATGATGATACGTGTTTGTCACAGTAGGTCACGTTTTCTATCATGCATGTACATCCATGACAATTTTATGACAGAATCAAGAGAATCATACCTATGCTATCGTAGAAGTGTTCCATGACAATACCAAAATTATCATCATGGAAGTGTCCACTTCCGTAACGATAAATCACGCATCATAGAAGTGTTTTTGTCAAGGGTGACCGACATGTGGCATCCATCGTCATGGGTCGCCGTTAAGCTATCGGGTTCCAGTTTGGATCCAATAACCCGTTAACAGCCCTGACCAATGGGGATTTTCCACGTGTAAAATTTTCATTCGCCAGAGTATCCACGTGTTAGCTCAGTGTTTGGACGGATGTCATCCAACGAATGGACGGGACGCGCCTATGATACGTTGACACGTGGCTCGGCCCAACAGTGGACCATTCAGGTCAAAAGATCGGCCCGTTTGACTTGGTCAAAAGGTAGCGGCCCGGCCCGAGGAAAGCCTGTTAACGGCCTATTCGCATATAGCCCATTTAAAGCTCGCTAACTCACGCCCCGTTATAGCCTATCCGAATTAGGCCCAGTAGCCTCATATGGGCCGTCCAATATGATTCCAGCCCATTGTAACTTCTGGCCCATGTATGGCCCATGACGTCTTTCGACCCGTATGTGGCCCTTTGTAACTCTTGGCCCATAAACGGCCCGTACTGAAACTGGCCCAAAATGAACAGTATATTGCTTTATACCCATTAACGACCCATTATTCCAATGGGCCATTTCCAGCCCGTGTTATCTTTCGGCCTTCTAAGGGCCCATTTATTATTGGGCTCATTTCGGTATTCGATTACTTACGGTCCGTTACTGGCCTGTTTCGCTTGTGGGCCAAATTTAGCGAGTGGTTAAAGTTGGCCCTTCGGTGGCCCGTTAATCCGTTGGGCCATTTTCATAGCGTCATCAAATATGGCCCATTAACGAACCGTTATGCCTACCGATAGAATTAAGCCCGTTGTACACATCGGCCTATTAACAGCCTGTTATGGTCGGCCCATAAACAGATGATTCCGACTCTAGCCCGTTTATGGCCCATATCGCGGTCCGTTAATGGTCCATGAAAGAATGGCTCATGTTTCGCCCGGTCAAACGACCTGTAGAAGGCCCATTGAATCTGTAGTACTTAGGAGTCCCATGGATCATACGGACCTTAGGAAGCCCACTACAGCAGCCAGCAGGACCATGGTTACAACGGTTCGTATGTTGCCTATGGTTATTGTGGGCTAGTTCTAAATAAAAGGTTATCGCAGAAAAAGAACTATAGCGACTACAAGCAAAAAAATAAACAATACAATAAGGAAATAAATAAGCAAGCAACTTACGCTAGGCTATTACGGCTATTATAAATACTACATCCATTGGGCATCAAAGTTCGCCACCCGTGCAAATATCATGAACAAAATAGCATATTACATATACTTGGTGTCTAAATTGGCTGATGACCCACAAGTATATTGGATCTATCATTGTCCTTTCGATAAGTAAGAGTGTCGAGCCCAACAAGGAGTAGAAGGAAATGATAAGCGATTTTCAGCAAGGTATTCTCTACAAGCACTGAAATTATCGGTAACAGATAGTTTTGTGATAAGATAATTCGTAACGGGTAACAAGTAACAAAAGTAAACAAGGTGCAGCATGGTGGCCCAATCCTTTTTGTAGCAAAGGACAAGCCTAGACGAACTCTTATATAAAGCAAAGTGCTCCCGAGGACACATGGGAATTGTTGTCAAGTTAGTTTTCATCATGCTCATATGATTCGCGTTCGTTACTTTGATAATTTGATATGTGGGTGGACCGGTGCTTAGGTGCTGCCCTTCCTTGGACAAGCCTCCCACTTATGATTAACGCCTCTCGCAAGCATCCGCAACTATGAAAGAAAAATTAAGGTAAACCTAACCATAGCATGAAACATATGGATCCAAATCAGCCCCTTACGAAGCAACACATAAACTAGGGTTTAAGCTTCTGTCACTTTAGCAACCCATCATCTACTTATTAGTTCCCAATGCCTTCCCCTAGGCCCAAATCATGGTGAAGTGTTGTGTATTCGACGTTCACATAACACCACTAGAGGAAAGACAACATACATTTCATCAAAATATCGAACGAATACCAAATTCACATGATTACTTATAACAAGACTTCTCCCATGTCCTCAGGAACAAACATAACTACTCACAAGCATGTTCATGTTCATAATCAGAGGAGTATTAATTATTATTACGGATCTGAACATACGATCTTCCACTGAATAAACCAACTAGCATCAAATACAAGGAGTAATCAACACTACTAGCAACCCACAGGTACCAATCTGAGGTTTTGAGACAAAGATCGGATACAAGAGATGAACTAGGGTTTGAGAGGAGATGGTGCTGGTGAAGATGTTGATGGAGATTGACTCCCTCTCAATGAGAGGATCGTTGGTGACGACGATGGCTTCGATTTCCCCCTCCCGGAGGGATGTTTCCCCGGCAGAACAGCTCCACCAGAGCCCTAGATTGGTTCTGCCCAAGTTCCGCCTTGAGACGGCGGCGCTTCGTCCCGAAAGCTTCCTTCTGATTTTTCTAGGTCAAAACACACCATATAGCAGAAGATGGGCGTCGGGGGCCTACCGGGGGGCCCACAAGGACGGGGGCGCGCCCAGGGGGTTAGGGCGCGCCCCCACCCTTGTGGCTGGCTGGTGGCCCCCCTCTGGTACTTTCTTCACCCAATATTTTTTATATATTCCAAAAATATTCTCCGTGAAGTTTCAGGACTTTTGGAGTTGTACAGAATAGGTCTCTAATATTTGCTCCTTTTCTAGTCCAGAATTCCAGCTGCCGGCATTCTCCCTCTTTATGTGAACCTTATAAAATAAGAGAGAAAAGGCATAAGTATTGTGATATAATGTGTAATAACAGCCCATAATGCAATAAATATCAATATAAAAGCATGATACAAAATGGTCGTATCAACTCCGACAAGCGAAAGCCAAAATAAAAAATATGTCCACATGTTTAGAGATGGAGGTGTCGATAAAATAAAATACGGGCATGCGGGCATCATGATCATCTTTAGAACAACAACATACATTGTCATATAATTTCTTATGCTAAAGTAATAATTCATTCACAAGGTAAAGTATGAATCGAAAACTTCATTGGAAACTAGCAAACTATGATCCCAGTCATTGAAGCAATTGCAATTTATCATAACATCGGAAAGAGTCAATATAAGAGCTTTTCAGCAAGTCCACATACTCAACTATCATTTAATCTTTCACAATTGCTAACACTCACGCGATACTAATGGGTACAAAGTTTTAATCAGGCAGAGAGATAGATAGGGGCTTATAGTTTCGCCTCCCAACCTTTTACCTCAAGGGTAATGCTAACAATAATACTTTATGATAACTTACATCTGAGTGGATATATATATACATACATACATACATATATATATATACATACATACATACATATATATATATATCCGGATCTCTCCAACACATAGTGCTTGCCAAAAGAAAAAGTGTACAAAGGAAAGGTGAAGATCACCATGACTCTTGTATAAGGGTAGAAGATAAAAGTAATGGATAGGCCCTTCGCAGAGGGAAGCAGATGTTGTCATGCGCTTTTAGGGTTGGATGCACAAAATCTTAATGTAAAAGAACATCACTTTATATTACCGCTTGTGATAAAGAACTTTATTATGCAGTCCATCGCTTTTATTTCTTCCATATCACAAGTTCGTATAAAGCAATTTTTATTGCGTGTACCACTACTAGGGAAAAGCCTAGCAGCAGCGCGGGTTTTAGGTATAGCAGTAGCGCGGGCACCCGCACTACTGATATGGCGCTACAACTAACCTGTAGGAGCAGCGCGTGTGGTCCCGCGCTACTGCTATAGAAGCGTAGCATAAGCGAGCTGTAGAACAGCGCGCTACTGCTAATAGCTGTAGCGCTCTGTATTAGGCCGCACTATTGCTAGTGGCACGCTGCTGCTAACTTTACTCCCCTCGCTACTGCTAATTTTATTAGTTTTTTATTTTTTTTCTGCATATTTGTTTTGTATTTGAACGGGCTTTATACAAGAATCTTTAGCACATACAAATGTCATCATCATACACATACAAATGGCTGCAAGACCACAAATGTAATCATAGCATATACATTCAAATAGTCTCATCATCATAATCATCATCCAACACAAAGTGATCTCTCGTCATGATCTCGAAAATAGCGATACATGCAAGTCTCGAATACTGGCAACTACATCGTCATCCATCTAAACAATGATGTACGTGAGAAGTGCTATCACTATGAGTGATAGCGGAACTATGCAGTACATGAGGCGGCGGTTACGAGTCCTCTCTCGCGCTAGCATGAACCTCAAGTAACTAGCTTCTGCTTCTTGTCTGCTTTTGAAGCCTTTATGGCTGGCGCCCGAGACCCCCTCCACTTGCGCCCGACACTCAGGCCACTCATCGTACACTCCCGGAACCTTCCCTTCGTACACGACATAGCCTGGTTGAGTGGGGTGTCCCACTTGGGCCTCATCGGAGTAGGGCTTTCGGCTGCAAGCTGGTGTTGCTTCTCCTGCAGAAGGAACGTGAACCGTTTACAAATGTGTAGTCGACTTGATTTGGAGCTAAATGTAAGGTGGTAAAAGAATAATTACCAGTAGTCTAATCAATCTCCTCGTGATCTGGTCCGTGTAAAAAAACCTTCTTTTCCTTGTCCCACTTGTAGCGGGCCCTGATGAAGTCACGCTCCAAGGGGTTGGTGAACTTCGCGAAGGGGTCTGGGAGACCCGCGGCTTCACGTTCCGCGTACTCGTTATCCCATCTGGGCCTTTTACTGAGGTAGCCATGGCTTCCGAGGCGATGCTTCCCCGTGTTCCTTTGCTCAAGGCTCTTGAATTTCACAGCCTTACCCTTGGCTGCCTCGGTAGCGCAAGTGTCCTTGAACTTTTCGAACTCCTCTTCCGTAAGTGTCGAATTTTCCTCCAGAATCTTGGACAGGGGTTCCTCAGCCTCAATAGCACGTTTCCCCCGCCCTTTCCAGGAGGCGAAATCATTGCTGAACATGCCCATGGCGTGATTGTTAATCTTTTTCATCTTCGGATCATCCCATGGTTGTTCTATGTTATCATCCCGGTCGGGGAACTTGAATCTCTTGTGCAACTTCGTTAGGAGCAACTGCCTCAAATGTTCTTTACTCCTTAAGTCATCATCGTTGATGCTTGCGCATTCCCGTAGGATGCATCCTACTTGGTTCCCATAGCACTTGCGAGGTTCTTCTGGCTCTAATGGCTCAAACTTGCCAGGTGCCATCTTTGTGATCACGAGTCGTCCAATGCCTTGTTTGTTAGGTTTTCGTATCCTCTGCTTCTTCTTTTCGGTTGAGGCATCAGCGTCGGTACCTTCCCCGCCGGTATCTTCCCCACTGGTACCTTCCCTGCCGGTCTCGGCGCCACCATCGGTGCCGGCGCCATCGGTGTCGATGTCGGCGTCAGTACCATCATCGAGGCCGACCTGCAAACCTTGACTGTGCTTAGCAGATAAAAAGTCAAGGTACTCTTGTTCACCCTCATAATCCATCTCGTCTGCATCTTGGTCAGAAGGCCCGGTTTCTTCGTTGTTCGACATATTTCCTATGATTAAGTCTCCTCGTTTATTCTAAAACTATGAAAAAAGAGAAATGACATAAAAAAGATCAATGTTTGCCGGAATGTCATTTCCCAGCAACTCTCGACACTCGATATGCCTACTATCTAGCACAAGTCATGCCAAAATTCATGGAAAATTTCGGCATGACCTTTGCTAAAAAATGGACATATCGAGCGCCTGGAATTCACCGGAATGGAAATGAATCAACATTCCGGCGTAACATAGGCCACTCGGATCATTTACCCTGCACATAATCATCATTTTCCAGATATGACATGTCCAAAACATGACATGTCCAAATTCCAAATATGACATGTCCAAAACATCACATGTCCACATATCACATGTCCACTTCAAATTTGCATATGAAAGGAAGAAAAATATAGAACTTGAAGAAAAATGCAAGAAGCCATTTTTCTTCACAATATTTGAAAGTAAATTCAGCCTACCTAAATTTGCTTTTACATGGGATGTTGATTTGGTCAATTGCTTAAACTCTGCCCTAACTAAATAGATAACCTAATTAACCTACTGCCCTAACTAAAACCTAAGTAAATTAACCGAAGAACCCTAGCTAGCAGAGAGAGGAGGAGTGGTGGGGGGCTTACAGAGGGTGCAGGGGCGAGGAGGCAGGCCCGACGATAGCCGAGGTTGGGAGGGGAGGAAGTAGAGGTGGGAGGCGTGGCGCATCGGGGTCGGGGGCGAGCGCCGGGGTCGGGGCTGGTGCCGTGGTCGGAGGCGAGCGCCTGGGTCGGGGGCGAGTGCAGGGGCGCGGCGAGAGCAGGGCTCCGGTGGCGCGACAGGGGAAGAGAGAGTGGGGATTTGGGGGGAAAAGAGGCGGGATGAAGTAGAGAGAGTGAGGATTTTGTGCATAGGAAAGTGGATGTAGCAGTAGCGCGTTTAGAACAAACGCGCTATAGCTAAGTTAACTATAGCGCTTTTATGCACACACCGCTACTGCTATTACAGGTAGCTATAGCGGTTTTATACGGAAACCGCTACTGCTACCATGACTAGTTGTAGCTCTTTTTCAGAAAAGCGCTACTGCTATAACCAGTACCTATAGCAGTTTTCCTGTTTGTTTTCTTCTATTTTCTTTTCCTTTATTTTCTCTCACTTTTCTTTTCCTTTTTTCCGAGAGCAGTGAACAAAGGGAAGGTGATACAATGTATATAACTAAGGCAATATATATTGCATCATTTGACGGTTAAGTATGTATACAAAATAGGAACATACATATTACATCATTGGACCCATGCATAATGGCTAAGTGTGTACACAAAATAGGAACATATATATTACATCATTTGACCGATAACATACGGTTCCTCAGCGTTGACATTTTTGTTTTTGAGTGAGCTTCTTTCCCTTCTTGTTCGTTGAAGAATAATTGAGCCCCCCATTGTGACTTTTCCTTTTTCATGGAGTACGATTTTGCTTAGGTAATGTAGTATTGATTCTTCTTTTGATGTATACTTCATCGTCACCATCATCTTCCCTCACTGGGTTGCCGTACTGGTCGTAGTCTTCCTCGTTGGCGACTCCATCCATTCCAATGATGTTCCTTTTGCCTCTGCTCACGACAACACGGCTATGGTTGCGCGGGTCGGTTATGAAGAAGCATTGTGTCACGTGCTCAGCGTGTACCCATGGCTCGTTTTTTGCGATAGCGTTCACGGTAGCACTCTTGGCGTCGGGTATAGTCATGGTAGTGAAATACCGGTTTTCTCTTTCGACATTCTTAGCCCATCTGACACGGAACATCGTCGTGTTGTGCAGTCCAGAGTAGTCAAGCTCCCAGATCTCCTCGACCCTTCCGTAAAATCTCTCAGTTGCCTCGCTGTCCTTGCCGGTCATGCATTCCATCGTCACCCCTGAGTTCTGATCATCACTATCCATATATTTGGCCTCCGTGTAGAACGTGTATCCGTTGATATTATATGCCTGATAGCTGACGAGGTTGGGCGAGGGGCCATGTGCTACGTCGTATATGAGCAATCCGTCCTTAGAGCCCTCCTCCGGGGGATTAGCAATAATATGCTCTTTGAACCAATGTAGGAAAGTGGAGTTGTGCTCTCTAGTAACTTCGGCGTCTGTCCTGCAGTCACGATACTTCTTTGCGATAATTTCTTTGTGCAGTGCCACGAAAGGATCTACCTCGTCTAGGTGTTGTAGCACTACCAAGTTTGCTCTGTCAAAGTCGTTGCGTCGATCTGAGTATGCCATGTGCAGTTCCCTGCGACCGTTGGAATGACCTTCTCCTTCGAGCCTCCCATCGTGCTTGTTAACGGGTAAACCAACACCAACACCAGGCGGCTGGTCTGCGCCATATAGAAAATTCTCGCAGAAAAAGATGCACTCTTGTGTCAGCTAGCCCTAAACGATGCTTCCATCAGGACGGGACATGTTACGAATGAATCCTTTGATGATCCCATTCATCCTCTCAAACAGCATCATGTTGTGCAGGAATGACGGACCCAGGTCTATTATGTCGTCCACAATATGGACACACAGATGCACCATGACGTCAAAGAACGCGGGCGGGAAGTACATCTCAAGCTCATTCAATACCACAACTATCTCTTCCTATAGCCTTCGGAGCTGCTTCACATTGATCGACTTTCGAGAGATGACGTCGAAAGAGTTGTAGAGACCAATAAGCGTGTCACGGACGTGCTTGTCCATTATCCCTCTAAGAGCAACAGGTAATATCTGCGTCATCATCACATGATAGTCATGGGACTTCATCCCGCTGAATCTTTTCTTGTCCGTGTCTAGATATCTGCCTATCTTGCCACAGTAACCGGAACTAACTTTGACTCTGGTAAGGCACTTAAATAATTGATCGATCTCAGCCTGACTTAAGGTGAAGCAAGAAGGGGGCAATAATCCTCTTCCTTTACTTTCTTGCTCTTCTTCTCCCGCGCCTCTGTTTCCGTCTCTGTCTCGTCTGTCTTTTTACGGGGCGGCATGTGCAGATCTTCCCTGATATTCAAATCTTTCAAGTCTTTTCTTGCCTTCGGCCCATCCTTGGTCTTATCCGACATGTTCATCAGTGTCGCGAGCAAGCTCTCAAGGACATTCTTACATATATGAATTTGATCAAGGCAATGAAGTGTGTCGAGTTTGTGCGAGTACTCCAAGTCCCAAAACACAGACCTCGTCTTCCATACCTTCAGCAGCGGCTCCGGCGCCTTTTTCATCGTCTTTCCTGGTGCGGGGCACTATTCCCAGTTTTCAATAGCTCATGGATTTCGGTGACGCTCTGCTTACATGGAGGTCCTCGATGCTCAGCGTGACCATTGAATAGATCTCCACGGTTTCTCCACGGGTCGTCCTGATCGAGCCATCTTCGATGCCCCATGTACATGATTTTCCCAAACCCGCCATATTTCCTTGACGTTAGCTGCTGAGACATCATATCATCCATGCACCACGTGCATGCGCAATATCCATGGCACACCTGGCATGCGACATATCCGTAACCGAGATAGTCGTGCACCGTCGTGATCAGCTCGACTCTCATGTGGAAATACTCGCCTTTGCTGGCGTCCCATGTCTTGGCCGGTTTTTTCCATAACATGTCTAACTCCTCTTGAAGTAGCCCCAGATACAGATTAATATTATTTCTTAGTTGTTTCGGCCCTTGAATCAACATGCTCATGTGAATGTACTTTGACTTCATGCACAACCAGGGGGAGGTTGTACATCCATACAAGCATGGGCCATGTGCTATGGTTAGTGTTCTGGGTGCCAAACGGATTCATGCCATTGGTACACGCGCCAAGCACGATGTTCCTTGCATCACATTCGAAATACCGATAGAAGCCGTTCAACGCTCTCCATTGGCTTCCATCCTTGATGTGTCTCAGCTTCGGATCATCTCCGTCGGGCTTCTTCCTCTCCGCGTGCCAGTGCATGAGATTTGCTTCCTTGGGATCTACGAAATACCGCTGGAGATGGGGAGTGATCGGTAAGTACCATACAACTTTCTAGGGATATTTCTTCCCGGCCTTCTTGTATCGAGAAGCATTACACACCGGACAACTTGTGTTTTCGCGTGCTCCTTTTGATAAATTATGCAATCGTTGATGCATGCATGGTATCTAACGTGCGGCAGATCAAGAGGGCACACGATCTTCTTGGCCTCATCCACAATAGTAGGACATAGATTCCCCGCGGGAAGAACATCCTTTAGGTACTTGAGATGCTCATCGAGGCTAGTGTCGGTCCATTTGTTTTTAGTCTTCGTCTTGAGGAATTGGAGCGTGAAGCTCAAGCGGGTCACCTCAGGATTGCAACCATCATACAATGGAGTGTTCGAGTCTACCACCAGTTGTTGCAGCTTAGCGTCCTCTCTAGAAGCAGCTCTCTCAGTACTCGTCTCCTTGCGAAGCAGTGCTTGAACATGAGGGTCCCGCACAATTGACCTTAGTACCCACGAACTCTGCGGCGTGGAGTCCATGTTCTCTCTGTCGCCATGTCTGGCCCCTTCTCCTCCGCCATGTCCGGCCCCTTCTCCGCCGCCATGTCAGCCTCTTCCCCGCCGCCATTATCGATCATCTCTTCGTCTTGCCCCGTGTCGTCATTGCCTGCCCCGTTGGTGTCCTCAACATCATCATCCTCATTTTCAATTATCCACTGAGTATAGCCATCCATGAAAACAGTCATGAGCAGGTGCGCTTCGACACGACCATCGTCATAGGGGTCGAGCCAAACTATTCCTTTGCATCTTCGACACGGACATAAAACCTCTGTCAGGTTATTTTCTTTCATGTCCTGCACCGCCGACCGCAACCACCTGTCGACCATCGTTCAACTGACCATCATGAACGCCTGCACGGTAATAATAAACAAATTGATTATAAAAATGCGTGCATGCATTAAAGTCATACAAAAATTCGGCATGACCTTCCCTAAAAATAGGACATATAGATCTAGAATTTGCCCAGAATTCACCGAAACGGAAATAAATCAATATGTCGGCAAAACATAGGCAACTCACAAGCACAATTCGGCATCAACTCATGCCACAGACACAATTTCCATCACATCGCCCAATTACCATATCGCACACACATACACATATTTCCATTCTTGAAAAAGCATGAATTTTTAATCACCTATCTTGAGATCGAACACACGGTGGAGATGATGATGTAGTAGGGAGATCAAAAGTGGACAAAGCTCTTCTTGACAAAGCTAGATCTAGTTAGGGGCACATAGGTCACTTCACTAAATGCTACATCTACCTAGCTAGCTAATTTGGGAGGAGACAACTTCAACTAGTGGAGGGGGAAGGAAAAAGAGAAAGGAGATGCATTAATGGAGGTGGTGTAGTTAGCTAGGAGTAATAAAGAGAGAGAAAGGTAGGTAGAAGAGGGAGAGTAATGGGGGGAGAAGTATTGAGGAAGAAGCAAAGTGAGGGAGAGAGGAGGTGGGAGGTAGGGGAAAGTGAGGAAGAGAGGATGGGGGAGGGAGAGGGGGAGGGAAAAGGGTGGTATTATGCTGCGTCTTAGCAGTAGCGCGGGTCATAAAGCGCGCTACTGCTAAGAACATAGTAGCAGCGCGCTTCCTGCACACCCGCTACTGCTAAGCGGGGCCCGCCATGTGGCCAGTTTCAAAATTAGCAGTAGTGACCAAGAAAAGCGCGCTACCACTAATACTTTAGCAGTAGTGCGGGTCGCAGCAGCGCGCTGCTGCTAAACCTAGGTTGGTGGGTACTGTTGATTGATTTTAGTAGCAGTGCGGTTCCACTTGGACGCGCTACTGCTAACTGAGTAGCAGTAGCGCTTGTTTTGTACCCGCGCTACTGAAAATTAGCAGTAGCGCCTCTTTTTGTACCACGCTGCTGGTAAGATTCTGTGTATAGGCTTTTCCGTAGTAGTGCACCGATGACAACTTACTTGAAGGATCTTACTCAATCCATAGGTAGGTATGGTGGACTCTCATGGAAAAACTTGTCTAAGGGATCTTTGGAAGCCCAAGTAGTATCTCTACTTGGTGCAAAGAATTTGGCTAGCATGAGAGGGAAAAGCAAGCTTAACATGTTTGAGAATCCATAACAATATAACTTCTATTCGGATGTAAGAAAACATAAACCATTGTGTTGTCTTCCTTGTCGAACATCAATGTTTTAGCATGTCATATTTTAATGACTGCTCACAATTACAAAAGATGTCCAAGATAGTATATTTATATGTGAAGCCTCTCTTTCTTTATTACTTCCTATTAATTGCAACAATGACCAAAACTATGTTTGTCAACTCTCAACAACTTTTATTCATCATACTCTTTATATGTGAAGTCATTACTCTCCATAAAATCAATATATGATCTTTTTATTTCTTTTTGTTCTTTCTTTTATTTAATTCCCTCAAGATCATAGCAAGATAACAAAGCCCTCAACTCAAAACTACTCTTTATTATATATAACTCACGGACTCGATTACATCGATAGAGATCGAAACAAAACTCAAAGCTAGATCATATTAAAACCTTATTCTACTAGATCAAGATATAACCAAAAGGATCGTAGTAAGATAAAAACCAATAAAGATAAAGATGTGATGGTGATACGATACCGCGGCACCTCCCCGAGCTTGGAGTTCCCATACCCATGTATTTATGTCTCTTTCTTCGGAGGTGATGACGATGGAGTTGTTGATGAATCCGTTAGCTTCATTAATGCACCTTTCAGAACTTGTAGTTCTTGGAGCACACGTTGGAGCATATTTGCATTCTTCTGAATTTCCTCCATAAGATGCTTATTTTAAGGCCCCCAAGAGCTCTTCCCTGCATTGCTTTCGCTTGGACGGGATATGTCCCAATTGGAGGGTATATGTGTACGAGCGGTGTTCTCCACTCCGTAATTATGAACAAAATTATGAAAGTTGTTCCGATGTAACCTGTGTAAGGGCCTCCTAGGGGGAAGCCCTTCTCTAACCATTTGGTCTTCATGGTAGTTTGTGCTCCTATTGCTTGATGGGGACTTGGAATAGCGGTGATGCCCGCCAGAGTACCCCTCTCCAATGCCGGAGGATGTTCCTCAAGCGAATCTCCTTTATCCTCCTCCATCGTGGCTCCCTCGGCATCCTCTCTTGTAAGTTCCATTTGCATCAACCAAGCATCGCCGTCCATGTGGTTGGAGGAGGAGGACGACGACATAATGCCTGGCCTTGGAAACTCTGGGAGAAAACAATTCAAAACGAAAATAGGGGATAATGCCGTGGTACAGTCGTCAAAACCGTCGGGAGATTATATAATGAATTTTTACCGACCAAAAGAAGTATTGTGCAAGAAAACGGAGTCCGGAGGGCACACAAGGTGGCCAGAAGGTAGTGGGCGCGCCCCGGGGGGTAGGGCGCACCCTCCGGCCTTGTGGTCGCCTCATGTCTCTTTCAGACTACTTTTAATTTTCCTAAATTTTTAAATATTCCAAAACGGAGAAAATTGCTATTAGAGTGGTTTTGGAGTCGGTTTACTTACCGTACCACATACCTATTCCTTTTCGGAGTCTGGAACGTTCTGGAAAGTGTACCATGTGTACTCCTCCGGTTTTACGGTATTAATAATATTGGTGGTCTCACCATTTATGGGAGTACCTGAGATATAATGTTTGTTCCTTTGACGGTTTACCACCTTCGGATTTGTGCCTTCGGCATTGTTCATTTTGATGGCACCGGAACGATAGACCTCCTCGATAATGTAAGGACCTTCCCATTTAGAGAGAAGCTTTCCTGCAAAATATCTTAAACGAGAGTTTTATAGCAAAACATGATCACCTATATTAAACTCACGCTTTTGTATCCTCTTGTTATGCCATCTTTTAACCTTTTATTTAAACAACTTGGCATTCTCATAGGCTTGGGTACTCCATTCATGAAGCGAGCTAATGTCAAATAACCTCTTCTCACCTTCAAGTTTGAAATCGTAGTTGAGCTCTTTAATATCCCAATATGCCTTATGTTCTAGTTCGAGAGGTAAGTGACATGCTTTTCCATAAACCATTTTATATGGAGACATACCCATAGGATTCTTATAAGTATTTCTATAAGCCCATAATGCATCATCCAGTTTCCTAGACCAATTCTTTCTAGATCTGTTAACAGTCTTTTGCAAAATCAATTTAATCTCTCTATTGCTCAATTCTACTTGACCACTAGACTGAGGATGATAAGGAGATGCAAACATTTTACGGAAAGCACCATGAATAAAATGTGAACCACCATCAATCATTAAATATCTAGGGACTCCAAACCTCAGAAAAATAACATCTTTAAGCATCTTAATAGAAGTGTTATGATCAGCATTACTAGTTGGAATAGCTTCTACCCACTTAGTAACGTAATCAACAGCAACTAAAAAGTGTGTGTATACCCATTAGAGGAAGGAAAAGGTCCCATATAATCAAAGGCCCAAACATCAAATGGTTCAATAACAAGTGAATAATTCATAGGCATTTCCTGACATCTACTAATATTGCCAATTCTCTGGCATTCATCACAAGACAAGACAAACTTACAAGCATCCTTGAAGAGAGTAGGACAATAAAAACCATATTGCAATACCTTATGTGCAGTTCTATCTCCAGCGTGGTGTCCTCCGTAAGATTGGGAGTGGCACTTGCGTAGGATCTGTTCCTGTTCATGCTCAGGTACACAACGTCTAATAACACCATCTACTCCTTATTTATAAAGGTGTGGGTCATCCCAAAAGTAATATCTTAAATCACAGAAAAACTTTTTGTTTTGCTGGTATGTGAAACTAGGTGGTATAAATTTAGCAACAATGTAATTAGCATAATCAGCATACCATGGAGTATTACGAGAAGTAGTTATGACAACTAATTGTTCATCAGGAAAGCTATCATCAATAGGCAGTGGGTCATCAAGAACATTTTCTAACCTAGACAAGTTGTCTGTAATGGGGTTCTCAGCTCCCTTTCTATCAACAATATGCAAATCAAATTCTTGTAATAAGAGAACCCATCTAATAAGCCTAGGCTTAGCATCTTTCTTTTCAATAAGATATTTAATAGCAGCATGATCAGTGTGAACAGTTACTTTAGAATCAAGAATATATGATCTGAACTTATCACAAGCAAAAACAACTACTAAAAATTCTTTTTCAGTAGTAGCATAATTTCTCGTGGCACTGTCTAGAGTTTTACAATCATAATGAATAACATTCATTTTCTTATCAACTATTTGCCTTAGAACAGCACCAACAGCATAATCACTAGCATCACACATAATTTCAAAGGGTAGATTCCAATCAGGTGGCTGAACAATAGGTCCAGAAATCAAGGCTTTCTTAAGTATTTCAAATGCTTCTACACAATCATCATCGAAAACAAATGGAACATCTTTTTGTAAGAGATTAGTGAGAGGCCTAGAAATTTTAGATAAGTCTTTAATAAACCTCCTATAGAAACCCACATGACCAAGGAAACTTCTTATACCTTTGATACTTTAGGACATGGCATCCTTTCGATAGCATCTACTTTAGCTTTATCAACTTCAATACCTCTTTCAGAAATTTTATGCCCCAAGACAATACCTTCATTAACCATAAAGTGGCCTTCTCCCAATTCAAAACAAGATTAGTTTCTTCACATCTCTGCAAAACTCGATCAAGGTTGCTTAAGAAGTCATCAAAAGAAGTTCCGTAAATGGAGAAATCATCCATGAAAACCTCAACAATCTTTTCACAAAAGTCAGAGAATATAGCAGGCATACATCTTTGAAAGGTAGCAGGTGCATTGCATAAACCAAAAGGCATACGTCTATAAGCAAATGTACCGAAAGGGCTAGTAAAAGTGGTCTTCTCCTAATCATCTTTTGACACAGGTATTTGAGAGAAACCAGAATAACCATCTAGAAAGCAAAAATGTGTATGCTTGGATAATCTTTCTAGCATTTGATCCATAAAAGGTAGAGGGTAATGATCTTTTCTAGTAGCTTTGTTTAATTTGCGAAATTCAATTACCATTCTATAACCTGTAACAATTCTTTGTGGAATCAATTCATTCTTATCATTAGGAACAACAGTAATACCTCCCTTCTTAGGGACACAGTGAACATGACTTATCCATTTACTATCAACAATAGTTTAACTTATACCTGTCTCTAGAAGCTTTAGTATTTCATTTCTTACCACTTCTTTCATCTTCGGATTCAACCTTTGTTATTGATCAACAACTGGTTTAGCATCATGCTCCAAAATTAATTGTGTGCAGACATAGAGTGGGACTAATGCCCTTAAGATCATCAAGAGTATATCCAATAGCAGCACGGTGCTTCTTCAGAGTTTTCAATAATTTCTTTTCTTCATGCTCTCAAAGGTTAGCACTAATAATAACATGATATATCTTCTTTTCATCAAGATAAGCATATTTCAAAGTATCAGGTAATTGTTTAACCTCAAACACGGGATCACCCTTGGGTGGAGGAGTATCCCCAAGGATTTCAACAGGCAAATTGTCTTTCAAAACAGGCCCTTGATTAAAGAATATTTCATGTATTTCTTTTCTTTCATTCATAAATCTATCATTTTCATGGTCTAGCAAATATTGTTCTAAAGGATCAGTAGGAGGCAAGGCAATAGAAGCAAGACCAATAATATCATCCTTAATAAGCAAGTCTTTATCATGGGGTTGTCTACGGAATTAAGAGAAATTAAAATCATGAGACATATCCCCTAACCAATAGTAACAATATCTTTCTCGCGGTCTATCTTAGCATTAACAGTGTTCAAGAAAGGTCTACCAAATATAATGGGACAAAATTATCTTGTGGGGAAGCAAGAACAAGAAAATCAGTAGGATATTTTATTTTCCCACACAAGACTTCAACATCTCTAACAATCCCAATTGGTGATATAGTATCTCTGTTGGCAAGCTTAATAGTAACATCAATATCTTCTATTTCAGCAGGTGCAATATCATTCATAATTTCTTTATACAAAGTATAAGGAATTGCACTCACACTAGCACCCACATCACATAAGCCATGATAACAATGATCTCCAATTTTAACAGAAACAACAGGCATGCCAACAACAGGTCTATGTTTATCTTTAGTATCGGGTTTAGCAATCCTAGCAGCCTCATCACAGAAATAAATAACACACCCATCAATATTATCGACCAAGAGATCTTTAACCATAGCAGTAGTAGGTTCAACTTTAATTTGCTCAGGGGGTGTAGGTGTTGTAGTATAACTCTTACGAACCACAGTTGAAGATTTAGCATGATCCTTTATTCTAACAGGAAAAGGTGGTTCCTCAATATAAGCAGTAGAATAATAGGATCAACATTTTAAGTAATAGTTTCTTCTTCAACTTTAAAAGGTTGTACTACTTTACTTCAATGGGAGGATGATATTTAAACCACTTTTCCTTAGGGAGATCAACATGAGTAGCAAAAGATTCACATAAAGAAGCTACTATCTCAGAGTCAAGTCCATATTTAGTGCTAAAATCACGAAAAGCATCGGTATCCATAAAAGATTTAACACAATCAAACTTAAGGTTTATACCTGACTCCTTACCTTCCTCGAGTTCCCAATCTTGAGAGTTGCGTTTAATTCTTTCCAATAAATCCCATTTGAATTCAATAGTCTTCTTCATAAAAGAACAGGTACAAGAAGTATGGAGCATGGATCGATCATGATGAGAAAGCCGAGCATAAATTTTTTGAATAATAATTTCTCTTGAGAGCTCATGATTGGGGCATGAATATAACATTGACTTAAGCCTCCCCCAAGCTTGAGCGATACTTTCTCCTTCATGAGGCCAAAAGTTATATATATAATTCTGATCACGATGAACCAGATGCATAGGATAAAACTTCTGATGAAATTCCAATTTTAATCGGTTGTAGTACCATGATCCAATATCATCACATAGCCTATACATGTCAATGCCTTTCCCTTCAAGGATAAAAGGGAAGACCTTCTTCTTGACAACATCCTCGGGCATACCTGCAAGCTTAAATAATGCACAAACTTAATCCACATAGATTAGGTGCATATCAGGATGTAATGTTCCATCTCCTGCATAAGGATTAGCTAGCAGTTTCTCAATCATACCCGAAGGAATTTCATAATAAATATTCTCAGTAGGTGCAGTAGGTTGAGAATCAACTCTTTGCTCTTCCGGTCAAGGTGAAGATACCCCAAACAAGCCCCTCAAAGGATTATTTTCCATAGTAACAAGTGACAGTAAATTTCAGCACACTATATATATTTTCTCAATCATACCCGAAGGAAATGACAAGCGGTTTTCAGCAAGGTATTCTCTCCAAGCACTGAAATTATCGGTAACAGATAGTTTTATGGTAAGATAATTCGTAACGGGTAACAAGTAACAAAAGTAAACAAGGTGCAGCAAGGTGGCCAATCCTTTTTGTAGCAAAGGAAAAGCCTAGACGAACTCTTATATAAAGCAAAGCGCCCCCGAGGACACATGGGAATTTTTGTCAAGTTAGTTTTCAACATGCTCATATGATTCACGTTCGTTATTTTGATAATCTGATATGTGGTGGACCGGTGCTTGGGTGCTGCTCTTCCTTGGACAAGCCTCCCACTTATCATTAACCCCTCTCGCAAGCATCCGCAACTTTGAAAGAAGAATTAATGTACATCTAACCATAGCATGAAACATATGGATCCAAACCAGCCCCTTATGAAGCAACACATAAACTAGGGTTTAAGCTTCTGTCACTTTAGCAACCCATCATCTACTTATTAGTTCCCAATGCCTTCCCCTAGGGCCAAATCATGGTGAAGTGTCGTGTAGTCGACGTTCACATAACACCACTAGAGGAAAGACAGCATACATCTCATCAAAATATCGAACGAATACCAGATTCACATGATTACTTATAATAAGACTTCTCCCATGTCCTCAGGAACAAACATAACTACTCACAAAGAATGTTCATGTTCATAATCAGAGGAGTATTAATTATCATTAAGGATCTGAACATATGATCTTCCATCGAATAAACTAATTAGCATCAACTACAAGGAGTAATCAACACTACTAGCAACCCACAGGTACCGATCTGAGGTTTTGAGACAAACATCGGATACAAGAGATGAACTAGGGTTTGAGAGGAGATGGTGCTGGTGAAGATGTTGAAGGAGATTGACCCCCCTCTCGATGAGAGGATCATTGGTGATGACGATAGCTTCAGTTTCCCCCTCCCGGAGGGATGTTTCCCTGGCAGAACAGCTCCGCCCGAGCCCTAGATTGGTTCTGCCAAAGTTCCGCCTCGAGACGGCGGCGCTTCGTCCCGAAAGCTTCCTTCTAATTTTTTTCCAGGTCAAAACACACCATATAGCAGAAGATGGGCATCGGGGGCCTACCAGGGGGCTCACAAGGATGGGGCACGCCCAGGGGTAGGGCGCTCCCTCCACCCTTTTGACTGGCTGGTGGCCCCCCTCTGGTACTTTCTTCGCCCAATATTTTTTATGTATTCCAAAAATATTCTCCGTGAAGTTTCAGGACTTTTGGAGTTATACAAAATAGGTCTTTAATATTTACTCATTTTCTAGTCCAGAATTCCAGCTGCCGGCATTCTCCCTCTTCATGTAAACCTTATAAATAAGAGAGAAAAGGCATAAGTATTGTGATATCATGTGTAATAACAGCCATAATGCAATAAATATCAATATAAAAGCATGATGCAAAATGGACGTATCATTGGCCACCAGTGAAAATAAACGTGACAGCAAAACAAGTCTAGAACTGAAATCACTTCAGAAGAGCTCGAGAAACGATATCCTAAATACCCACCATGCTGGCAAGAAACTTAGCAAGCTTGTTAGTTTTCTCTTGTTTGCCGCTAAAATCGTCCAGCGCTTGCTGTTGCACCAGAATGTATGCATCTGAATTATGCAGGGACTTCCTCAGTCCTTCAGCTTCTTGCCGCAACACAGCTGACTGATGCCTTTCATCTTCTAGCTGAGACTGAAGAAACCGAAGTGATTTAGGCAGCGAGTTCGAAGAGCTTGTGCCAGCGGTAGTGGCCAGTAACTCGAACACTACATCAATGCTGGACTTCGGGGTTGTCTCACTGTCTACAAGATAGTTTTTATCACCTTTATTGGAGACCAATAGGGTTGTCTCACTAACTTGAACCTTATCTGCATTACTTTCTCTACGCATAATGGGGTGCTCTTCTCCAATATTTTGTTTGCATTCTACAAGAGAAACAAGCAGACACATCACAGGTTTAGCATGTAGTATATGAAACTCATTTTGGTAAACCGGTTCGGTAGTAAGGTGGACAGGATAACAACATGAAACAAACATATATCGATGTACTATGGTCACTGTATTGTCTATAACATTCTAGTTTATGTTCCCAAATCAAGATAGAGACACAGGTCAAATCACATCTTTTTAAGACACAGCAGCATAGACAGAATATAAGTGTGAGAAGCTACACAGCACTAGCAACACTTGTAATGTGCATGACATGAGAACATAATTGTTTATACAACTAAAACTAAAATCAACATAGAGCAAGAAGTTAGAACAGCAATCCAGTTAAATAAATAGGTCTAAAACATACCTGTTGCGCCATTGGAGTTTCAATTGGATCCTTCAAACTCGAAATATACAGTGATGCAAGAGAAAAGGAGTATGGACCATAGCTATGGAATCTGACCTGCGAACAGTTGCCATTCTTCTTTGAACATGGAGTTTGGGTTTGCTGTGGTGGTGTTCGTGCTTTGGGCACTGCAGTTGCTTTACAAACTACTCGTGTGGGAGTACTCTGTGGTGGACATGGTGCTGTGTGAACTAGAAGTGGGTTACTCTGTGCTGGGGTTGGGGTTAGATGGGGTGTAGCTGGTTCTTTGTCCAACGGTGTAGGTGTACAATCTAGAAGAGTCTCAATTATGTGTGTTGGGGCTAGTTCGTGGTCCAGTACAACCATGGTTCTATCTGCATCGACGTGTAGCACCATCTTTTGCGAAGAATGGGTTTTTACTCCCTGATATACTGCCACCACCCCTCCAATTCAAATGGCTGATAAACAAGAAAAGAAATTGAATGTGCACACATTGTATGATAGACAGAGGTGGTAATTCACATAGATGTTGTCTAACCAAACAGGACAGCATGACACAATTTCACATATATGATGGCTAACTAAACAGGATAGCATGACATAGTTTCAGATATATGATGGATAACTTAACAGGATATAATGGCATAATTCAACATGTGATGAGTATCTAAACAGGATGACATGACATAACTATATGATGTTTTTCTGAAATAGCTAGGTTGGCATGAAATAATACATGTTGTCTAAGTATACAGGATGGCATGATGTAATTCGCATAATTAATTAATATACTAAGCAGCTGGCACTTGCATGTATGATCTCTAAACTAAGCAGATGGCATTGAATATTATGTATATAATGCCTAAACTAAGCAATGCAAGACACCATATGCATCATATGAGAAATATAAACATTGCAAGTTAGAGCATACACCTCGGGTGGGATATAGGACTGGTCATCTATCTCTGAATCCTCCTCTGAGGAGCTACCCATAACCATCGAGATATATGCTTCAACAGGTACCATTGCCCGCTCTGAAGACCTTGTTTTCACTCCAGATTTTTCCATAACTGGCTCAAATGGCTAATACACATGAAGAGTAGTTCAATATACACAAATTGTCGACAAATGGAATACGTAATGAACAAAAAGGATGGCATGAGATAATTCACATATGTGATGCCTGGCTACACAGGATGGCGGTGCATAATTACATATATGATAACTAGCTAAAAAATATGGCATTCATAATTCACATATCAGATATAGAAAGCAAAAATGAGGCATTCACACAAAGCATGTCTAATCTAAGTAGATGGCATGGCAATGCAAGACACCAAATGCATGATATGAGCAATATAACCCTGCCAAGTTAGAGCATACACCTCGGGGGGGAATACGACTGGTCATTTGTCTATGAATCCTTCTCTGAGCAACTATCTATAACCAGCAAGAAATCTGCATCGACAGGTAGCACTGACTGCTCAGTAAACCTTGTTTTCACTCTAGATTTTCCCATGACCGGCTCAAATGGCTGATGCACAGAAAGAGTAGATGAATATACAAACATTATCGACAAATGGAATACATTATGAAAAAAATAGCATGGCACGATACAATTCACATATACGATGACTGGCTAAACATGATCGCATTGCATGATTCATGTATATGATGCCTGGCTAAACAAGATGGCATTGCATAATTCACATATATGATATAGAAACCAAACATGTGTTATTCACACAAAGCAAATCTAAACTAAGTTGATGACAGACAAGACGTATAAAGTAAGCAATGCGAGGTGCCATATGCATGATATGACCAACATCAGCATGCCACGTTAGAGCAAACACCTTAGGGGGTAAATAGGAGTGGTCGGCTCCCTCTAAACAGTTATCTTCCTCTGGAATACAATTTGGAATGGGGGGAGGGGGCTCCCACTTCGCCCACCATGGAGCGGCGTCTGCATGACATTATATTCCCACGCAATGGTCTTCTCTTTTTCTCTACATGTTCAGTATGATTGTGTACAATAACTGGCATGCATAATAAAAAAACTTAGTTAGATTATGTAAGGCCTAAGGGGTGCATGAAGAAATCAAGACTGATGGTAGCAAATTAGCGGATAGATCCAAAACTAATGATAGTAGGCAGATAATAGCTTCAGTTTAAAAAGATAGATGATGAATGATCTACTGTTTGTTGCCGACCCAACATGAACCAAATAGAAGACCTGAGATAAACCAAATAGTAGACATATACTATTCGTTGCTGCCTCGATATGTGCCCCACATGCATTTTAAAAATCAAGTTTGAACATTAGTTTGGACCTTACTCGGAATCTAAGAGGTGAACAGAATGATAAAGTAGCAGGTAATAATAATCGATGTATAACGTAAGCAGACATGAAAGAGTGCGACCTCTCTTCCGGAACTATGTAGTCCTCATGTTCATCTGCTCATTCAATGATTGTAATGCAGTTGGCGTGGATGCCGGCAACGGGGAAGATGATCAGTGGCGAAAGAAGGTCTGCAGGGGGATCTCTGCTGCAGCGAACGCTTTCGCCGAACCTCGGGTGGGATGGATGACGACACGTCAGGAGCGGGACAAAACACACAAGAGTTTTATTTGAAACCCATCTGAAAATGAAGTAAATCTGTAAGGGCTCCTTAGAATTGGAGGATTCTAAAAAGGCAAGGACAGGGAAAATAGATGAATAGGATAGGAATGCATGTGCAAAACAGAGCATTTGCAAACACAGGATTTCTGTCAACCTAGGTGTTTGGTTCACATGAATTGGAAGAACACGGGAATGGAAAAACATGGTCAAATTAAAGTCAAACCACATGAAAATGTAAAATAAGAATCTTATTATGCCGGTAATGCACTTAGTCTGGTTCTTCATGCGTATTCATTTGAAAAGGACGTCCAAGTGGATATTAAAATTCCTTCATTTTTTCTTTGAAAGAGACACCAAAGGAAAAAAATCCTCCAGTTTTGCTTTGCTCCATTCCTTCTAACCAAATGCACGAATAGTAGTACCATAGTAAAGTTTCCAATTCGTATGTTTTCCTTCACTTTTTCTTTGAACCAGTGGCAATTCTAGTAGGCAGAATTCAACAAGCTGAAACCGGCCCTTGAAATATTCTGTGATCTTATTTGGTCCGCATGAATATCATATAATGGCTATCTTGCTAAACCGATTCAAATTGTGGTTCAAAAGAGCACACGATTCATTTGTTTCTAGATTTTCAACTGCTTTGAACCAAAGGATCCCTGAGGGGTCGACATGAATGTAGAGTAACAAAGTGATGCGACGAGTGTACAACCTCTTTGGCGTAGCCTTGTCAGCCTCAACATCATGGAGTTGGACATGGAGGATGGTGATGCTGGTGTGACTATCGGAGGCGGCACTACTGCAGGATGCTACTAACGTGACACTACGATGAGAGACCCTTCGAGAAACTGTGTGCGATGCAATAATCGCAAACGGTGGTGTATGAAAACCGTCAGAAATGATGCAAAACGTTTGCGATGAATGATACATCAAACACGGTTTAGATTATAGTTGCGTGTGCGATGAGGCGCATATGGTTGATCTGTATCAACTGTTTGCGATGAGACAGAACAACAAAAATGGGAAGCCAGATCAAGGTGTGTGTGATATACGGCATACAGTTCACTCCGATGAACCGTTTGCGATGAGTTAGGTGAACACGAAGGATACGGCGTAACAAGATGTGTGTGATACCTGGCAAACAGGTCGGTAATCAGAATTGTGTGCGATCATCATAGACAGCCCATACGGTCTTTTTTTGTGAATTGTGTGCTCGTCAGGGCACACAGTTCAACAAACCAACCTGTTGGCGATAATGTAGAAGATCTTTGTCGAATACATATTACTAACCGTTTGCGATGAGATTGACAAGATAAACAGAGATATATACAGTCTGCTTAATTTAGTCCTTCTTCTTCTTGTTATTCTTGTTGGATGGCCCCACGACATCGTCTTGGCGATGACGCTTCTTACCGCTGACCGTTGGGTTTTCATCGCCGCCGCCGCCGTCGTCATCGTCGTTGCTATCGTCGTCGTCCTCCTCCTCCTCGTTTGACCATTCCTCCTCATCATCATCGTCGTCCTCTTCTTCGTCCTCCGATGGCTCCTCGTCCATCTGGTTGTCGTCTGACAACTCCGAGGGCAGCGTCCCTTCCATGAACCAGATATAATCGAGGTCTGGGTTCGACGCCGAACTCATGGAAGACGAGCGGGATGATTCCGATGTTGACCTATCATCGGGCGCCAGACTGCTGGCCGAACTGTCGTCCTCGCTATCGCTCGACATGGCTGCAGAGTGTGTGCCAGTGTGTAGCGCGGCCTGCCGGGGACGATGAAGATGGTGGACAGTTAAGCAGGGTATGCAGAGAAGAGGAACTGCCAATTGAAGCGGGGGTTGACGTATTATCTAACCGCTGATATAATCAACCGTAATTATTTGTACCCAATCGCTCCAAATTCCCGGGGTTGCGCAGGACTCCTATTGGCTATTTGGCTGGTTTCCTTTTTTAGGACAAAAACAAGGAACGAGTTTTGGGATTATGCACCGGTACCGGTACGAACGGAGTAGGATAGTTGTCAAGCAATGCATTGAGCTCTTCTTATTGATAAAGCCAGTAATAATCAAACTAAAAGGAAAAGAAAAAAGACAAAGAAAAATATCTGCACGAATCTTCGCGTAACATCAATGGCATATATAGGACCTAGATGTGCATTACTTAGAGCACATTTAGATGTGCTCTAGCAATACTGTCAAACAAAACCCCTAATCATCATTGCAAACAACGCATAGAACATGGCTAATGCGACAACTACAACTACACATGCTAGTTCCTTCTTGTCTCTTGCTTTCATCTGTTGCCTGTGATTGATTCTTTCTTGCTTCATCGTACTGATTGTACATTCCAGATCAGCCAGTTTCTTCTTCAGCTTTACGTTATCTTCTGCGAGCTTGGTGATAACACTCCGAGCCCTGCCATGCCATTCTTCATCCAGCCAGTTAACAAAGGCACAAGCCTCATATCCCTGCCAATATTAAATAGTATTCTGGATGAGCGGTGGCATTAACTGCAGTAAAATGATGGACTTAATTAGCACTAACCTCTTAAGGGGCAACTGAGAAACCGCCTGCCAATGTTGAATCCCTTCATGCATACACGTCGAGCAGGAGTGTGCCCGTGCACACAACTCAGCTTTTGGTACTTCTCGGTGGCGCAAAACTCAGAGTCAAACTTGTGTCGCGGGAGTCTGAAGTCAAGCTCCGGATCCGGCGGCAGATTGCTTTCCTGGGGGGTCATTTAGGACGGATTCAGTAAGCAGCCATACTTTGGACATGCTAAAAAAGATCGGGATAGATTGGAACCTGACAGAACGATTCGGATTCGTAGTACACCTGCCTTCTGATGACCTTAGGCAAGTGCTCAGCGGCGACTGCCGTCGTGGCGGCAATATGAGCAGGAACAGCCGCACCGAAACCATCAGCACCACTCGTCCGCATTCCCCCAATGTCAGCGCCACGCAAGGGAATTTAGAGGCTATGTAGGGATTTGGGGGGAAATGGGGAAACTATGGAGATAAGCTAACGGTCAGGAACTACCAATGGCACTTTATATATGTTGTATACGGCACACTGTTTGTACATGTCATTTGTGTTAGGTATTATAACGTCACACACGATTTCCGCACCAAACCATGTGAGAAGACAACGTAGGTTAGACACGATTGCCGTTACATAACCGTATGTGATGTACTACCCTGTCCATATAATTGAGTTACGGTGAGATACCGTGTAAACAGCCGCTCCGAGGATATCCGTAAAAAAATAGCCGCTCTGCATATAGAGATGGCGGCGGCGGCCTAGGTAGCGGCTACCGGAGAAGAGGTCAATCCTCGGTCGGTGGGTGGTGGCTGTGTCATAGGAGGTCAATCCTCGTTCTGCGGCTTGAGATAGGAGGATCTCAACCATCGAGATCGGCGGCGGCGTGATTCGAGCACATCCATCGCGGCCGATGGCGGGATAGTGGAGGTCGAACTTCACGCGGCAGCCGCACTAAGCTTTGCTCCTCGACCCTACTGTCTCGGCGTGCCGCCACATCGCGCTTGTCTGTCTGCTGGGCGGAGGTCGCCGCGCGGCTAATTAAGGTATTCTTTTCGTGAGTGGCTAAATTTATGTGTTCAATTCCTAAGTGTAGTGTTGTACTAGTACTCTGCGTGTAAATTGACTGGCCATTAATTTTTGTCATAGCACGTCTGGATAACAACATGGAGCGCCCTCAGTAATTATTAAAATAAAACCTTGTGATTTATGCACGCATCTTTGGACAATAGTTAATTCGTGTAGTAATGTTGTTGTTTTGTTTTTAATTACCATTCGTGTGCTGCAGATGGAACGATCTCGATGGATGAAGAATCGGAAAACCGCAGATTTTATCAATGGCATGACAGAGTTCATGAATTTGGCTGAAAGTACAAAGAGGAGAATTGGTGATGCGGATTACATCCTGTGTCCATTTTGTGCCAATACAGAGTCACACGAAGTTGCAGATGTCCAGATGCACTTAGTCTCTAGGGGATTCATGGATGGATATACATGTTGGACCAGACACAGTGAAGAGGAGGTCATGGATGAAGATACCCAGGGCAGCGAGATGCCAAACCCCGATCAGTGTCACATGGATGTTGAATCTAACATCGGGGTAGAGGCGTCAAGCTACCAATGGAACACCGGAAAGCCAAAATGCCCACTGGAAAACCAAGACGTCGACGCAGATGACGACGATGTTGATATGCCAGATTTTGCTGCTATGATTGCAGATTTCGAGGGCCCAGATAAGCATATGATTGGGTACAAGGATCTGCCAACCATTGATGCGAACTCCAAGAAAGAATTGTATCCAGGTTGCAAAAGGAAATATTCCAGGTTGAGTGCCACCCTGGTGCTTCTCAGATTTAAAGCAGCAAACGGTCTATCAAACAAGAGCTTCACAGAGATGTTAGATCTTTTGAAAGAACTTCTTCCGGAAGATAATGTGCTCCCCAGAAGTATGAATGAAGCAAAGAAAATTGTTTGCCCATTGGAACTTGAAGTACAGAAGATACACGCTTGTGTGAATGATTGTATATTGTACCGTGGTGAGTACAAAGATTTTCGTGCATGTCCCACATGCAAGCATGCACGATACAAGCGCAGGAGAGCAAAGGAAAAGTACAAATTGGACGACGCGATCAAGACAGGAGTCGCGTTCAAGGTTGTTTGGTACTTACCTTTAATTCCAAGGTTGAGGCGTTTGTTTGCAAACCCTAGAGAGGCAAAGAGGTTGCGGTGGCATCATGATGAGCGAACTGCGGATAGGTATATGAGGTACCCAAAAGATGGGGCTTAGTGGGAATTAATCGACAAAAAGTTTGAAAAATTTGCCAAGGATCCTTGAAGTATAAGGCTCGGGGAGTGTATTGACGGATGAATCCTTTTGGCGATATGAGCACCAATCACAGTACATGGCCGGTGCTTCTGTGCATATATAACCTAGCTCCTTGGTTGTGTATGAAGAAAAAAATACATAATGATGCCAATGATTATCCAAGGCCCGAATCAACCTTGAAATGACATCGACATTTACTTTCAGCTACTGGTAGAAGAACTGCTGACAGTGTGTATAGGTGCGCCTGCTGTAAAATGTTATGATGCTTACAGAA
Organism: Triticum aestivum; assembly: GCF_018294505.1. NCBI lineage: Eukaryota > Viridiplantae > Streptophyta > Magnoliopsida > Poales > Poaceae > Triticum > Triticum aestivum. Next base: position 222,756,468 of record NC_057811.1, on the reverse strand, counting down.
AGGAGATTTTCGATCTACATGCAATGCTGGTGCACACCATTCAAGATATGTTGGCATTAGGCAACACATCGGGGCAGAAAACAAGGGGAGAAGTAGGGTGTGTCACATGCATGGATAGGACAGCTAGCAGAAGACTTCCCAACTCGCACAAAATAGTGTATTTGCGTCATCGTAGGTTCTTACGGAAAAATCACCCATACCAAAAGATGAAAGCTGAATTTGATGGTACGATGATACGTCTCCAACGTATCTATAATTTATGAAGTATTCATGCTATTATATTATCCATCTTGGATGTTTTATGGGCTTTACTATGCACTTTTATATTACTTTTGGGACTAACCTATTGACCCAGAGCCCAGTGCCAGTTTCTGTTTTTCCCTTGTTTCAGTGTTTCGAAGAAAAGGAATATCAAACGGAGTCGAAACAGAATGAAACCTTCTGGAGAAGTTATTTTTGGAAAGAAAGCAACCCGATAGACTTGGAGTGCACGTCAGGAAAGAAACAAGGGAGGCATGAGGCAGGGGCGTGCCCACCCCCCTGGGCGCGCCCTCCACCCTCGTGGGCCCCTCGTGGCTCCCCTAGCGTATTTCTTCCGCCTATATATATCCATATACCCTAAAACGATCGGGGGACAGAATAGATCGGGAGTTCCGCCGCCGCAAGCCTCTGTAGCCACCAAAAACAAATCGGGACCCTGTTCCGGGACCCTGCCGGAGGGGGGATCCCTCACCGGTGGCCATCTTCATCATCCCGGCACTCTCCATGACGAGGAGGGAGTAGTTCGCCCTCGGGGCTGAGGGTATGTACCAGTAGCTATGTGTTTGATCTCTCTCTCTCTCTCGTGTTCTTGAGGTGATACGATCTTGATGTATCACGAGCTTTACTATTATAGTTGGATCTTATGATGTTTCTCCCCCTCTACTCTCTTGTAATGGATTGAGTTTTCCCTTTGAAGTAATCTTATCGGATTGAGTCTTTAATGATTTGAGAACACTTGATGTATGTCTTGCCGTGCGTATCTATGGTGACAATGGGATATCACGTGATTCAATTGATGTATGTTTTGGTGATCAACTTGCGTGTTCCGCCCATGAACCTATGCATAGGGGTTGGCACATGTTTTCGTCTTGATTCTCCGGTAGAAACTTTGGGGCACTCTTTGAGGTTCTATGTGTTGGTTGAATAGATGAATCTGAGATTGTGTGACGCATATCGTATAATCATACCCACGGATAATTGAGGTGACATTGGAGTGTCTAGGTGACATTAGGGTTTAGGTTGATTTGTGTCTTAAGGTATTATTCTAGTACGAACTCTAGGGCTGTTTGTGACACTTATAGGAATAGCCCAACGGATTGATTGGAAAGAATAACTTTGAGGTGGTTTCGTACCCTACCATAATCTCTTCGTTTGTTCTCCGCTATTAGTGACTTTGGAATGACTCTTTGTTGCATGTTGAGGGATAGTTATATGATCCAATTATGTTATTATTGTTGAGAGAACTTGCACTAGTGAAAGTATGAACCCTAGGCCTTGTTTCCTACCATTGCAATACCGTTTGCGCTCACTTTTATCATTAGTTACCTTGCTGTTTTTATATTTTCAGATTACAAAAACCTATATCTACCATCCATATTGCACTTGTATCACCATCTCTTCGCCGAACTAGTGCACCTATACAATTTACCATTGTATTGGGTGTGTTGGGGACACAAGGGACAATTTGTTATTTGGTTGCAGGGTTGTTTGAGAGAGACCATCTTCATCCTACGCCTCCCACGGATTGATAAACCTTAGGTCATCCACTTGAGGGAAATTTGCTACTGTCCTGCAAACCTCTGCACTTGGAGGCCCAACAACGTCTACAAGAAGAAGGTTGCATAGTACACATCAAGCTGTTTCTGGCGCCGTTGCCGGGGAGGCTAGGTAAGCGGCACTCACACCCCGTCAACTAAGCTCTTTTCTGGCGCCGTTGCCGGGGAGGTGAGTGCTTGAAGGTATATCTTTAGATCTTGCAATCGAATCTTTTTGTTTCTTGTTTTATCACTAGTTAGTCAATAAAAGAAAACTACAAAAAAATGGAATTAAGGGTGCCTCATATGCTTCATCTTTTTAATGTCTTCCGTGAAAATGATGGGAAGGAAAATTGTGCTCAAGTGCTAGAAGAAGATTGCATTAGAATGTTTGGCACTAAATATTTTAATGATGAGCATGATTGCAATGTTGTTATTATGAATTCCTTGAATATCCATGATGCTAATGATATGCAAAGCCACAAGCTTGGGGAAGCTATGTTTGATGAAGATGATATTTTTTGTCCCCAAGCTTTGATGAGCAAATTTAATATGATGAAAGCATGCTTCCTATCTATGATGATTATTGTGATGACACGTATGCTATAAAGAATAATGATAACCATAAAACTTTTCATCTTGATCTTAATTTTCAATCACATGATAGTTATTTTGTTGAGTTTGCTCCCACTACTATTGATGAGAATAAATTTGCTTATGTGGAGAGTAGTAAAATTTCTATGCAAGTAGATCATGAAAAGAATGCTTTAGGTGCTGGTTATATTGTTGAATTCATTCATGATGCTACTGAAAGTTATTATGAGGGAGCAATGTATGCTTGTAGGAATTGCAATAATATCAAGTTTCCTCTCTATGTGCTTAAAATCTTGAAGTTATGCTTGTTTTACCTTCCTATGCAAGTTGATTCTTGTTCCCATAAGTTGTTTGCTCACAAAATCCCTATGCATAGGAAGTGTGTTAGACTTAAATGTGCTAGTCATATTCTTCATGATGCTCTCTATATGTTTCAATTCCTATCTTTTATGTGAGCGTTAAATGTTAGCGCTTGTTGGGAGGCAACCCAATTTTATTTTAGTTTCTTGCTTTTTGATTCTGTTTAGGAATAAATAATCCATCTAGCTTCTGTTTAGATGTGGTTTTTTTTAATTAGTGTTTGTGCCAAGTAAGACCTATAGGATCTTCTTGGATGATATTTATTTGATCTTGCTGAAAATTCCAGAAACTTTCTGTTCACAAAAAAATTTGTTAAAAATCACCAGAACGTGATAAAATATTGATTCCAATTGCAGCAGATCAATAAAAAAATTGTCTAGGTCGTCCGATTTTGGTAGAATTTTTGGAGTTCCAGAAGTTTGCGTTAGTTACAGATTACTACAGACTGTTCTGTTTTTGACAGATTCTGTTTTTCGTGTGTTGTTTGCTTATTTTGATGACTCTATGGCTAGTAAAGTAGTTTATAAACCATAGAGAAGTTGGAATACAGTAGATTTAACACCAATATAAATAAAGAATGAGTTCATTACAGTACCTTGAAGTGGTGTTTTGTTTTCTTTCGCTAACGGAGCTCACGAGATTTTCTGTTAAGTTTTGTGTTGTGAAGTTTTCAAGTTTTGGGTAAAGATTTGATGGACTACGGAATGAGGAGTGGAAAGAGCCTAAGCTTGGGGATGCCCAAGGCACCCCAAGGTAATATTCAAGGATAACCAAGAGCCTAAGCGTGGGGATGCCCGGAAGGCATCCCCTCTTTCGTCTTCGTTCATCGGTAACTTTACTTGAAGCTATATTTTTATTCACCACATGATATGTGTTTTGCTTGGAGCGTTGTTTTATTTTCTTTAGCTTTGCTTGCTGTTTGAATAAAGTACCAAGATCTGAAATTCTTAAATGATAGAGAGTCTTCACATAGCTACATAATTATTTAACTACTCATTAATCTTTACTTATATCTTTTTGGAGTAGTTTGTCATTTACTCGTGTGCTTCACTTATATCCTATGAGTAAATGGTTGAATGATTTGAATGTCATAAATCTGAAATTATATATGTTTCATATGCCTTTCCCATGGGGAGTAATGCCTTCACATATAAGAAGTAGAGGTGGTAAATTTATTGAAGGTTAGCAAACATTGTATTGGTCACTTGAACAATTCATGAAAGAATATTGAAGGAAGAGAGATTTCACATATAAATATACTATCTTGGACATCTTCTATGATTGTGATCCCCATTAATTATTTTCAAACCTGAGCAAATTAGTTGAAGTTGGACAAGGAAGACAACATAATGAGTTATGCTTGGGTATATTTGTATAAGTTATATTGTTTTGGATCCTCTAACATGTGGTGCTTGCTATTTAGAATCCTTTGCTAGCCAAAATATCTGTACTAAGCGGGAATACTGCTTGTGCATCCAAATTCCTTGAACCAAGTTTCTTCCATGAGTGTGCACCATATCTACCTATATGCAGTATTTACCTGCCGTTCCAAGTAAATTTGCATGTGCCAAACTCTAAACCTTCAAATAATAATCTGTTTTGTATGCCCGAATCGCTCATGTAGCGACTAGGGGCTAGCAGTATCTTCCATGCGAGGTGGGTTATTCTCACGATGAGTGGACTCCGCTCATCATTCATGAGAAAAATGGCTCGTAACTGGGATGCCCAGTCCCATGATCAAAAGATCGAAATCAAATCAAAAATAATTGCAAACAAAACTCCCCCAGGTATGATGTTAGTTGGAGGCACCCATTGTTTCGGGCAAGCCATGGATTGATGATTGTTGGTGGAGGGGGAGTAAAAATCTTTACCTTTCTGTTTGGGAACCGCCTATAATGTATGTAGTATGGAAGATATTGGGAACTCTTGGTCGTTATGCTGACAATGAAAGCATACCTCTCAAAATTATTTTCATCTATGTTTTTGCTTCGAGCTCCGGCACCTCTGCAAATCCCTGCTTCCCTCTGCGATGGGCCTATCTTTTACTTTTATGCAAGAGTCAGTAGTATTCCTTCTCATTCCAACCTACTCTTTAGTTGACAAGCATCATGTGATGGAAAGATCTAAGCATATATGGCCATTCAAATATATTTGAGCATGAATTATTACTGTTGACATTACCCTTGAGGTAAAAGGTTGGGAGGCAAAACATTAAGCCCCTATCTTTCTCTATGTTTGATGAATACTATTTGTTCTAAAAATATGCTTTGAGTGGTAGCAATCATGGAAGACTAAATGATAGTTGAGTATGTGAAGTTTGCTGAATCAACGCTTTGACATAGACTCTTCCTGAAAACAAGATGAATTGTAATTGTTTGATGACTAATAACACGGTTTGTTAGTTTTCAAGAAAGTTTATGTTCTATACTTTAACATATGAATAGTTTGTTACTTGATCATGAAAAGTTCTATGAGTTGAGCTACTGTTATGACATATAATGATGCTAGAAAGGTGATTGAAATTATCATTGATCCAACTTATGCACCTGCTAGCATTCACACTTCATAAATTATTTCTTTTATCATTTACCTACTCGAGGACGAGCAGGAATTAAGCTTGGGGATGCTGATACATCTCCAACGTATCTATAATTTATGAAGTATTCATGCTATTATATTATCCATCTTGGATGTTTTATGGGCTTTACTATGCACTTTTATATTACTTTTGGGACTAACCTATTGACCCAGAGTCCAGTGCCAGTTTCTGTTTTTTCCATTGTTTCAGTGTTTCGAAGAAAAGGAATATCAAACGGAGTCGAAACGGAATGAAACCTTCTGGAGAAGTTATTTTTGGAAAGAAAGCAACCCGATAGACTTGGAGTGCATGTCAGGAAAGAAACAAGGGAGGCACGAGGCAGGGGGCGTGCCCACACCCCTGGGTGTGCCCTCCACCCTCGTGGGCCCCTCGTGGCTCCCCTGGCGTATTTCTTCCGCCTATATATATCCATATACCCTAAAACGATCGGGGACAGAATAGATCGGGAGCTCCGCCAGCGCAAGCCTCTATAGCCACCAAAAACAAATCGGGACTCTGTTCCGGGACCTTGCCGGAGGGGGATCCCTCACCGGTGGCCATCTTCATCATCCCGGCGCTCTCCATGACGAGGAGGGAGTAGTTCACCCTGGGGGCTGAGGGTATGTACCAGTAGCTATGTGTTTGATCTCTCTCTCTCGTGTTCTTGAGGTGATACGATCTTGATGTATCACGAGCTTTGCTATTATAGTTGGATCTTATGATGTTTCTCCCCCTCTACTCTCTTGTAATGGATTGAGTTTTCCCTTTGAAGTAATCTTATCGGATTGAGTCTTTAATGATTTGAGAATACTTGATGTATGTCTTGCCGTGCGTATCTGTGGTGACAATGGGATATCACGTGATTCACTTGATGTATGTTTTGGTGATCAACTGCGGGTTCCGCCCATGAACCTATGCATAGGGGTTGGCACACGTTTTCGTCTTGATTCTCCGGTAGAAACTTTGGGCACTCTTTGAGGTTCTATGTGTTGGTTGAATAGATGAATCTGAGATTGTGTGACGCATATCGTATAATCATACCCACGGATACTTGAGGTGACATTGGAGTATCTAGGTGACAGTAGGGTTTTGGTTGATTTGTGTCTTAAGGTGTTATTTTGGTACGAACTCTAGGGCTGTTTGTGACAACGGATTGATTGGAAAGAATAACTTTAAGGTGCTTTCGTACCCTACCATAATCTCTTCGTTTGTTCTCCGCTATTAGTGACTTTGGAGTGACTCTTTGTTGCATGTTGAGGGATAGTTATATGATCCAATTATGTTATTATTGTTGAGAGAACTTGCACTAGTGAAAGTATGAACCGTAGGCCTTGTTTCCTAGCATTGCAATACCGTTTGCGCTCACTTTTATCATTAGTTACCTTGCTGTTTTTATATTTTCAGATTACAAAATCCTATATCTACCATCCATATTGCACTTGTATCACCATCTCTTCGCCGAACTAGTGCACCTATACAATTTACCATTGTATTGGGTGTGTTGGGGACACAAGAGACTCTTTGTTATTTGGTTGCAGGGTTGTTTGAGAGAGACCATCTTCATCCTACGCCTCCCATGGATTGATAAACCTTAGGTCATCCACTTGAGGGAAATTTGCTACTGTCCTACAAACCTTTGCACTTGGAGGCCCAACAACGTCTACAAGAAGAAGGTTGCGTAGTAGACATCATACGACAGAGGCAGCTTCAGCCCCAAGACCCTATGAAGTGGAGGTGGTCCACAACATGGCTAGAAAAATTAATGTTGTGCTTGGCAAGAACCACCCTTTGACGGTGAAACTAACACCCAAGGTTCAAGTGTTTAAGAAGAAATCGGTGTTCTGGAAATTACCTTACTGGGAGATTCTACGTGTACGTCACTGCATCGATGTCATGCACGTAGAGAAGAACGTGTGTGAAAGCATCCTTGGTAGCCTGCTCAAGATTAAAGGTAAAAGAAAGGATGGTGATGGTTCACGGCTCGATATGCTTGCTGATCAATCACAACGCAAGAGTGAAGCAGAAGATGATGACAAATTCATCAAAGCTCGCCAGAGTTACAATTTCAGTTCAAAAGAAGCAACACAGTTCTTCGCCTATTTGTTGTCAGTTAAGACACCCTCTTCCTACTTAGCAAACATCAGAAGTCTCGTAGATGTGAGCTCAGGTAAAATGAAGTTGGGACACATGAAGTCACATGATTGCCACGTAATGTTGACACAAATCCTCCCGGTGGCCATCAGGAATCTGATGGACAAAGATATAAGAAACACACTCATTGACCTCTGTGATTTCTTCAACCAACTATGGCAGAAAGTTGTAGAACCTGAAGAGTTGGATCATATGTAAGATGATATTGCAAGAATATTGCCCAACCTAGAGATGTTTTTCCCACCGTCATTCTTTGATATCATGGTCCATCTCACTGTGCACCTTGTCGACGAGATAAAGTATTGTGGTCCCGTGTTTCTTCGCAACATGTATCCCTTCGAGCGGTTCATGGGAATCCTGAAGCGCTTTTGTTGGAACTGAAACCATCCAGAGGCAAGCATCCTACAAGGTTATACCACGGAGGAGGTGGTTGAGTTTTGCACCGAATACATGAAATAAAGACCTATAGGTTTGCCCCTCCCTCGCCACGAGGGAAGGCTGAAAGGTAAGCCAGTCCTTGCTAGCACGCAAATGGCTGCACCCGGAGAATTGGCAGAGAAAGCCCATTTCAAGGTATTGCTTAACAGCCCAGTTCTCATCGCTTATGCCAAAGAACACTTGGCGGACATACGCCAAAGATTCTTACAAATGGTGCCTTCATCAGATGTGGAGATGAAGGAGCACACTAAGAACTATGTCGAATGGCTGAAGAATCGTTTGGCACAAGGATCCATCAATGACATTGCTACGTGGTTGGCACAAAAGCCATCACCTACGGTGCTGACATACCAAGCATATGACATAAATGGATACACGTTCTACACTGAGGAACGTGATAAGAAGACCTCATATCAGAACAGCTCTGTTCGAATAGAATGCATGACTGTAAATGAAGCTGATAAAAGGCTATACTATGGAACCATCAAAGAGATTTGGGTGCTTGACTATGTGAAAGTTAAGGTGGCATTATTCAGGTGCGCATGGATCCCTCTTGGTCAGGTAAGGATTGATGTGTACAAGAAGATATGTGTTAACAGGACAACGATGGCATATCACGTGGACCCATTCATTCTTGCTAGCGATGCTACCCAGATTTTCTTTGTGGAAGACCCCTTGCATAAGAACGGCCATTTAGCGATGCATGGGAAGAGAAGGTTACTGGGTGTCGACGATGTTGCCGATCAGGACGAGTACAATGAATTTGATGAGTTGCCAGCCAAGGGATCACGCACCAGTGCAACAGAGAAGAAGCGTAAAATCATCAAAAACCCCAAGTTCATTCAGGGTCAACTTAATGATGCCAGTTCCCCCATGTACATGGGAATTAAGCTGTAAGACTAGTCTTTATGCCTACCCTGCAACTTAATTCGTTCAATTTAGAACTGTCGCGTGTACTGAATTTGTGAGTTATGCCCAGTTTTCTGTTGATGTAAGAACCGTTAATATGTTGACCTTGATATGCCGTCAGCTCAGGCAATGAATATGAACTGTTTTGTTGTTGTTGTTGTTATTATTATCATCATCATCATTATTATTATTACTATTATTATTATTATATCATAGAGGTAGCACACCCAATCGATCTCACTACAGTATGTGTGAACAAAAATATGCAATCTGGTTTGCGAATAGCACACGATTCGTTGATGAAAGCCGTGTGCCGACAAAACCCCGCCACCCCGATCTGAGTCGTTCTTTCTGATTGGCCAAAATCCAAACCCCACAGATCGTACGTCTGCACCGTTGGATGCTCCCTGATGAGGACATGACTACCTTGGATACGACCAAAAATATTGCATACATGCATATTTGTCAAGTGATTTCTAGTGCAAACTATTCAATAATCTATTTATGTTATCCAGAACAAAAATACTTCACACACTTTTGTGTTTTGCACTACAAGAAATCTGTTAATCCATGACAGATTTATACCGTCACACATAAGCACATAACGCTCATCGAAGGGCACCCATGACGGATTTAAAATCCGTCATGTATGTCGCGTCATAATTTGACCGCCACACATTTCATGACGGATAAGTGAACCGTCACAAATCTATGACGGTCTTTGACTGTCACCGATCTGTGGCAGGTAACGGCGTTAACTTGCATGCCATGTCATCATCTGACATGGAAACTGGCAAGGATCTGATGTGGCGGCCTTTAGAGTTACCAGCCCACTTTCAATTCTGGGCCTTCAAGTAATCGACCCAATTGGGATGTTGGCCCACAAATTTTAGTTGTGTAACAATGTTATCATTGGCCCTATTATTTTGGGCAGCCCATTAGCATTTGAACCAATTCGGATTAAAAAATAAAACCAACCTTGATTAAGAGTACGCCAATCATACAAATCACAAATTAAGCATCATTAAGGTCACATTAAGACAACAATTAGAACATCACAAGAACCATGCAGAACCATAACAGCCTATGTCAAAATTACAGAAAATGTCACATGAGACATTACAGAAATCTCAGTACAAAATATGTTTAAGGCCAGCAAGCCATGTGTTGTCCTCGCCAAGATCAATGTCAATGATGTTTCAATCACACACGATCTCCAATACTCAATTGTGGCAAACCTTCAAACCAAAGGTCAAAGATGTTAGTGAAAATAATGGACACGTGCTATGTATTTGAACAAAACAAACAAGTTCCGAATTATTGAAATCGTAGAAATTATACTCAAATACAACATACACTTGGTATAAAAGAGTGGCATTGTCAAAGGATTTTCTATGAATGAAATAGACCAGTGAACTATTGTGACTTGTGAATGAGATAGAAAGGGAGATCATAAAAGCCTGCAGCTTGTCAAACATATATCACAGCTTAATGTTTTGGTTGTGTGTGTCTGAGTGGCAAAAGAAAAGACAAAAGGCAGAAAACAGAAAAATGAAACTACTAAATTCCACTAGCTTCAAAACAACTTTTAGCGCACCAATAAATCCACGAGAATCTACTATCACCAGCACAACAACTTCATACATCACTATTGAGCTGATGTTACAATCATGCCCATTGTGGGAATTCCTACATTCTAAACAAATGGAGTTTGAAACAATAAACCACTTACATGTTATCTGCTAGTATTAGCAAAAATAAGACCAGCTACATAATTCAAGTGGACTAAATGCATCAGCATGCCATCCTTAAGCAGAGAGCTACAGACCGACCAATAGGCTTCCCTGTTCTTCACGTTGAACAATTTTACTGGCTATTTGTGCACTGATAATGAATAGAGACATTTTCTAAAGATGTACATGTTTAAGAAACAAGATTTCTCGTGACATTATATAAGTTAATCGTAGCTAATAGGATTTTACTCAAGGGAATAGATCAACACTCCTTGATTACTATGAATACAAAATCAAAATATCTGGGTGTAGAAGACATCATCTCAAACTATGTCGCTCTCATCTTGAAAGATAATGGTTCCCGAAATTCATTGAGCTGGTATTATCTAAATTTATTGGTTGCATGGTTCAACAATGAATTTCGTGATTTACTAAAACAAAGCATAATTTCCCAAAATACCACTGAGATATATAGTATACTCTAGGCATGTTGTTTCTTTAGAACAAGGAGGTACATTCAGTAAGCTACTGTGGACTACAACTATTCCAAAAGGATAACAAAGAACAGAAATACAAAATTAGGTAGCATAATTTCAATCCTAAGGTAGTTTCTCGACAATAATTCAAGTCATCCCTTCTGTACTAAACATGGGGATCTAATAATGCAGCTTAATTCAAAATATGTATCAACCAATAGCGTAATTCTGATCCTATGGTAATTTACGAATCTAATACTACAGTAAAGCTATGTTCAATCTGAAACAGCGGAATATAATACTAAGGTAGCATCACAACTTAATTCAAGGCATCGATTCTCAAGTATCTAATTTGAGAACCTAACATAGCAAAACAAATCTCAAAACAGAGAATAGACATGCAGATATGAACTAATAATAAATCTCAGAAAAAAGGGACTGCATGACAGATTCGACGACACATACATCTGATTATATTATTCAAATAATCATAGGTCCAACCCCAACTATAATATTGTGTGCATATGAAAAAGAGCAACGATGATGCGTACTAGAAGAAATTCTAGATTGATGCATGTACAGAAGACGGTGTTGGTGGAGTTCATTGCGACCTGGTTCCTGGCGGCGTCGCTGATGGTGGAGACGTAGGAGGGCGTGGTGCAGTTGCCCTGGTGGCCTGGTCGTTGCCCATGATGTCGACATGCTGCCACACGCCAACGCAGGAGTAGGTCATCCCGAGGTCGATGCCGATCGATGGACCAACGCTCTTGGTCATCTCCTCCTCTGCTCTCTTTTGGGTTCGCTGGAAGACGGGAGCAGCGCTCAATCTCGCGCGAGCTCTCCTATTGAACTCAAAACCGCACGCCCACCGTAGGCCGCGCCTGGGTTCGGTGGATCCCAGTTGGGCGCTGGTGCTGGCTGACGGAGTCATGCCCCAGTGAGGTCGCGTTGCACCTCACGCCCTCCTCTGGCCAGAGCAGTCGCCCACGCCTTGCTCTGCTGCCTACTGTCGACGGAGGAGAAGGTGGGGAGGAGAAAGGCTCGGGATCCCGGCGCATCTCGATAGATCGGGCCGCTGGCTCGGCGGATCCAGCAGGGGCGGCGGGGCGCCGTCCTTTTCGCGACTAGATCTGCTGAGCAGGGATTAGCGCCGGAAGGGAGCGGAGTTGGGCGTGGTGGTGCTACTCTCAATGCAGCCTCCGGAAGCCTCGATCTGAAGATGAATCGATGGAGGTGGGACGACAGAGATCACGGGAGGGGAGATAGAAGACGGGGCACAGGGGAGGGAGGGGCTTCGTTCCTCTCGATGGAAGAGCAGCCGGCGGCGGCTCGGGTTGGAGGAAGAAAGGGGAGAGAGAGGGGTGACTGTGCCTACCGTTGGATCCGGGGCGATGGACGGTGGTTATACACGATCCGTGGGAGGGTGGTATGAACCAATCAGAAAGCAGCTTGGACGCCATATAGGATACAACACATCAGCAGGAGCCATCCGTGACGGTCTGAATAGTTTATATAAGAAAAAATTTAGACCTGGCTAGGCCCAGCTGGCCAATCTGTGACAGTTTCTAGGAACGTCAACAGAAATCCGTCATGGATTAACAGGTTTCTTGTAGTGTTGTCTAATTGCAGGTGTATGGGACATTTGTACAATCCACATATGAAAATAAGGGAAAAGGAGAAGTTTAGGTTCTGTTCAAAAAGTCCTCTCATGTCACTTTTGGGCCAAGAGAAGATAGAGTCCAAGTCTCTCACGTTCTGGATTCCGATTCGGACTGCACAGACATACCTGACTCAAAACACCAACAACTTTTTCATACGTATTCCGAATTGGGTGATTCTTTTCTTGTTGGAAAGTAGATTTCGTCCTCTTTCCAACCCAATTGGATTCACCTTTAAATTCGTCCGGAGCGTTGAGATATGGACGAAACAATCTGACGCTGTAGCAGAATCCGGATCAAACAACAAGTCCAAAGGTGTTGCATCACCTCCACTTGGGCCCATGAGCCTTGTATGACCTAGGGTTGGTTTTAGGCTGCCTTGGGACGTCCTCCCACCTCCTTGGCCGCCACCCCTTGCTCCTATATAAGTAGATCCATCTAGTAGCTTTTTCCTTGGGATTTGTTTAGTTAAAAGTTAGCCATTGCAACTTTGTGTACTTCGTTTGTGTCCAACGACCAGACCAAGACCGCTTCCGGATCCCCACCTTTATCAATACTTCATATATATTTGCAATATTCAGATTGCTTTATCATATTCTTGCTTGTTCTTCGATTGATTGCAGGAATAGACCTTCGTGGTCAGGTTGATCATGCTCTGGCGTGGTCAATAACCTTTCGGAGTTGGTTTAGCGATTGCGAAGGCGCAACGTCGTGCACGTTTGTAGTCAGATCGTCAAAGTCATCTCCACCAAATCGATAGTTATCATCTCATGAAAGATCAGGACATCTTTGCCTCTATCAAGTGGTATCAGTTTTCAGGTTGCGTGGTGAGAATTTCCAGTTATCCCTAGATTAGATTTATTTTCTTACCTATTGTCTAAGAAAAAGCCACAAAAAAGTTAGTTATATTCATCCTTTGTCCTAGCCAGTCTAAGCCTTTGCAATTTTCTTTTCATTGTTTGCATTATTGAATTATCGGTTGCATCGTCGTGTCGAGTTGCTGGTCTTAGTGTCTAGTTCGTTTAGAGTTTCGAGTTCTGTTCACATTAGTCATGTCACCGCTGCATCGTTATCCCTTCCGCTGTCCACCACCCATCCATCAATTTCCACCACGTGCTACCCATAGTTCATTGTCATAATCATAGTTGAGATCGTTCACATCTTTGCTTGATCCCATCTGCATCTTATCTAGTTTGTTTTGGAAAGAGGGAGAGAGAAAAAAGACAGAGAAAAAAAGAGAAAAAAAATTAAAAAAAAAGTCAGAGAAAAAAAGGAAAAAAGTGTGAGGAAAAAAAGAAAAAAAAAAGAAAATTCGGATCTATCTAGACTCAATCTCGTAGTTGAATTCGGATTGGAATCTGTTTTGTGCACTGTTCAGTAAAACAGGCATAACTTCTTCATACGAAGTCCGTTTTGGCTCCATTAGTACTCAAACGAAAGCTAGCGACGAGCCGCATCTAAATAGTTGCAAAAGCAATTTCAACATTTGGAACCTCAAAATCGGCTTCGGAGTAGGTATTTTTTCCCTCCGAAGTTCGCGAACACAGCTTATTCCAGTTTTTCAAGCCAGTTTTAGAATTTTTTTGACTCCTCATATCAACTCAGAATTGAGTGATTCTTTTTGCGTTTGAAAGCTTGAGTCAGTGCCATTTTGAGAAAAATTATTAGAAAATGAGTACAAATTTTTCCAGATAAAAGTTGGAGAGAAAGTTGTTGATATATCCTGCTTGGCTATGGTTTCACATCATTATCTTTACTGCCGTTGTGATCTTCACTTATATCTTGCTGTCCAGAGCTACTTCATATCCTTTATTGATGCTAGTTATGCTACGCCGTGACCTCATTAGTGTCCTAGGCTCGCGTCTCTAGTCCGGTCTAGCCTAGGACCAGCACAGTACCGTCGTTGAGCATTTCTTCAACATTTCATCTCTGAATTGATTATTGCTAATATTTTGCTACCATATATAGCCAACCCAGGTCCATATATTTCTACACCATGTATACGTACGTTCCCCTGGCAATCGCTTTACACAATCTTCGGAGTTATTTGACACCGCTGGTTGCCTGTCACCACCTGCCGCATGGTAAGAACTTCTAAGATATTGATATTTGCTTTACTGTGAGCACTTTACAACCACATCCTAGTAGTTCATCGGAACATTATTCTCAAATTTTGTTTCTTGTTTCTACTAATCATGACAGGTTCCGGAGATAGAAGTTCTTGGACGACGGACACATCTTCACCATCACGAGAGTTGGGACAACACACACAAGCACATGCTCAGGTTATCTCTTTACCGTCATTTGAGGGTAGATTTAATCCTGCTATTTATCTAGCTTGGGAGCTTGAAGTAGAACAAGTTTTTAGTCACCATAACTTTTCTGAACTTGAGCGAGTACGAGCTGCCACTAGAGCATTTAATGGTTTTGCTTCTGTTTGGTGGAGTGTGCATTGTAAGAAAAACATTGATAACCAACCCACAACTTGGAAAGATTTGAAAGATGTAATGAGACAACAATTTTTCCCTCCTTACTATCGTCGTGAATTGCTTCGCAAATTTGAAGAATTTAAACAAGGCAACAACACTGTTCATGCTTACTACCAAGAGTTCAAATCTTATATGCATCATTGTGACATAGAAGAATCTGAGGATGATACAATGAATAGATTTTTTGGTGGTTTGAACCATGATATTCAGGCACGATTTCGGTATATTCCTCGTTGCATTACTGGTATGTATGTTCGTGCTTGTACCTTTGAGAGACAGTTACAGGAGGATGCATTGGGTGACTACAACAACTACTATTCTAGTTCATGCTCACCACCACCGCTTGGTTCCTCCACCGTTGCACCTACTAGAGCAGTCACACCTTAGATTGTGAGCGCGACATCATCTCAAGAGTATGGTAAATTTCCATCATCCGTACCTACATCAACTACTTCTTTGCGACAAGGTAACTGTAAAGGTATTGATGATATAACTTCACATGAGAATGATGCATGCCTAGTTAACTTGAATACATCATGTGTTGAGTTACCTGTTGATTTGAGCGCATCACCTATTTTAGAGAATCATGTTACTGTCATGAATGCGTCATGTGATCAAACAACTGAAATACCAACAATTTTGAGTGCACCCAATGAATTAACTGTTGATGAAAAAGAACCAATGTTTAATCATTTTGATATGACCTCTAATCTTGGTGATGATTCTGTGTCAAATGACTTATTGCATGTTTGCTTATTTAAGCATGTTGTAGCATGTAAATTTGATGCAAGTAAGGTTTATTCACCAATGTTGGGATGGCTTAATGATGAATATTGTCAACCTTTTCATATGAATAAGAGCTTCACTTATATGTGCAAACTGAGTTGCAATACTTTCATGCCTTCTACTTCTTGTGATAATATTTTGGCTTTACATTTAATTAACTATGAAAGTTACTCATGTATACATGTGTCATATGTGCAAAATCCACGGGAAGTAAAAATGGATGACATATACATATACAACATGTACACCTTGTCTCTTTTGTTAGCCACATTTCAGAATAAGCAACGCTGAGGACGGCTTTGTTTTCAAGAAGGGGAGGATGATGAGGACATGACTACCTTGGATACGACCAAAAATATTGCATACATGCATATTTGTCAGGCGATTTCTAGTGCAAACTATTCAATAATCTATTTATGTTATCCAGAACAAAAATACTTCACACACTTTTGTGTTTTGTCTAATTGCAGGTGTATGGGACATTTGTACAATCCACATATGAAGATAAGGAAAAAGGAGAAGTTTAGGTTCTGTTCAAGAAGTCCTCTCACGTCACTTTTGGGCCAAGAGAAGATAGAGTCCAAGTCTCTCACGTTCTGGATTCCGATTCGGACTGCACAGACATACCTGACTCAAAACACCAACAACTTTTTCATACAGATTCCGAATTGGGTTATTCTTTTCTTGTTGGAAAGTAGATTTCGTCCTCTTTCAAACCCAATTGGATTCACCTTTAAATTCGTCCGGAGCGTTGAGATATGGACGAAACAATCTGACGCTGTAGCAGAATCCGGGTCAAACAACAAGTCCAAAGGTGTTGCATCACCTCCACTTGGGCCCATGTGCCTTGTACGACCTAGGGTTGGTTTTAGGCTGCCTTGGGACGTCCTCCCACCTCCTTGGCCGCCACCCCTTGCTCATATATAAGTAGATCCATCTAGTAGCTTTTTCCTTGGGATTTGTTTAGTTAAAAGTTAGCCATTGCAACTTCGTGTACTTCGTTTGTGTCCAACGACTAGACCAAGACCGCTTCCGGATCCCCCCCCCTTTATCAGTACTTCATATATATTCACAATATTCAGATTGCTTTATCATATTCTTGCTTGTTCTTCGATTGATTGCAGGAATAGACCTTCGTGGTCAGGTTGATCATGCTCCGGCGTGGTCAATAACCTCTCGGAGTTAGTTTAGCGATTGCTAAGGCGCAACGTCGTGCATGTTTATAGTCGGATCGTCAAAGTCATCTCCACCAAATCGATAGTTATCATCTTATCGAAAGATCGGGACTCCTTTGCCTCTATCACTCCCAGATCGAATGGCGATCCTCATCCCTTTCGACGGCACATGCAGTTCCGGCTGTAATTTTATTTTTATGCACAAAATGCACGTTAATCTCAAAAAATGTCTTAAATATAGCTAACGGTACCTGAAATGCGCCAGCAAATCAAACCCGTTGTATAATGGTGATTGCGTACTGTGGAAATTTTTATGAGGCCAAACGATGAAGTCACCGGCCACAGGAGTTTGAATTGACACGTCTCCTTTTGGAAAACCATGATCCTTCATGTGAGATTCTCCGGCTTGGAAGGAGCGGTCATCAAAACTTGTGCCAAACTTTACCAATTTTTTTCCACGGGGTCGTGATAGCACGCCACAGGCACATCGATTTTTATGATGTCCGAACTCCATCTGAATTTTCTGTAATTAAAATACCAACTAGGCCTACGCCAGTGGCCGCACCTCGCGGCCGAAATGTTTGAAACTTCTCCCCGCTTCTCGAACAAATGGATGAAAACTCACAAAGTGATGCACAAATGATCTGTACACCTTTGCTAGGCTGATAGTAAGGGGGTATCATAGCTAGTATCAAGCATGCCAACTGGGCAATTTTGATGAGCTGTCATTGAATTAATTAAATGAAGAAAGAGAGGGTTAAGTATCATATCATGAAACCGTATCATAATAAATGTTATGCTACTATGTGTCATGCATGACAATATAAATAAAGTACTACATATGATACTAGCTACTCTATGATACTATGCATTATTAGAGCAAGTAAGTACACAATAGAGTGACATAAGACTAGCCACAATGGGTAGTAACATAGAATGTTACTAGTCTATGTTACTACCTCTATAGTGGGGAGTAACAAATGTGTAGTAACATGCAACACTTCATTTATTAGGCTATAGACTCATCTTGCCTTGAGATGTGTGATGTTACTCAGACTAGCCACAATGGGTAGTAACATAGACTAGTAGCATGCCCATGTGTTACTAGTCTATGTTACTACCTCTATAGTGGGGAGTAACATATATGTGTGGTAACATGCAACACTTCATTTATTAGGCCATAGACACATCTTGCCTTGATATGTACATGTGATGTTACTCATACTACTAGTAACTAGCTATGTTACTACTTTCCTCTCTTTCTTCATTTATTGCTTGCCACATCATCTACTTTATCTAGATATGTGTGATGTTACTACCTATGTTACTCCCATTGTGGGTAGTCTCATACTATAGTAAGACTATACCCACAGTGGGAGTAACATAGGTAGTACATCACACATATCCACTTTCCTCCATTTCTTCATTTATTGCTTGACACATCATCTATTTTATCTAGATATGTGTGATGTTACTACCTATGTTACTCCCACTGGGGGTAGTCTGGCTATAAGGAATAGAATAATATATATGTTCTTATTAGTTCGAGGAAAGAGAAGAGAAGCGGGCTCTTGGTTAGTAGAGCCAGCTGCAACAGGAGACCCAAGACACTTTGTGAGGATGTAAGGTGGGCCAACTATTGATAAACTAGTACGTATATAAAACTTATTATTGTACATACCCTCTAAGAGGTTGGCTGTATATGACATGGCAACTTCTTATAGCGGACCCTTGGCTGTATTATTAATCATGCTCTTAGTGAGGTAGCTAGTATATCACAGACGACTAGCTAGTATCAGACTAGCCACAGTGGGAGTAACTTCAGCAGTAACACCGACTCCAACTCCGCAAACTTGCTTATGTGGCAATAAGTTAATGAGGAGAGAGATAGTTTTAGTAACTTAGATAGTTACTGTAGCATCACATGTCCCAATGCAATATGAGTCTGTAACATAAGAAATGAAGTTTTGCATGACACTACACTTATGTTACTACCCACTATGAAGGTAGTAACATATATAGTCTAGGGATATGTGTATGTTACTAGTGTACTACTCTCCATTGTGGCTAGCTAGTCTCATACTCTCTCCTTTCCGGTTTAGGCTGGTTGTAATGGTATTATCATAAGAGGAATCATGCATGCCAACTAGACTTTCTGGATGATGTGGCACACAAGAGAGGATGTGGTATCATATCATGATACCATGTCATATTAAATGTTGTATATGCATTACGGAAGTAGCTAGTATCCTAGCTACACTATCATATATATGCATGATACTACTAGTACTCCCTCCATTCCCTTATACAAGGCCACTATCAAAAATACATTTTGCATCAATACAAGGCCACCAACAGTAACCGAGGCAAAAATTAATGATGTTTCCTTGTACTACCAACTTTTTAATACTTACATGCATGTAGTCATAATGACACTCAGCTACTTCCTTTCCATTCATAAGTTGCATGCTTATGGCGTATTAATGACCCCGGTAACGAGAAGAAAAATTGACTTGCAAAGAAGTCATTAATTTTTATCTTGGTACCTGTAATATGAGTTTGTGGCCTTGTATAAGGGAATGGAGGGAGTATATATGATACTCCCCATTACAACCAGCCTATAGGGCTCAATTCGAAAATCTCACCAACTAAGGTAGATGGTGAGTGGTGGAATACCTTTTGTAGTTTGCAAAAACACCCAATTAATGCGTTTGTTTTTCTCAAAAATTTATGTTTTCCAATGTATTAATTGCAATACATGCATGCATATATAAAGTACATGCACTGGTCAACTTTCTCTTAATACTTGCATGCAATGATTTAATGCACCTTGGAATCTAGACATGTGATGGGGAACAACCAAATTGAGCCTTATAAAATGGGAAAACTAAAATTTTGAGATAAGCCTATAAACCGGAAAGGAGAGAGTATATATGCATGATACTAGTATATGATCGGCAATACCTCCGTAATGCGCACATGCATAGTATCATGAGTTAGTATCTTAGGTTCCTTATTAATTACCATGCATGACACAAAGTAGTACAACATTTAATATGATACGGTATCATGACATGATACCACACACCCTCTCTTTCATCATTTAACTGTGTGCCACATCATCCAAAAAGTCTAGTTGGCATGCATCATACCGCTTGATACTCCAATATTACGACCAGCCTTATTAGGGTGGCCATAGTGGGGGTATCATAGCCGGTATCATGCACCCGGGAATAGAAAATATGATGATGTGGCAAAGAAGCAGTAACATAGGTAGATACTGTAACATATATATATATATAATAAATGCTATACTACTTTGTGTCATGCATGGCCATAAATACAGTCATCTATGATATATACTCCCTCCGTAAACTAAAATAAGAGCGTTTAGGTCACTATTTAGTAATCTAAGCGCTCTTATATTAGTTTACAGAGGGAGCTAGTACTACTCTATGATACTATATATGCACTATGAAGGTACGTACGTAGTATCATACACTAGTATCATATGCATGATACTATATATATATATATATATATATATATATATATAGTATATGATACTCCCCACTATATAAGGCTGGCCATAGTGGTGGTATCATAGCCGACGATGTCATGCACTCGGAAATAGCAAGTATGCTGATGTGGCAAATAATTAAATATATATAAAGAGGGTTTGAGTAACATATAGTAGGTAGATACCGTATCATGTTAAATGCGATGCTAATTTGTGTTATGCATGGCAATAAATATGATCTATATATGATACTATACTCTATGTATTATACTATGCGCTATAATTAATTAAAGGTAGTATCATATGTAATGTATATTCATGATACTAGTATATGACATTCTCCACTATACTCATGATTTCTTACTGTGGAAAAAAAATGGAGGCGAAACGATGAACTCATGTTTTCATTCGAACAAAAATATGATGTTAGGTAATGTAAATGTTTTCAATGAGCACACGGTTCACTCACGAAAGCCGTGTGTCCACTAAACCGTGGCCGATGCACCCCCCACCCCTCTGCCACGCGCGCGATCTGAGTCGTGCGTTCTGATTGGCCAGAACCCAAACCCCACTGATCGTACATCTGCACCGATGGATTCTCCTTGACCGAACGACGATCCTCATCCCTTTCGACAACACATGTACATGTTTTCAAATAGTCCCTCCCAAAAAATGTTTTCAAATAGCACACTATTCACACATGAAAGCCGTGTGCCTACCAAACCTAGGCCAATGCCCACCACCTCGCTGCGCGTGCGATTTGAGTCGTGCGTTCTGATTGGCCAGAACCCAAACCCCACGGGTCATACGTTTGCACCGTTGGATGCTCCCAGATCGAACGGCAATCCTCATCTCTTTCGACAGGAAATGCAGTCCGACTAGGAATTGATTTATATGCCAACATGCACAGTAAATGCCAAAAAATGTCTTACATATAGCACACGAGACCTGAAATGCGCCAGCAAATCAAACCCGTGGTAAAATTGTGATTGGTTTACGTGCGAAAAATTTAGATGAGAAACGATGAACTCACGTCTTCATTTCAAAATTAGTATGTCTTCATTTCAAACGAAATTATTCTGTTTGTGCACACGAGCGCTTAGAGGCAACCGTTTGCATAGGCCTTTCCGCGCGCGCGGCGACCGGGGATATTTTCACCCTTTTCACCTAGGCCGCCAACACCCCCCCCCCACCGTCCGCTCGCGTTTCACTCAACTAGTCCACCCAATCTCCTTCGCCAGCTCCCCTCTCCCCCAAATCCACAGCAGAACCCTCTCCGGCACTGCCGTGCTCACCCCGGCCGTGTGCCCGCTCTTCGCGTCAAGCGTACCTCCACTGCCATTCCCAACACGCGGCGGCCCGCGCCTCACCGTTTTTGTTTGCTCGCCAGCCACCCTCGAGCATATCGATGCAGTAACCCTCGCATCTCCTGTGGTCCGGCCGGGTTTGCATTAAGAAGCCTGTTAGTTACTGCTCTCCATCGCGGTGAGGCATATTTCCTCGCAATCCCTCTTCCAATTTCATTCCGTATGTTCCCAAATGGGCTATAAAATAACGGAGAGCGTATATATGTTCATTATCTACCTTCCTTACTATATATAAGCTGTATTTGTTCCAACAAGTTACTGCCTATTTACAGATCGCGGGCGCCCGAGTCACACAAACTTAACAAATTAGTCGTACATTTTCCAAATTATTGCATGGCATGTTTAGAAAGCTTGATACCAAGTTGTTAGTTTTATGCTTATCCTCCTTTCCTGAGTTTCGCATGTGTTCTTTGTAGATGCCGAGTAGCAGTGACATCACTCATTCAGGCCATGTATCTTCATCTGATTCGGTCAACCCTAGGTCTTCAGCAGATTGTGAGGGATCAAGTAGTCTTGAACGGGATAGAGCTGCAGCAATTACCCTTCCGGTCAGGACACGGAGGAACGCTCCAAGGAAGCCCACACACCAGCCTAAAGGTGTATATGAAGTAACCGAGATTGATTTAAAGTCCTGGGCTCCAGCTAAACCAGATAAAGCACGCATGAGGTTCAGGAGTGTGTGTGGATTTGTTGGTAGGGCAAGGCTCAACATTAAGCTGCCGGGGTTTCGGAAGGCTAACATAGACACACGGCGACGGATAGTCCAGGAGATCATGGATCACTTCAACGTTCCAGAGCAGTGGAGAATGCAGGTGGAACACGCTGCACTGAACAAGGCTAGGGATGCTTGGAGAAACTGGAAGCACGTGCTGTACAAGAAGTACTTGAGTGAAGGCAAGGACCCAATCCCCGCATACCCCCAAATTACAAAGGCAGGCTGGGCAGAATTCAAAAGGGTCAGGGCAACTCCAGAGTTTGCTGCGAAGAGTTTCAAGCAATCGGAACTTCAGAAGAAGAACATACACCCCCACCGTATGGGTGTGGCAGGATACTACAGCATGAAACTGATATGGGAACAGGAGGACAAAGAAGCAGTAGCGGCGGGTGGGAATCTGGCCTTTAGTGAAATCAAGGGCGAACGCGCTAGAGACTACTTGCAGGCACGTGCAAAGAGGCGTGATGACGGAACTTATTACTTTGAAAACGCACGTGACGCCAAACTGTATGAAGTGATGGTAGAGGCTTCCTAGATCCTTGGAAGGTTCTACAGGAACTCAGGGCCATGTGACATTCTGTCCATTGCTCTGGACACAAAAGAGCCCCTGGCTGTGCAAGAGGTATAGGTGTTAATGTCCCGCACAAGAGGGCTTTCACACTCAGCAAAGAAGAGAGGCTCAACATGAAAAAAGCGAGGAGTGAAATGAAGAAGAATGCATTGTTTGAAAAGTTGAAGAAGGAGATTTATCCGGCTATTCGAAAGGATGTTGAGGAGTCAATGATTATGTTGCAGAAGACTCTAACACTGACAGATAGCCAGCAGATGGGAGGGAGGCGGGCATGGATGATGCTGCTTATTGCGCGACAACACTGCACAAGAGTAGCTATGCATCAGCTGATGCCAGCGACGCTGAGACTGCAGCTGCTCGTGATGATGCTATATCTGATCTATCTGGAATGAAAGATAGACTGAAGGGCGTGCTTAGACATTATGAAGGTACATTAAAATGTGCAACAGCCTGGGTTTGCCCACCCTTCTTGGAAGATGGCCTCTTCTTGGACAATGTGCCATTGAAGCCGGGCTGTGTGAAGTGCTACGTGAATGAAGTAAAGCCTGGATTCAATGAATTTGCCCTGAAGAATGTCCTAGGAGACTTCAATGAGTAAAGGACCTTGGGAGAAACACTGTTACATCACATCCAGTGGCCACGTGTAACATCCCAAATTTTCAATTTGGAATATTATATATTAGATCATCATGCATATCATATTTTATTGCATTTTGATTTGCGATCCTAGAAATTTCACGCAACTCAAGGACCCATGGAGAGAGTTAGGGATTTCGTTATTTTCATATTTGGGTTTTCTCAAATTTTGAAAATAGAATCATTTGTTTTAATTATTTTTTTCTCCGAAAATATTTCATATCAAAATATATGAGAGGGGATAAAATGACTTCTCCACAAATAATGAAATATTGGAGGAAAAATATTAAAAACAAATATTTGATTTTATTTGGATTTTATTTGATTTTATTCGAATTAGGAAAATACGCATTTTTCAAAATTGCATTTTAGGCCCAAATAAATGTTCATCTTGTCCGGCTTATTTTTAGAGGACGGGGAAAATTTATTTCGGGATTTTTGGAGTCCGTTTAGTATTTCTTTTATTACTTTTTCTGCATGTCCAAATTATTTCTTAAAAAAAAAGTCAACCGCCTTACGGGCCGTGTCCGACCCAGACACCTCAGCCCGGCCGGCCTTTAAAGCTGCGGCCCGAGCCCCGCCTCAGCCCAAGTCGCCGCCGCCCCGAAACCCTAGGCGCCGCCGCCGCCCCGCGCTGCCGCCCGACCCGCCACCCGCCGGAGCCCCGCCGCCGTCCGCCGCCGCCCGCCGGAGCCCCAACGCCTCTCGCCCGACGCCGCCACCCGCCGGAGCCACTCATCGCCGCCGCCGTCACGTGAACCGAGGTAGCCGCCGGTTTTTCTCGAAAAACCGTTCGGTTTTATTTCGAAACCGAGATGCGTTTTTTTTATATTAGATCGGTTTATTTTTTTCCAGTTTAGTTAAATAGCGAACGCCCGTTCGTTCGTTCGTTCGTTCGTTTTAACGAACAGTTTTCATTTTTTTACAAAAGCGAAGGTTCGATCGTTAGCCTGTTCGTCAGTTTTGCTTTTTCTCGGATTTTCCGCGATTATTCCTGATCGCGATTTCCGATCTGTTTTTCGTTTTAGTATAACTTTTCGCTCGTTATTCGGAATCAGGCGATTCAAGCGCATAGTGTTTCGTCTCGACTTTCTGTTTAACTAACTCAAACAAGTTTTTGCTACTGTAAAATTTGACTTAGATCCAGATTAGTAAACGAAGCTTGTTTCTTTCGCCGTTTGACCTTCGTTGCTTCGTTCGAATTGATTCTTTTTGCAAACCAGAGTTCTTAAGTTGAACTTTCTGGTTAGATCTCTTTTTTTGAGTTTTATTTCATGCACCCTTGCTTGATTGCTTATGTATGTATTGTTTGTTTGCGATAGAGTACTCGGAGTGCGAAGCGTGCTACTACGAGTCTCTAGTTTTCACGGATCATCAGCAAGGCAAGTAACACTTTGATCATACTTTTCATCACCCAGTTTTATTGCATTAGATCAATCCTGAAACAGTTTCATGATTAGGATCTGATTTATATGTGGGTTTTGGGAAGTAGATGAGGTAGTACCTATTGTCCTGTTTACTATCAAACCTTTGGGAGTTACTTCTACGTTTGCTTATATTGCTATGCTATGCTCGTAGACGTGGATTGGGTTTGAGTGAATTCTTCATGACAGATGTGAGATTATTAATTTATGGTTCAACTTAAGGTGGCTACTTTAATTTACATCTGGGTGGATTGAGGCACCTGGAGAAACCAGTGTTGCCTGTATTTTTGGATATCCCGGAGTACCCGTGTGATCATCCTATGGACCGCCACCCAGACTCAAAGGGATCATGAGATTATTCATGCTAGAAACTTCCGTGTGCAGCCACAAGCTATTATGGGCTCTAGCATTGTTGAGTAGGTTACATGACCTCTTGAAGAGGTGGGCTAGCAGATGTAGGGGAAAGTAGGTGTAACTGTCCACCCGAAGTAAAGAGTAGTGTTTCTGAAAGACTGTGTCTCGGTCATCCGTTTCTCAAACACCATATAGTGCGAGAAATCAAGCGGAGGCGATCGAGTCTTGTGGGGAAAAGTGCACAAACCTCTGCAGAGTGTACAAACTAATCATGATTAGCCGTGTCCCCGGTTATGGAGATATTGAGTATCTAGTTCTTGGATTATCATGTGAATCTCATCATCATGTTACTTAATTTAATTTGATTGGGTTAATCACGTTCTTAATTGGGATTGAGTTGGAGGTACCTTCTCAATGTTTAACAACCACCATGATAGTTAAATAAAATTTATTCCTTTGTGGTAGGGAAAAATTGGCTTTTCGCAAAACTGTAACCATAGAGCTTTCCACCAGCCAAATATGCATGTAGTGATAGCATTATTCTGTTCATTACTCTCTATGTGTTACTTTGCCAGCATATTCCATGTGCTGACCCATTTTCGGGCTGCAATGTATCAAGTTGCAGACTTTTCAGACGACGAGTAAGGAGCCTTAGGTCGTGGTCTTATACTCAGTGATGTCGTTGGAGTTGATGGACTCACTTTATCTTCCAAGCCTTCCGTTGTTATCGTATTTTAGATGGCCTTAAGCCATATTTAGTGTATTGAGTTCTCTTGAACTATTCGATGTAATATGTGTGTGATTGCTACTCTGTTATAAATCCTTCAAAGTACTGTGCGTGTCAGCATTACCGATCCAGGGATGACACTGATGCATAGAGACTAGACTGTTTGAGGTCTGGTCGCTACAGAGATGGTATCAGAGCACACGTTGACTGTAGGACACGACCACTAAGCTAAAGCCCTAGATCACTACTCTCTTCTCATTTCTGACTGCTCTCCTTTCTTCCACTCTTTTAGGATGGCGGATGCAAGGAACAAGTTCACGCAACCAGATGAGGATACACCTTTTGGACGACACTTGAAGGAAGTTACTAAGTACCTGAACATCGGAATACCAAGCTTCACCGGAACCTACAACGCCAAACTACCAGAAGAGGAGCGCTGGATGATTCATGTTCAAGTTCCAGGAAGGACGTTCACGCCAATCACTGAGCCCATGGAGTTTTCCTTTGATGCACCAACCTGGAGTCTAGGAAAGAGCATGGCAGCCCACATCACCATGGGACGCATTGGAGAAGTGTACCACAATGATATCAAGGATACTATCTATCAGATATGTGGGCGCCGAGACGAGCAATGGGAGATGATCAGTACCAGGAAGGATAGATCTATTGCAGCTTTCATCCAGGAGTTAAACCAGCACATTCGTCGCCAGGAGAACCAGATGTGCGCAGACATGATAGAACTAAAGAAGGCACAGACTAGGATCATGGAACTGGAGGAAGAACTCAAGGCTACACGCGAGGATTATATGGAGGAAATCGTCGCACTAGTGGAGAAGAATGACGACCTGACAAAGAATCTAGGAGTTTTCATGGGAGACCCAGCACCAGGAGGAGATGATGACGATTCTACTTGCCAAGAGAATTACATCATCATTGACGACACCAACTCGGACCCCAGTGAGGATGATTTGGAGGATGAAGCCAGAGCAGATATTATGGAGTCTTCGACTGAGCAATTTTTCTAGTAGACCACCAAATTAGTAGTAGTATTCCACCATGTATATATTATAGTCCAAGCACTTTGTAACGATAGTTAGATCGATTGTATGCCTTGTTTGAATTGATTGGAGTGATATGATTGTGTTTGTCTCATGTGCATATGGGTAGTGTTTTCCCTCTAGACCTCATTCTATTCTATTTTCTCATCTTTTCTAAACCATCAGATGCTTCCGAGACGCGACACCGGATTTGTTTTCCCACCGGAGATCACTCAGTTGATTCAGCAGCAGAATGCCCTGATGCAAGTGCTAGTTCAAAACCAAGGCAACAACAACAACAACAACCCACCACCACCACCTGTTGATCACTTAGCCCGATTTCTTAGGCTGGATCCGCCGGTGTTTTCCAGTAGCACCGAGCCGATTGTGGCAGATGATTGGCTCCGCAAGGTTGGAAGGGAACTGACCACTGCAGGATGCACAGATGCGGAGAGAGTGCGTTTTGCCGCACATCAGCTTGATGGACCTGCAACATCATGGTGGGAGAATTACACAGCCACTCACCCCATTGACACTGTCACATGGGACCAGTTTCATCAAGCTTTCCGTACTGCCCATGTTTCAGCAGGAGCTATGGCCATGAAGAAGCGTGAGTTTCGCAACTTACGCCAAGGAGGACGTACCGTTGGCCAGTACGTGGAGGATTTTAGTAAGTTAGCACGTTATGCCCCAGATGACGTTGCTACAGATGCAGCTAAGCAGGAGAAGTTTCTGGAAGGACTGAATGATGAGCTGAGCATGCAGTTGATGGTGGCAGCTTTTAACAACTACCAGGAGTTGGTAGATAGAGCTCTCATGATTGAAGGGAAGCAGCAGCAGATTGAGAGTCATAAGAGGAAGTATGGACAAGGAAAGTACAGTACAGGAGCTCACCAGAAGCCTCGTTCTACCCCGAACTCGGGAGGACACCTTCAGCATAACCATGGAGGTCACAATCACAATGGAGGAAGTTCGCACAATCATAGTGGCCCCAAGAATGGCAATGGGAACGGAGGAAGCAACGGACAGAACCGTACCAACCCATCAACCCCAGCCAAGAGGGATCTAAGCCACGTTACCTATTTCAAGTGCTAGAAGACTGGACATTATGCCACTGATTGTCCAGAAGCAAAGAATGGAAATGGCAATGGAAGCTCGGGGAAGAAGCCGCACCCTTTCAACAAGGGACAGGTGAACCACGTTAATGTGGAGGAGGTTGAAGCACAGCCTGATGCAGTAATAGGTAAGTTCTTGGTTAAGTCATTTACCGCAATCGTTCTTTTTGATACTGGTGCATCACATTCATACATATCAAGGGGATTTGTGGATAAGTTTAAGTTGCCCACCAAAGTTCTTAGAACACCTATGTTAGTAACCTCACTAGGAGCAGAGTATATGGCAAGCCAAGGATGTTTTCAGTTGCCATTGGCCATAGGTAGGCATGTTTTCCCCTCAGACCTAATAGTTTTGGAGTCACAAGGTTTGGATGTGATTTTGGGAATGGATTGGCTATCGATGTATGCAGGAAACATCGATTGCGCCAGTAAGATGATTTTGCTTACTACCCCAGAAGGAAGAAGGATTAAGTATGTATCCTGACATGTGCCGAAGAGGACTCAAGTGAATTCCTTATCAGGAGTTGTACAGGAGGAAGTACCAGTGGTGAAGGAATTCCCTGACGTATTTCCAGAGGAGTTGCCAAGCATGCCACCGGATAGAGACATCGAGTTTTTGATTGAGCTTTTGCCAGACACTGGGCCAATATCTAAGAGACCGTACAGGATGCCCGCTAAGGATTTGGAAGAAATTAAGAAGCAGATTAAGGAGTTACTGGATAAAGGATATATTCGCCCAAGTTCGTCACCTTGGGGATCACCCGTACTTCTAGTGGAGAAGAAAGATGGATCGTTGAGGATGGTTGTTGATTATCGTGGATTGAATGAAGTAACAATCAAGAACAAGTACCCACTGCCGATGATCAATGATCTGTTTGACCGACTACAAGGAGCTAAAGTATTTTCCAAGATTGATTTGCGATCAGGATACCACCAGTTGAAGATTCGAGAGCAGGATATACCCAAGACAGCTTTTACCACAACGTATGGGCTATATGAGTACACCGTTATGTCATTTGGCCTGACTAACGCACCTGCCTATTTCATGAACATGATGAACAAAGTGTTTATGGAGTTTTTGGATAAGTTCGTCATGGTGTTCATTGATGATATTCTGGTCTATTCGAAGAATGAAGAAGAGCATAAGGAGCATTTGCGTTTGGTACTTGGAAAGCTCAGAGAACATCAGTTATATGCCAAGTTCAGCAAGTGCGAGTTTTGGTTAAAGGAAGTTGGATTCCTTGAACATGTTATATCCGGAGAAGGAATAGTAGTAGATCCCACCAAGGATAACACTGTGACAAATTGGGAAGCACCCACGACAGTTGGAGAAATCCGGAGTTTTCTTGGACTCGCAGGATATTACCGGAGATTCATCAAGAATTTCTCGAAGATTGCAAAGCCTATGACGGAGTTGTTGAAGAAGGACACCAAATTCATTTGGACTGAGGAATGTGAGGCTAGTTTCCAGGAATTGAAGAAATGTTTGGTTACAGCGCCAGTGTTGATTCTGCCAGATCAACGCAAGGATTATGAAGTATATTGCGACGCTTCTCGTCGAGGACTTGGAGCAGTGCTAATGCAGGAGGGAAGAGTTGTTTCATATGCCTCACGACAGCTTAAACCCCATGAGTTGAATTATGCTACACATGATTTGGAGTTAGCAGCCGTAGTGCATGCATTGAAGACATGGAGACATTTTCTCATCGGAAACCATTGTGAGGTGTACACGGATCACAAGAGTTTGAAGTACATTTTCACGCAGAAGGAGTTGAATCTCAGGCAAAGGAGATGGTTGGAGCTCATTAAGGATTATGATATGAGATTGCATTATCACCCAGGGAAGGCTAACGTAGTAGCCGATGCGTTGAGCCGCAAGAGCCATGTCAACACGCTCATGACCGGAGAGTTACCCAAGAAGTTAGCAGAGGATCTTCGTGAACTATGTTTGGAAATAGTTCCAAGAGGTTTTGTAGCAGCATTGGAGATTCAGTCTACTTTGATGGACAAGATCAGAGAAGCTCAGAAAACAGACAAGGAAATTGCCGAGATAAAGGAAAGGATGAGTAAAGGAAAAGCCAAGGGATTTCGTGAGGATGAACACGATACCTTATGGTTTGAGGACCGCGTTTATGTGCCCAATGATCCGGAGATCAGGAGGTTGATTCTGCAAGAGGCCCATGATTCACCATATTCGATTCACCCAGGAAATACCAAGATGTATTTGGATTTGAAGGATACTTTCTGGTGGACCGGAATGAAGAAGGATATTGCAGAGTATGTAGCAGTTTGTGATGTATGTCAGAAAGTAAAGGCAGAGCATCAGAAGCCAGCAGGATTGCTACAACCATTGCCGATACCCAAATGGAAGTGGGATAAGCTAGGCATGGATTTTATCACAGGATTGCCCAGGACTCGTTCAGGCTATGACTCGATATGGGTTGTAGTCGATCGTTTGACGAAGGTAGCTCATTTCATCCCAATAAAGACCACTTATACAAGTGCTAAGTTGGCAAAGATATACATGACCAGGATCGTATGTCTGCATGGAGTTCCGAGGACCATTGTATCAGATAGAGGAACCCAGTTTACTTCAGAGTTTTGGAATCAGTTGCATGAGACTTTGGGTACCAGGCTAGAGTTCAGTACAGCCTTTCATCCACAGACAGACGGACAGACCGAGAGAGTCAATCAGATTTTGGAGGACATGCTGAGAGCTTGTGCGCTAGATTATGGATCTAGTTGGGACGACAATTTGCCATATGCAGAGTTCTCTTACAACAGCAGTTATCAATCCAGTTTGAAGATGGCCCCTTTCGAAGCTCTGTACGGAAGGAGGTGCAGGACACTGTTGTGGGACGAAGTTGGAGACCGCCAGTTGTTTGGACCAGATTTGATTAAAGAGACTGAACAGAAAGTGAAGTTGATTCGCGATAGGCTCAAGGTAGCCCAGTCCAGGCAGAAGAGTTATGCGGATTCTAAACGCAAGGAGATAGTTTAGAAAGTCGAAGACAGAGTTTATCTTCGAGTATCACCACTTCGAGGAGTAAAGCGCTTTGGAGTTAAAGGAAAGTTAGCGCCACGTTTTGTAGGACCATACAAAGTTTTGGAGCGTATGGGGGAAGTTGCTTACAAGTTGGAATTGCCCGAAGGATTGTCGGGAGTTCACGATGTGTTCCATGTTTCTCAGCTGAAGAAGTGCCACGCAGAGATGGCTGAGATACCACTGAGAGATACAGTGCCATTGGAAGCGATTCAGCTGGATAGTGACTTGACCTATGAGGAGAAACCAGTTAAGATTCTTGAGTATGCCAGCCGAGTCACCCGCAGCAAGGTTATCAAGTTTTGCAAAGTTCAGTGGAGTCACCATACCAAGGATGAAGCCACCTAGGAGCGAGAGGAAGATCTACGGAAGGACCACTCTCACCTATTTTCTAGCCAACCCGAATCTCGAGGGCGAGATTCATCTTAAGGGGGGTAGGTTTGTAACATCCCAACTTTTCAATTTGGAATGTTATACATTAGGTCATCATGCATATCATATTTTATTGCATTTTAATTTGCGATCCTAGAAATTTCACGCAACTCAAGGACCCACGGAGAGAGTTGGGGATTTCGTTATTTTCATATTTGGGTTTTCTCAAATTTTGAAAAAAAGATCATTTGTTTTAATTATTTTTCTCTCCGAAAATATTTCATATCAAAATATATGAGAGGGGATAAAATGACTTCACAAATAATGAAATATTGGAGGAAAAATATTAAAAACAAATATTTGATTTTATTTGGATTTTATTTGATTTTATTCGAATTAGGAAAAATACGCGTTTTTCAAAATTGCATTTTAGGCCCAAATAAATGTTCATCTTGTCCGGCTTATTTTTATTGGACGGGGAAAATTTATTTCGGGATTTTTGGAGTCCGTTTAGTATTTCTTTTCTTACTTTTTCTGCACGTCCGAATTATTTCTTTAAAAAAAAGTCAACCGCCTTACGGGCCGTGTCCGACCCGGACACCTCAGCCCGGCCGGACTTTAAAGCCGCAGTCCGAGCCCCGCCTCAGCCCAAGTCGCCGCCGCCCTGAAACCCTAGGCGCCACCGCCGCCGCCCCGGGTCGCCCTGCCGCCCGACCCACCACCCGCCGGAGCCCCGCCACCGCCCGCCGGAGCCCCGCCGCTTCTCACCCGCCGCCGCCACCCGCCGGAGCCGCTCGCCGCCGCCGCCGTCACGCGAACCGAGGTAGCCGCCGGTTTTTCTAGAAAAACCGTTCGGTTTTATTTTGAAACCGAGATGCGTTTTTTTATATTAGATCGGTTTATTTTTTTCCGGTTTAGTTAAATAGCGAACGCCCGTTCGTTCATTCGTTTTAACGAATGGTTTTCGTTTTTTTACAGACAGCGAACGTTCGATCGTTAGCCTGTTCGTCAGTTTTGCTTTTTCTCGGATTTTCCGCGATTATTCCTGATCGCGATTTCCGATCTGTTTTTCGTTTTAGTATAACTTTTCGCTCGTTTATCGGAATCAGGCGATTGAAGCGCCTAGAGTTTCGTCTCGAAATTCTCTTTCCGTTTAAACAACTCAAACAAGTTTTTGCTACTGTAAATTTTGACTTAGATCCAGATTAGTAAACGAAGCTTGTTTCTTTCGCTGTTTGACCTTCATTGCTTCGTTTGAATTGATTCTATTTGCAAACCGGAGTTCTTAAGTTGAACTTTCTGGTTAGATCTCTTATTTTGAGTTTTATTTCGTGCACCCTTGCTTGATTGCTTATGTATGTATTGTTTGTTTGCGATAGAGTACCCGGAGTGCGAAGCGTGCTACTACGAGTCTCTAGTTTTCACGGATCATCAGCAAGGCAAGTAACACTTTGATCATATTTTTCATCACCCAGTTTTATTGCATTAGATCAATCCTCAAATAGTTGCATGATTAGGATCTGATTTATATGTGGGTTTTGGGAAGTAGATGAGGTAGTACCTATTGTCATGTTTACTATCAAACCTTTGGGAGTTACTTCTACATTTGCTTATATTGCTATGCTATGCTCGTAGACGTGGATTGGGTTTGAGTGAATTCTTCATGACAGATGTGAGATTATTAATTTATGGTTCAACTTAAGGTGGCTACTTTAATTTACATCTGGGTGGATTGAGGCACCTGGAGAAACCAGTGTTGCCTGTATTTTTGGATATCCCGGAGTACCCGTGTGATCATCCTATGGACCGCCACCCAGACTCAAAGGGATCATGAGATTATTCATGCTAGAAACTTCCGTGTGCAGCCACAAGCTATTATGGGCTCTAGCATTCTTGAGTAGGTTACATGACCTCTTGAAGAGGTGGGCTAGCAGATGTAGGGGAAAGTAGGTGTAACTGTCCACCCGGAGTAAAGAGTAGTGTTTCTGAAAGACTGTGTCTCGGTCATCCGTTTCTCAAACACCATGTAGTGCGAGAAATCAAGCGGAGGCGATCGAGTCTTGTGGGGAAAAGTGCACACACCTCTGCAGAGTGTACAAACTAATCATGATTAGCCGTGTCCCCGGTTATGGACATCTTGAGTATCTAGTTCTTGGATTATCATGTGAATCTCATCATCATGTTACTTAATTTAATTTGATTGGGTTAATCACGTTCTTAATTGGGATTGAGTTGGAGGTACCTTCTCAATGTTTAACAACCACCATGATAGTTAAATAAAATTTATTCCTTTGTGGTAGGGAAAAATTGGCTTTTCGCAAAACTGTAACCACAGAGCTTTCCGCCAGCCAAATATGCATGTAGTGATAGCATTATTCTGTTCATTACTCTCTATGTGTTACTTTGCCAGCATATTCCATGTGCTGACCCGTTTTCGGGCTGCAACGTATCATGTTGCAGACTTTTCAGATGACGAGTAAGGAGCCTTAGGTCGTGGTCTTATACTCAGTGATGCCGTTGGAGTTGATGGACTCACTTTATCTTCCAAGCCTTCCGCTGTTATCATATTTTAGATGGCCTTAAGCCATATTTAGTGTATTGAGTTCTCTTGAACTATTTGATGTAATAAGTGTGTGATTGCTACTCTGTTATAAATCCTTCAAAGTACTGTGCGTGTCAGCATTACCGATCCAGGGATGACACTGATGCACAGAGACTAGACTGTTTGAGGTCTGGTCGCTACACCACGAAAGGAAATAGAGTTCATTGATGATATTCCTAAAGCCCCGCCAAGAGCAACTACTGTCGCCCCTCAACCGGTGACGCTCTCCTTGCCAGAGGAGCTCTCGCGGGCTGATGCATCAACCTGTGATCAGCCGGACCGACTTTGTGGCATACATGCCATGTCATCCTCCGCCCCAAAGCAGCCAGTGGCAAGGCCTACAACTGCTGATGACGCACCACCGATTCAGATGCCAGCCGCTGAAGCAGCGGGTGGAGACCCAACCGCAGCACATGCTCAGCAGACCAACCTGGTGGAACAGACTGCTAAGCAGTCTGCTGCTTCGGAACCGCCTGCTAAGCAGTCTATAGGTCCAGAACCAACTGCTCATCAATCTGTCGGTCCGTAGGCGCGTGATCAACATACCAATGCGCCATCACTTCCTGCTGAGCAAACCAACGCGTTGCCATGACCTCCTCAGCACACCGACAAGTTGGCACCACCTGTGCAGAAACCCGACATAGCTTCAATGCATGGTCAGCAGTCTGATGCCTCTGCTCCTACAGCCTAGCAGTCTGTCACTACAACACTGCCAACTCAGTGGTCCGGAATAGACAAACAGTCTGCTAAGAAGTCCGTCCAAGCGTCACCGTCTGCTCGGTAGTCTACCGTGCAGGCAACCAGACGTTCTGCCAGAAATGCTTCAAGTACCAAGAAGGAAGTGGCCAAAAAGGCTACATCCACAACCACGTGGAAGCGCAGTGGGAAAGTGAAGAGGAAAGAGAACGATTGCCTGTTACTCAAAGCACTTATCGCCCAGAACCAAATTAACAGCAGCTTGTTTGAATCGGGGAGTAATATTATTTGTGTCGCCATGGATGATGAAAAAGTAGAATTGTCGGTTGCTAAAAGAAAAGCAGACGTACTTGAAGCACACAATTACATCCATGGCCAGCCATTTCTTGTTGGCGAATACTTTGATGAGTGCAGCTCCAGTTGTCGCGAGTTACATGAATATTGCATGGAACAAATGTCACAAGGTCATCACCATTTGCTAGTCCACTACAACAAAGATCATTTCCGACACGATGCTGGTTCCATCATTGTGAGTTTCGAGGACTTACATCTCTTCTTCAACTTCAACGTGCTCGATGCCACTCTTGTTAGATGCGTGATTTTGTAAGTACTCAACAAACTCTGATCAACTTCTCCATACAAGGCTGTAAATGATAAACAGCTAACTGCATTTTATTCCTCTCAGGGGATTGAACGCGCAGAGAAGACAAAGTGAGAGTGTGTATTTCATAGATCCTGCATTAGCAAATGGCACAACATTACATGAAAAGGACCGACGGGACTGGGCCATTAACACGGTCGTACTTATCTTCCAAAACACGTCCCATGCAGAATCATTTCTCTGGCCATATCATGAAGGATAAGTCATGTAAAGAACCACGCATACACTGATTGTCTTTCAGATTTCGACATCATTCATAAGTTCATGGCTTTCTTAATATGTAGCAATCACTAGATATTGGTATTCATTGTTCCAAACAAGAACACAGTTTACTACATCGATTCTCTCAGAGATTCAACAAACGCTCAGGATCTGATGCATCTTCAGCAATTCTTGGATAGGTATTGAATTCTATGATGTTTAAATTAATTTGTATTCATATCTGGTTCAATAATTGATGTTGTCAAAATTCATCATCATTTGCAGTGTGCTTGCATTGTGGTAAACTAAAACAGGGAACCTGTTCAAGAGGAAACTACCTCTACGACACGAGATCGGTTCTCTGGTAACACACTGAAATCCATTATTTTCGGAAAATTTATCCAACAGTCTGCAAATACCTTTCCTTACGCTAGTCAAATGTTCAAGCTTCTAAATAAACCTCTTTCTATTTTGTCCAAAGAAAAATTAATACATCTAACAACTTTGTACAAAAAAATTTAGTGTCCTCAGCAAGAAGCAGGGACCAACCTTTGTGGATACTATGTTTGCAGACACATGATCTCCATCTGCAAATCTGCTGATAGTTGTGACGATCCTCACAAATTAGTACCAGTAAGTCTATCTTAATTAATATCTTCTACTCCACTCATATGGCACATTCTGATCTTAAAAATACTGCATTCTGCTCCCGGCTGGTGAATTGCTGATGGTTCGGAGATTTATCAACGACTTCTTTCTGGATCACTACATCAAGCCCACAGGTGATAATGAAGATTTCAGCATGCGTTCTCCTGAAACAATGAGTAAGAGTTCGCCGCTAAACATATAACACATGGATCCATTGTTTTCCATCTGATGAGGTCTTCGTATTTCGTACACTATGATTAATTATGTATGTAATGCATATATGTGTGGACAAATCATTGGAATTTAGCTACCATATGTTCAATTGCAATTGTTGCAAAATCTGATGAATGTTCTTCATGTGGACACTATTTGTTCAATTGAATATTGCCGCGAATTTGCTTTTTGCGTGCCGATTCAAAATGGGATATTTTTGTTTATTTGTTCAATTGAATATTGTGGTGAATTTGCTTTTTGCGTGCTGATTCAAAATGGGATATTTTTGTTTTAACCTGGCAATTGCTCCGCACACGGTTCAACTAAATGAGTGTGTGCGATCTACATCGGAAAGCATACGTCAATCGCATTGGAACCGTCGGTGATACACAGCAGATCGCAAATGATTCACAGCGCTACTACGTGTGCGTAGGTTCTCCGGAACCGTTTGTGATATCGCGTTATCGCACACGAGAACTGGGAGTAAACCGTGCCCAATGCAAAATACAATCCGAGTCGTATTATTTTCAGGAAACGTGTGGGATCCCAAACGAAAAGCACACGTCACTCTTACGGTAACCATCGGTGATACCTAACAAATCACAAACGGTCTGCAGCACTTGTATGTGTGCGAAGGGGCTCCTGAACCGTTTGTGATAGAACATTATCACTGATGGTAATTGTTGGAAAACGTGTGCAATAGAGTCTAGCATGGCAAATGGGTTACGCAGAAAACTCGTGTGCGATAGGGCACAAATCACACATAGTTCATATGTTGGCCCATGTGCCTTACATACTGTTTCCCAAACGGTTCGTTACGACAGACCGTATGGTTTCACTGCATCATTAGAACCGCTTAATCACCGATACCACACGTGCGAAAGAATTTAGTGTGTGCTACATCGCACACGATTACATTTTGGAAGGCCTCTGGATCACTGTTCCATATCCCCGACGGTTTCTGGGTCGTGTGTGAAGGACCCCCTATCGCACACACTCACTTGGCGATGGTTCCGAAGGCCGTCGCGGAAAGGGGTTAAAAATCGTTTATTTAGGACTGACGCGCACCAGTGCGGGGAAGAAGATCTGGGGCCTCTGGAGACGACACCGAGGGTACAACTCCGCTGTGATGGACAGTTTCGTCATTGGAGCAACTCTAGTGAGGTGTACGGCGGCGAGGCTGAAGTAGGACAAGACAGACAGTGTTAATCTGAAGTGGGAGTCTAATAGCATCTCCAATAGATGATGTAAAATACATCACCAAAAGTGCTAGATGTAAAATGCATCAGCCGCGTACAGCCTCTCCGACAGATGCTGTAAATATTGTTGACTCAGAACTTAACTGAAGAAACTGCACTTTACAATCAAAACTGAATTTTACTGTCGAAACTTATTTTTACTGGCAAAACTAATTGAACTAGTAGCAGAGCACTAAAATAGATGTTTAGGGCGTTCGAGCACTGGTAGCAGAGAAGCAGTGATCCGAATCAGCAGTCGCTCGAGCAGGGAACACACTAGCAGAGAGCAGCTCGTGTAGTAGCACCGCGAGCGAGTGCTAAACCAGCAACTCCTATAGCTGCCGCAGGTCGTGTAGTAGCAGAAGCAGTGCGAGCGAGAGCAAGAGCAGAGCAGAGCAGCAGCACGAACGAGAGCAAGAGCATAGTAGCAGCACGAACGAGAGCAAGAGCGGAGCAGCAGCGCGACCAACAGCAAGAGCAGAGTAGCAGCAACAACAAAAGCAAGAGCAGAGCAGCAGCGCGACCGACATCAAGAGTTGAGCCATAGCGCGAGCTAGAGCTGGAGCAGCAGTGCGAGCGAGAGTCGAAGCAGCAGTAGCTAGTGCTAGTGTGGACGTAGTCGGCGAGGAAGCAGCTGCATGGGGGAGAGATGCCATGGAGGAAGTGGCCGGCGACGGCGCCGGTGATGGAGACCCGCCATGGGTGCTCGGTATCGAGCACCGGCAGCCCCGGTGAGATCGAATAAAAGATAAAATGCAGCAATGAGTGCAGAACCTCCTTGGTGGCACCAAGTAGGCCTCGACTTCATCAGAGGAATTGGTGAGGGTGTTGCGGTTCCGGTGAGGCAGATGAAGACGGCGTTGTGGGGACGGAGGTGTCACGGTAGACGAGGCGAGCGTTGGGGCAGCTCCTTGGAGGTGGAGGACGGGGCAGCTGAACCGGCGGGACAATGAGATCGATGACGGATCCTCATCCACGGAGGTGGATGAGGGACGTCGAGCTGTTGCGATGGACGACATCGTCAGAAAAGAGGCTCCGGTCGGGCGGCGGTCGGGAGGCCAGCGGAGGAGCGTGGAGTTTCGCGGGTTTTGGTGACCTCGGTGTACAAATGGGGGGATCGAAGGGGAAGGTAGGAGGGATTCATAGCTTAGGGACGCGCTTGTCCGAAATGTGGGGTAAGTTACGAATGTACCCTCACCAGTTTTCACCATGCGACAGCTGAGGGGTAGAAGGGGGATTTCGCGTGTCTGGGCTGTGGGACCGATTTGGGATAAGGGGGGGGGTTCGCGCGCATCAAAATTTCGGGATAACAAGGCGCGGCTCGGGTTGAAGAGGCGGGAGTTTCACAGCAGAAGAGACGAAAGATACTCTAGCTTGAAATTTTCGGGATAACAAGGCGTGGATTCCATGTTCGGCAGAACAAACTTAACGTGAAAAAAGACAATTTATACAAGACACAAGAGAGTCATGTCCCCTTTTACTATATTGCTATAAATGCCATGGAAAAACTACAAGAAAAATGTAAAAAATCGGGAGAACAAGATTAGCCTATATAGTACCAAATCAATTCACACTTCCCTCAACAACAACAAAAAACAAATCAATTCCCACCACAAGAAAGAGTCATGTCCCTTTTTATATGATTACAAATGTCAAGATCTCGAATTACAATTTTTGAATCCATGTTATGTTGAATTCGAATATATCATTAGGTGATCTTGTGGTTTATAATGGATGTAGTCTATGAACATTTTACTCCACTCTACGAATATATATATATTGTCGTCTACCATATGGACTAAATTTGAATCAATTTTCTCTATTGGAATACGATTATTGTCAAGGAATACCATCATTTAAATATTATCTTGATAACAGAAAACATGCAATAGTAGTAATCATATTTAAATATGAACTACATGTACCATACAATCTCCAATTCCAATATTTATATCCATTTTATGTTGCATTTGTCTAGGTAGCGAGATGTTCGGGATAATCTAAACCCTGTTTTCATACGTATAATGTGTTTAACACACATAGAAATGCACCCCCCCCCCCCGCCCACACACATAACATTTAGATGTTAGCTTTGAAAGCCACACATTTTCTCAAATTCGAATAGTTATGTCCATGCGCGAATGCAATGTGGTCAGACGATGCCTGCCATCGGTATCGCAAATTCAAACCGATTTGGCCTTGTTCGATGTGAATATAGTATATAGCACATTTGATTAAAAAACACATTGGGCATTCTACATTATATTCATGCATGCATGAGTTACAAACATCATGAGATCTTATTCAAATATTTGAATCCACTTTTATATTGATTATCGTCTCTATGAGTCTCTTACATGCACACACACAAACACTCCTCCTCTCTTCGTGGATACCAATAACTTCCATTTTGTGCATGCATATATGCACACACACACACACACACTCCCCACCACTCTGCATCCTCTACATCGCACACACACATTCTTGTTCTTTAGGTCGGTCTCCCACGATCTCCATACGTCTCCATCTTTCCAACACACACCGATCGATATACCTGATGAGGACATCAATACCATTGTTACACCCACAGGCCCTACTGTTACATATACTGGACCAATTACTAGAGCTCGCGCACACCAATTAAATTACCAGGTACTTCCGTTTCTTGGTAATAATTCTAATGTTCATGAGAATATGATGCTGCCTAAATTAGATACATTTGTTTTGCTTACAAATGAACGGCCTAGCATGAAGAAGGATGAAGATTGGAGCAAGAACAAGCATGGAGTTGATGGCATGTGCAAGGGGAACAAGAACGGAGTTACAAGTGATGATTTCAGGATTTTGAAGCCACCATAAGGAGTGCATGAAGCCTTGGACGAAATATACAAGATGCCACTTCATAAATTTCGTCCAGAGACTATTCTTGATGCTGCGTCACCTTATTATTGGGCCAGGCCCATGTAATTTCGAAATACATAAGTATAGGCTGTTTTTAAAGCCCGTATGTGTGGGGAAACAAGAGATAGGGTTGGTTTCGGACCCCTTCCCCAAGGGACACGAAATTCTCCCCTTTTCCTCCATATATACAGCCCTTAGGGCACCGTTTAGACTTTGGGTTTTGTTTAGATTAAAAGTTCGCCATAGCTGCAACTTCGCGTACTTCATTTGTGTTCAACGACCAGACCAAGGCGTCACAGAACCCCACCTTCATTAATAAAGCTTTCCTCTTGTATTCGCAATATCCAGATTGCAATCTTAGTTTCTTGCTTGTTCTTCGTTTGCTCGCAGGAAACAGGCCCTCGTGATCAGGTTGATCGTGCTCCGGCGTGGTCAATAACCCTCGGAAGTTGGTTTAGCGATTGCTAAGGCGCGATGTCTCGCACGTTCGTAGTCGGATCGTCAAGGTCGACTCCCATAGAAGACGATAGCCAACATCTCATCGAAACATCGGGACACCTTTGCCTCTATCAAGTTGTATCAGATTTTCAGGTTGCTCGGTGAGATTTTACAGTTTTTCGTAGTTTAGATCGAGTCTGTTCTTCATACCTATAGTCCACGAAAAAGCCAAAAAAAATTTAGGGTTAGTTCATCATATCCGAACCAGTCTAAGACTTTGGATAGTCTTTTCAGTACTTTTCTTTGTTGAATTTGCGGTTGCATCGTCGTGTCAAGTTGCTGGTCTTAGCGTGTAGTTTCCCTTAGAGTTTCGAGTTCTGTTCACAAGTTGTCACGCCGCCGCCGCACCATCGATCGTCATCGCTCCTACCATCTACCACCACCGCTTATCCGCCACCAATCCGTATCCCTATACCATCACCAATCTGTATCCATATACCATCACCAATCCGTATCCATATACCACCACCAATCTGTATCCATATACCACCACCGCTACCATATACCACCACCGCTGCCATATACCACCACCGCTGTCATATCTTACCATCATATATCCACCACCAATCCGAGTTCTTCTCATATTAGGTTTGTTTTCGAGATCCATATAAATTCCGATTCGTGTTTCCTTGCCTGAGTAGGTTTCGAAAAAAAAAGAGTCTGGAGACCCCCGGGCAGTTTTTAGGCCAAAATTTCGGCGACCGAAAATATTTTTTCCCTATCCTATTTTTATGTTTTTCTGAGTCTTTTGA
The DNA here is from genome assembly GCF_018294505.1 of Triticum aestivum. Lineage (NCBI taxonomy): Eukaryota > Viridiplantae > Streptophyta > Magnoliopsida > Poales > Poaceae > Triticum > Triticum aestivum. The sequence continues at coordinate 222,714,031 of NC_057811.1, read as the reverse complement.
AATACTCGCCATCATAGTGATTTTTTGTCCCACTTTTTTGTCGTCGCTGCCCTGATTTAAAAAAAATAGTCAAATGTTTTTTCGTGCCCATCCTGTCAGTTTGACCTGGGAAGAGTTTTCAGACACTCGCCATTATAGTGATTTTTCGCAAAAAAAAAGAGGAGCGCAAAAAAAACTGAGCGAAATAAAATAAAATTCAGAGTGTGATTTTCCCTTGTTTACGTGCAACGCCATGATTTTGTTAGTGTTCCAGGCTCGCGTCTCTAGCACGGTCTAGCCTAGGACCACCACAATACAGTCGTTGAGCGTTTATTCAACGTTGCATATCTGAATTGATTCTTGCTTACCCTTTTTGCTACCATATTATAAGCCTTCCCAGCTCCACATACATCTTCATCGTGCATTTGACTCTCCTGGTAATCGCTCTATCCAAGCTTTGAGAGTTTTGACAACATCGGTTGCCGATCACCGCCTACTGCTGGGTAAGAACTGGTAAGAATTTGAGATTTGCTTGACGGATTTGTGACACCCACCACCACCACCACTTGTTAGTAGTCTGTAGGATCATATTCTTGTGTGTTATTATTGATGCTAACCATGCCAGGATCACAAGCCGACGAGATTGACTGGGAGAACTTAACGAATAAGGAGCTTCATGATAAGTTTCAGCAAATGATGACTGAACAGGTGCAAGATGTGCTGAACAATTTTGAAGAGGCCATGGAGAAGATCACTGGCCTTGAGAAGACGTTCGAAACAAAGCTCGATAACAGATTTAATGAACTGCTTGCGCATCTTCCACCACCGGCAGCACCTGCAGCACCTCTGCAACAACAACAGAAACAACGACTACCTCCACTTCACGAAACAGCCCTCCGCCGAGCGAGCCGTGTCCTTCTTCAGCCTGGCCAAACTGTTGGTGCTGCTGTCGATACTTCTGCGGCTCCTGCTGCTGATGCGGAGGATGATTATGCGGGAGGTTACGGGGATGAGGTAGATCAAAATCAGAACTACGTGCAACCACCAACACCACAACCACCAGGTCGTCCACATGCAAATAATCACAATGGTAGGGCTCTCCCTCAGGTACGAGATCATGATCATCTTCCTAAACTGATATTGAATATTCCACCATTTGAGGGTAGATATGTTCCTGATATATATCTTACTTGGGAGTTAGAAACCGAACAACGTTTTACATGTTTAGAATATCCCGAGGAGATACGTGTTGCTGCTGCACTTTGTGCTTTCACTAGTTTTGCATGTGTGTGGTGGTCTGAACATCGTAGATTATATCCGAATAATATTCCAACTACTTGGGCTGCTTTGAAAATTGCTATGCGTACTCGTTGGGTTCCACCATATTATCAACGTGAATTACTTCAAAAATTGCAGCGGTTAAGACAAGGAAAAAATTCTGTAGAGGAATATTATCAGGAATTACAAACTGGCATGATTAGATGCGGTATTGTTGAGGATAATGAAGCTATGCTTGCACGTTTTATGGGTGGATTAAATAGAGAGATTCAGACCATTCTAGAGTATAAGGAGTATAATAATATCACTCGTTTATTCCATCTTGCTTGTAAAGCTGAACATGAAGTGCAGGATCGACAGGCATTGGCGCGGACTAATTTTTCTGCAGGTCGACCTTCATCATGGACACCACGTGCATCCTCTACTTCCACTACACCATCACCTCCATCAGGTGCCACCACCAACCGTGATACAAGAAAGCAGGCACAACCACCACTATCTGCCAAGAGCACACCTGCCGCGCCTGCACAGAGCTCTTCTTCTTCCATGGCATCAACAGGGCACACAAGTGATATTATTTGTCGTCGTTGTAACGGAAGAGGTCATTATGCGAGAGAATGCAAATCTCAGCGTGTGATGATTTCTACTGAGGATGGTGGGTATGAGTCTGCTAGTGACTATGATGAGGAGACTTTGGCTCTTATTACACATGAAGAACACGGTGGAGATGATTCTGATCATGAGACGCAATACATGGCTCCTGAAGATGCTGACAGGTATGAATGTTTAGTTGCTCAACATGTTTTGAGTGTGCAGGTTACACAAGCTGAGCAAAATCAGAGGCATAATTTGTTCCATACAAAGGGAGTTGTGAAGGAACGTTCTATTCGCGTCATCATAGATGGAGGGAGCTGCAACAACTTTGCTAGCATGGAGATGGTGGAGAAGCTATCTCTCACCACAAGACCACATCCACATCCTTACTACATCCAATGGTTCAACAACAGCGGCAAGGTTAAGGTAACACGTACTGTTTGTGTGCATTTTAGTATCTCTACATATGCTGATTACGTTGATTGTGATGTGGTACCTATGCAAGCATGTTCCTTGTTACTTGGTAGACCATGGCAATTTGATAAAAAAAATTGTACACCATGGTAGAAACAATCAGTATACTCTTGTTCATAAGGATAAAAATATTACTTTGCTTCCTATGACTCCTGATTCCATTTTGAAAGATGATATTAATAGAGCTAATAAAGCAAAACAGGAGAAAAATAAGAGTGAAAATCAGATTGTCGCAAAAGAATTTGAGCAACAAATGAAGCCTAATAATAAACCATCTAGTGTTGCTTCTGAAATTAAATTGAAAAGTGCATGTTTACTTGCCACGAAATCTGATATTGACGAGCTAGATTTTAGCAAATCTGTTTGCTATGCTTTTGTGTGCAAAGAGGCATTATTTTCATTCGAGGACGTGCCTTCCTCTTTCCCCCTGCTGTCACTAACATTTTGCAGGAGTTCACTAACGTCTTCCCACAAGACGTACCACCGGGATTACCACCTATTCGAGGGATTGAGCATCAAATTGACTTAATTCCTGGTGCATCGCTACCCAACCGTGCACCATACCGTACCAATCCAGAGGAGATGAAGGAGATTATGCGTCAAGTACAGGAGTTGCTCGACAAAGGTTATATACGTGAATCTCTTAGTCCTTCTGTTGTTCCTATTATACTAGTGCCTAAAAAGGATGGTACGTCGCGTATGTGTGTTGATTGTAGAGGCATTAATAATATTACTATTCGTTATCGTCATCCTATTCCTAGGCTACATGATATTCTTGATGAATTGGGTGGCTCTACAATATTCTCTAAAGTTGATTTGCATAGTGGATACCATCAAATTCATATGAAATTGGGAGATGAATGGAAAACAGCATTTAAAACTAAGTTTGGTTTATATGAGTGGTTAGTCATGCCTTTTGGGTTAACTAATGCACCTAGTACTTTCATGAGACTGATGAACAAAGTTTTACGTGCTTTCATTGGACGATTTGTGGTAGTCTATTTTGATGATATACTGATTTATAGCAAATCTTTGGAAGAACATATGGAACATTTATGTGCTATTTTTATTGCTCTACGTGATGCACATTTGTTTGGTAACCTTGGGAAGTGCACCTTTTGCACCGACCGAGTATCTTTTCTTGGCTATGTTGTTACTCCATAGGGAATTGACGTTGATAAAGCCAAGATTGAAGCTATTGAGAGTTGGCCGCAGCCCAAAGCGGTCACACAAGTGAGAAGTTTTCTTGGACTCGCTGGTTTCTATAGGCGTTTTGTGAGAGATTTTAGCACCATTGCTGCACCTCTCAATGAGCTTACAAAGAAGGATGTGCCTTTTGTTTGGGGTACCGCACAGGAAGAAGCCTTCACGGTGTTGAAAGATAAGTTGACACATGCTCCATTACTCCAACTTCCTGATTTTAATAAGACTTTTGAGCTTGAATGTGATGCTAGTGGAATTGGATTAGGAGGTGTGTTATTACAAGATGGATAACCTGTTGCATATTTTTCTGAAAAATTGAGTGGGCCTAGTCTGAACTATTCTACTTATGATAAAGAATTATATGCTCTTGTTCGGACTTTAGAAACATGGCAACATTATTTATGGCCCAAAGAATTTGTTATACATTTTGATCATGAATCTTTGAAACACATTAAAAGTCAAGCAAAACTGAACCGTAGACATGTTAAATGGGTTGAATTCATTGAGACTTTCCCTTATGTCATTAAACACAAGAAGGGTAAAGAAAATGTTATTGCTGATGCATTGTCTCGTCGTTATACTATGCTTTCACAACTTGACTTTAAAATATTTGGTTTGGAGACCATCAAAGACCAATATGTGCATGATGCTGAATTTAAAGATGTATTGCAGAATTGTAAAGAAGGGAGAACATGGAACAAGTTCGTCGTTAACGATGGATTTGTGTTTCGTGCTAACAAGCATTGCATTCCAGCTAGCTCCGTTCGTCTTTTGTTGTTGCAGGAGGCGCATGGTGGAGGATTAATGGGACATTTTTGCGTGAAGAAGACGGAGGATATACTTGCTACACATATCTTTTGGCCAAAGATGAGACGGGATGTTGAGCATTTTGTTGCTCGCTGCACTACATGTCAAAAAGCTAAGTCACGACTCAATCCTCATGGTTTATATATGCCTTTGCCTGTACCTAGTGTTCCTTGGGAGGATATATCTATGGACTTTGTTTTAGGTTTACCTCGAACAAAGAAGGGGAGGGATAGCATATTTGTTGTTGTGGATAGATTTTCAAAAATGGCACACTTCATACCATGTCATAAAAGCGATGATGTTGTTAATGTTGCTGATTTGTTCTTTCGTGAAATTATTCGCTTGCATGGTGTGCCAAATACTATTGTTTCAGATCGTGATACTAAATTTCTTAGCCACTTTTGGAGATGTTTATGGGCTAAGTTGGGGACTAAACTGCTTTTTAGTACTACTTGTCACCCCCAAACTGATGGACAAACTGAAGTAGTCAATAGAACTTTGTCTACTATACTTAGGTCTGTTTTGAAGAATAATAAGAAAATGTGGGAAGAATGCTTGCCTCCTATTTAATTTGCTTATAATCGTTCATTGCATTCTACTACTAAGATGTGCGCTTTTGAAATTGTGTATGGTTTTCTACCTCGTGCACATATTGATTTGTTGCCACTTCCATCTTCGGAGATGGTAAATTTTCATGCTAAACGACGTGTTGATTTGATTTTAAAAATGCATGAGTTAACTAAGGAAAACATTGAGCGTATGAATGCTAAATATAAACTTGCTGGAGATAAGGGTAGAAAACATGTTGTCTTTGCACCTGGAGATCTTGTTTGGTTACATTTGCGTAAGGATAGGTTTCCTAATTTGCGCAAATCTAAGCTAATGCCACGTGCTGATGGTCCTTTTAAGGTGTTAGAGAAAATAAATGATAATGCATATAAACTTGAACCGCGTGCAGATTTTGGGGTTAGTCCCACTTTTAACATTGCAGATTTGAAGCCTTATTTGGGTGAGGAAGATGAGCTTCTGTTGAGGACGACCTCATTTCAAGTAGGGGAGGATGATGAGGACATCAATACCATTGTTACACCCACAAGCCCTACTGTTACATATACTGGACCAATTACTAGAGCTCGCGCACGCCAATTAAATTACCAGGTACTTTTGTTTCTTGGTAATGATTCTAATGTTTATGAGAATATGATGCTGCCTAAATTGGATACATTTGTTTTGCTTACAAATGAAGGGCCTAGCTTGGAGAAGGATGAACATTGGAGCAAGAACAAGCATGGACTTGATGGCATGTGCAAGGGGAAAAAGAACGGAGTTACAAGTGATGATTTCAGGATTTTGAAGCCACCATAAGGAGTGCATGAAGCCTTGGACGAAATATACAAGATGCCACTTCATAAATTTCGTCCAGAGGCTATTCTAGGTCCTGCGTCACCTTATTATTGGGCCAGGCCCATGTAATTTCGAAATACATAAGTATAGGCTATTTTTAGAGTCCGTATGTATGGGGAAACAAGAGATAGGGTTGGTTTCGGACCCCTTCCCCAAGGGCCATGAAATTCCCCCCTTTTCCTCCATATATACAGCCCTTAGGGCACCACTTAGACTTTGGGTTTTGTTTAGATTAAAAGTTCGCCATAGCTGCAACTTCGCGTACTTCGTTTGTGTTCAACGACCAGACCAAGGCGTCACAGAACCCCACCTTCATTAATAAAGCTTTCCTCTTATATTCGCAATATCCAGATTGCAATCTTAGTTTCTTGCTTGTTCTTCATTTGCTCGCAGGAAACAGGCCCTCGTGCTCAGGTTGATCGTGCTCCCGCGTGGTCGATAACCCTCGGAAGTTGGTTTAGCGATTGCTAAGGCGCGACGTCTCGCACGTTCGTAGTCGGATCGTCAAGGTCGACTCCCGTAGAAAACGATAGCCACCATCTCATCGAAACATCGGGACACCTTTGCCTCTATCAATACCCCTCTAGCTAGGTAGGCCTTCCTACGACACACATAGTCCCTCCCCTCCTCTCACCATCCATGCCTCGCGCCCTAGCTCTGAGGCACGTGCGCAATGTCGCCCCCTCTATTGTTATCCATCTTGTACTCGTATAGTGTCACAACCTAGTTGCACCCCCACTACACACACACACCTCTCCCTAGATGTCTTCATCACTCCGGGTGTTCTTTATCTTTAACACATGCATGCATGTGCACCAATCGGTTTCCCTCTATGTGCAGCCAGGTCTCTCACTATTTCCCCACACGAAATGTCCGATCTATATCTCTAGTTAAGTCTTCCCCTCTTTACCCACATACAAATCGACCAAACCATGACCTTTCTACATAGGACCGCCTACCACACACACACACACATTAATTGCCCCTCCCCATCTCATCATCCATGCCTTCCGCTTTGTCTATCGACGAGACAAGCCCGCCCACACACGTTATCATCCCCTCTCTTTAATTGTCGATCTTGCACTTAGACACCTTCATTGTCTTCGCCTAGTTGGCCTCTCGCATCATCTTCCAACATGCACCCCCCCCCCCGCCTCTTTCCTAGCGCTTGTACGCTCCTAAAGTTATTCCCTTTATCCGTGTGTATTGATATGTTGTGTAAATGATCCCTCCCCCTCTCTTCTCGTATATCACCCCTCCACATACATATACTATGTATCCAGGCCTCTCTTTGACGGAAACATATGTATAGAGGTGCTACCTCTTGATCTTGCGTTGGTTTTTCCCTTAAAGAGGAAAGGGTGATGCAGCAAAGTAGAGCAAGTATTTCCCTCAGTTTTGAGAACCAAGGTATCAATCCAGTAGGAAACAACGAACAAGTCACTGAATACTTGCACAAACAATCAACAACTTGCACCCAATGTGATAAAGGGGTTGTCAATCCCTTCACGGTTACTTGCAAAAGTGAGATCTGATAGAGATAGATAAACGGTAATGTAAATATTTTTGGTATTTTTGGTTTATAGATCCGAAAGTAAAAGATTCCAAAGGAAATAAATCGGAAATCAATATTGAGATCAGAAACTTATATGATGGAAAATAGAAGATTATATGATGGAAAATAGACCTGGGGGCCATAGGTTTCACTAGAGGCTTCTCTCAAGATAGAAAATATTACGGTGGGTGAACAAATTACTGCCGAGCAATTGATAGAAAAGCACAAAGTTATGACGATATCTAAGGCAATGATCATGAATATAGGCATCACGTCTGTGTCAAGTAGACCGACTCCTGCCTGCATCTACTACTATTACTCCACACATCGACCGACTCCTGCATGCATCTAGAGTATTAAGTTCACAAAAACGGAGTAACACATTAAGTAAGATGACATGATGTAGCGGGATAAACTCAAGCAATATGATAAAAACCCCATCTTGTTATCCTCGATGGCAACAATTCAATACGTGTCGGTTCCCCTTCTGTCACTAGGATCAAGCACCGCAAGATTGAACACAAAGCTAAGCACTTCTCCCATTGCAAGAAAAACCAATCTAGTTGGCCAAACCAAATCGATAGTTCGAAGAGACTTGCAAAGATATAAAAACATGCATATAAGAATTCAGACAAGATTCAAAAAATATTCATAGATAAGCTAATCATAAATCCACAATTCATTGGATCTTGGCGAACACACCGCAAAAAGTATTTCATCGAATAGATCTCCAAGAACATCGAGGAGAACATGGTATTGAGAATCAAAGAAAGAGAAGAAGCCATCTAGCTACTAGCTATGGACCCGTAGGTCTGAAGTAAACTACTCACGCTTCATCGGAAGGGCAATGATGTTGATGTAGAAGCCCTCTATGATCGAATCCCCCTCCGGCAGGACGCTAGAAAGGGCCCCAGATGGGATCTCACGGGTACAGAAGGTTGCGGCAGTGGAAAAGTGTTGTCGTGGCTCTCCTAATTGGTTTTGGAATATTTGAGAATATATAGGCGGAAGAAATAGGTCGATGGAGTCACGAGGGGCCCACAAGGGTGGGGGTGCGCGCCCTACCTCCCTGGGCGCTCCCTCCGTCCTTCTGGCCGCCTCGTGGCTTCCCTGAATTGCACTCCAAGTCCTTTGGATGTCTTCTGGTCCAAGAAAAATCATCGTGAAAGTTTCATTCCGTTTGTACTCCGTTTGGTATTCCTTTTCTCGGAAACTCTAAAACAAGGAAAAAACAGAAACCGGCACTGGGCTCTAGGTTAATAGGTTAGTCTCAAAAATTATATTAAATAGCACACTAATGCATATAAAACATCCAAAACAGATAATATAATATCATGGAACAATAAAAAATTATAGATACGTTGAAGACGTATCAAGCATCCCCAAGCTTAATTCATGCTCGTCCTCGAGTAGGTAAATGATAAAAACAGAATTTTTAATGTGGAATGCTACCTAACATACTTACCCATTTAATTTTCTTTATTGTGGTGTGAATGTTCAGATCCGTATGATTCAAAACAAAAGTTTAATATTGACATAAAAACAATAATACTTCAAGCATAATAACAAGGCAATTATGTCTTCTCAAAATAACATGGCCAAAGAAAGCATATCCCTATAAAATCATATTGTCTGGCTATGCTCCATCGTCATCACACAAAATATTCAAATCATGCACAACCCCGATGACAAGCCAAGCAATCGTTTCATACTTTTGATGTTCTCAAACTTTTTCAACTTTCACGCAATACATGAGAGTGAGCCATGGACATGGCACTATTGGTGGAATAGAAGGTGGTTGTGGAGAAGACAAAAAGAAGGAGATAGTCTCACATCAACTACGCGTAACAACGGGCTATGGAGATGCCCATTAATAGATATCAATGTGAGTGAGTAGGGATTGTCATGCAACTAATGCACTAGAGCTATAAGTTTATGAAAGCTAAAAAGAAAAACTAAGTGGGTGTGCATCCAACTTGCTTTCTCATGAAGACCTAGGGCAATTTGAGGAAGCCCGTCGTTGGAATATACAAGCCAAGTTCTATAATGAAAAATTCCCACTAGTATATGAAAGTGACAATATAGGAGACTCTATCATGAAGATCATGGTGCTACTTTGAAGCACAAGTGTGACAAAAGGATAATAACATTGTCCCTTCTCTCTTTTTCTCTCTTTTTTCTTTTTTTTTCTTTTTTTGGGCCATCTCTTTTTTTGTTTGGCCTTTTCTCTATCTTTTTTTATTTCCTCACATGGGACAATGCTCTAATAATGAAGATCATCACACTTTTATTTACTTACAACTCAAAAATTACAACTCGATACTAGAACAAAATATGATTCTATGTGAATGCCTCCGGTGGTGTACCGGGATGTGCAATGAATCAAGAGCGGCATGTATAAGAAATGATGAATGGTGGCTTTCCCACAAATACTATGTCAACTACGTGACCATGCAAAGCAATATGACAATGATGATGTGTGTCATAATAAACGGAACAGTGGAAAGTTGCATGACAATATATCTTGGAATGGCTATGGAAATGCCATGATAGGTAGGTATCGTGGCTGTTTTGAGGAAGGTATATGGTGGGTTTATGGTACCGGCGCAAGTTGCGCGACACTAGAGAGGATAGAAATGGTGGAAGGGTGAGAGTGCGTATAATCCATGGACTCAACATTAGTCATAAAGAACTCACGTACTTATTGCAAAAATCTATTAGTCATCGAAACAAAGTACTACACGCATGCTCCTAGGGGGTAGATTGGTGGGATGTAGCGACCCGGCCCAAATGGATCGAAGTCTCTCTGCTTAAGTGTCATCCCTGGATCTGTATGCTGACACACACAGTACTCGAGGAATTATAACAGAGTTCAATCACACACTTTATTACATCGAGGTCCTCCAAAAGAGTATTTATTACAATAACATGGCCAAAGACCATCCAAATAAAAATAACTGCGGAAGCATCGAAGGTAAATGAGTCCATCCAACTCCACGGCAAACCCAGTGTAGAACGACGACCTATCGCACCTTTAATCCTCGTCGGAAAAGTCTGCAACATGAGACGTTGCAGCCGTGTAGGCTATCTCTATATGCAAATTTAGCTGGTGGAGGCTCTAAGTTTAATTTTTGGATAAACCAAATTTTACCCTACAACAAAGGAATAAATTTTTAATTACTACTAAATTAAAATGCCATTATTGAGAAGGTTCCTCCAACTCAATCTCAAAATTCCCAAGTTAATAGTATCCCAATAATTTCATTAAAAAGAGTGATGAGATCAACCAATTATTCACTTTTAGATACTCAAGGTGTCCATAACCGGGGACACGGCTAATCATGATTAGTTCGTACACTCTGCAGAGGTTTGCGCACTTTTCCCCACAAGACTCGGCCATCTCCATGATCGGAAGATCGACACATAGCCTTTCTGAAGTATTTCCTCTAAACCCTAGGTAGACCGGTACACCTACTTTCCCCTACATCAGCTAGTCTACCACGGAAAGAGGTCAGACAACTTACTCAGTTATGATAGAGCTCATAATGGCTTGTGGCTGCACACGGAAGTTTCTAGGCAATAAATATCTTATGATCCCTTTGAGCCTGGGTGGCGGGCCTAGGGTAATCGCACGGGTACTCCGGGATCCCCTTAGGCAAGCACTGGTTTCTCTAGGTGCCCCAAACAATCCACCCAGATGTGTATTAAGGTTGCCACCTTATGTTGTCCCCAAATTATTATCTCTCGCAACTTGCATGGATCACACATACCAATCCCCATCTACGAGCATGACTAAGAAATATATGATATAACGGATATTCCCGGGGTGATTAAAGGTCATAGGTTCCTACCACATGAACTACATAGCATAACCACATGTTCCCAATCCTACTCATGCAATCTTTGAGGGTTAAACTAATGCACACTAAAAACTGGTTATTGAAAAGTATGATCAAAGTCTGAACTTGCCTTGCTGACGTTCGTTGAACTCTAAAGATTTGTAGTAGCAAGCTTTGCACTCCGGATGATCTAGCGTAAGCAAGCAATAACATACATAAGCATACAAGCAAAGATCCAAACAGAAAACAAATAAAGGACTTCAAAAAACTTCAAAAACAACCAAAGAAAGTTTTTGTACGGAACGTAATTTTTACAGCAAAAAAATGGTTTTGTTTTTAACAGAAATTACATGTCACAAGCTTCGATCTGCAAAATGAATCACTCAAAACGGAGTTACAAAACTCGAGTTACGGCCTAAGAAGTTTTAATTCAGATCTGTTTGAATTCAAATTTTAAAATTTTCAAAAATATTTTTCATTTGGTTCTCTGGATAGAGGATATTTTTATGAACTAGTAGGAAAAAGAATCAACTAAAGCGGATCTATAGAAAAAGATATATTGGAAAGAAGAATTGGTATAGAATGTGAGATTGGAAAAAATATTGGAAAAGAACAAAATGGGCCAGATGCCAAGTGGCGCTCTCTGATTGGCTGGATACCCATGGCTGGGTGCTCAACGGACTTGTCACCAGCGAGGAGGAAGAAGGCGGCTCCAGTGTGCTTCGGCGAAGGACGCGTGCGGGACGATGAAGAGCAGCGTGAGACAGACCAGGGGAGCAGTGCGACGGATTCGGTCTCGTCTCCTGGCGCGGTGGAGAAGCCGCCGGAATCCAAGAACTCCTGCGAGCAATTAAGCGGGATGGGGAGGAAGATATCTCCCGAAAGGAGGGGGCTTCGGATGATGGTTGAGAGGGGCTCCCAGTGGTGGCTTATATAGGGCTTGGGGAGGTCAGAATCCAAGAAGATGGTGATGCTTATTGGTGGATGCATATGAATGATCTATTTATAAACATCCAAATTGAAAATTGGGATGTTACAAACCTACCCCCCTTAAGATGAATCTCGCCCTCGAGATTCAGGTTGGCTAGCAAAAAGGTGTGGGTGGTCCTGTCGGAGATCTTCTTCTCGTTCCCAGGTGGCTTATTCCTAAGTATGATGACTCCACTAAACCTTGGAAAACATGATGACCTTGCTGCGGGTAACCCTGCTTGCAGTCTTGAGAATCTTGACGAGCTTCTCCTCATAGGTCAGATCACTATCCAACTATATGGCCTCCAGTGGCACTGTATCTCTCAAAGAAATATCGGCCATCTCTGCATGGCACTTCTTCAACTGGGAGACGTGAAATACATCATGAACTCCAGACAAGGCTTTGGGTATCTCCAGCTGATATGCAACTTCTCCTCTGTGTTCCAAAATTCTGTATGGCCCCACAAATCATGGTGCTAGTTTTCCTTTATCTCCAAACCGTTTAACTCCTCGAAGTGGAGACACATGAAGATATGCTCTATCTCCGACTTCGTAGGTTACCTCCTTGCGTTTAGTATCGGCATAACTCTTCTGCCTGGATTGGGCTACCTTGAGTCTGTCACGGATCAACTTGACTTTCTCCTCCGAATCTCTGATTAAATCGGGTCCGAACAGTTTACGGTCTCTAATTCCATCCCACATCAATGGTGTCCTGCACCTCCTTCCATAAAGAGCTTCGAAAGGGACCATCTTCAAACTAGCTTGATAGTTGTTGTTATATGAGAACTCTGCGTAAGGCAAATTATCATCCCAACTAGATCCATAATCTAGCGCACAAGCTCTCAACATGTCCTCCAGAATCTGATTGACTCTCTCGGTATGCCCATCTGTCTGCGGATGAAAGGCTGTACTGAACTCTAGCCTGGTACCCAAAGTTTCGTGTAATTGATTCCAAAACTTTGAGGTAAACTATTGTTCCTCTATCTGATACAATGTTTCTCGGAACTCCATGCAGACATATGATCCTGGTCATGTATATCTTGGCTAACTTAGCACTTGTATATGTGGTTTTCACGGGGATGAGGTGAGCTACCTTGGTCAAGCGAACAACCACTACCCAAATAGAACCATAGCCTTATCGTGTCCTGGGTAATCCTGTAATGAAGTCCATGCCAAGCTTGTCCTACTTCCAATATGGTATTGGCAAAGGCTGAAGTAATTCTGCTGGTTTCTGGTGCTCTGCCTTAACCCTCTGACATGCGTCGCATACTGTGACATATTCGGCAATATCCTTCTTCATTCCTGTCCACCAGAAACTTTCCTTCAAGTCCAAATACATCTTGGTGTTGCCTGAGTGTATCGAGTAAGGCGAATCATGAGCCTCCTGAAGAATCAACTTCCTGATCTCTGTGTCATTTGGCACGAAAATACGCTGCTCAAACCATAAGGTTCCATGTTCATCCTCACGAAACCCTTCTGCCTTTCCTTGGTTCATCCTTTCCTTTATCTCCACAACCTTTGTCTAACTTCTGGGCTTCTCGTATTTTTTCCAACAAGGTGGATTGAATTTCCCTTGTGGCAACAAAACCTCGTGGTACTATTTCCAATCAGAGATCTCTGAGATCATCGACTAACTCCTGAGCTAATCCTCTTGTTGTGAGGGTATTAACATAGCTCTTACGGCTCAAGGTATCCACCACGACATTGGGCTTTCCTGGGTGATAATGCAGTCTCATGTCATAATCCTTTATGAGCTCCAACCATCTCCTCTACCTGAGGTTCAACTCCTTCTGCGTGATGATGTATTTCAAACTCTTATGATCCGTGTAAACATCGCAACTATTTCCGATAAGAAAATGTCTCCAGGTCTTGAGTGTGTGCACTATGGCTGCTAACTCCAAATCATGGTTGCGTAGTTCAACTCATGAGGTTGAAGTTGACGTGAGGTATAGGATACTACTTTTCCTTCTTCCATAAGAACACCCCCAAGTCCCTGGCGTGAAGCGTCGCAATACACCTGAAAATCCTTGCGTATATTTGGAAGAATCAACACTTGGGCTGTAACTAAACATTTCTTCAACTCCTGAAAACTAGCCTCACATTCCTCGGTCCAATTAAACTTGGTGTCTTTCTTCAATAACTCTATCATGGGCTTTGCGATCTTGGAGAAATTCTCAATAAATCTCTAATATCCTGCAAGTCCAAGGAAACTACGAATCTCTCCAACTGAGGTGGGTGCTTTCCATTCAGTGACGGCTTCAACCTTTGAGGGGTCTACTGCTATTCCTTCTCCTGATATAACATGTCCAAGAAATCCGACTTCCTTCAACTAGAATTCACACTTGCTGAACTTTGCGTAAAGCTGATGTTCCCTGAGCTTCTCGAGAACTAAGCACAAATGTTCCTTGTGTTCTTCTTCATTCTTTGAGTAAATCAATATGTCATCAATGAATACCACAACAAACTTATCCAAGAACTCCATGAATACCTTATTCATCATACTCATAAAATAGGCAGGGGCATTAGTCAAACCAAAAGACATGATCGTGTACTCATAAAGCCCATACCTCATGGTAAAAGCTGTCTTGGGTATATCCTGTTCTAGAATCTTCAGCTGAGGATATCCTGATCGAAGATCAATCTTGGAGAAAACTTTTGCTCCTTGTAGCTGGTCAAACAAATCATTGATCATTGATAGAGGGTACCTGTTCTTGATGGCCAGCTCGTTCAGCGCACATAATCTACAACCATTCTCAAGGATCCATCCTTATTCTCAACTAGAAGCACTAGGGCTCCCCAAGGTGACGAACTCGGTCAAATATAACCTTTCTCCAATAATTCCTTAATATGCTTCTTAATTTCGTCTAGATCTTTTGCAGGCATCCGGTACGGTCTCTTGGATATTGGTCCGGTGCCTGGCAACAACTCGACCAAAAACTCAATATCTTGATCTGGTGGCATGCCGGGCAATTCCTCGGGGAATACATCGGGATACTACTTCACAACTAGTACTTTGTAACGCCCCGGATCCGATGCGCCAGGTGTCTCCCAGTTATTCGTCATTGTTGCCATGTCGTTTGCTTGTGTGTTGCATTTTGCCATGTCATCATCTGCATTTCATCTGCATGTTTTCAAAACTTGTGTCCGTTCGGGTCCCCCCAGTTCTCTCTGTTGTCCGTTCGGAGTCCAGACACACTCGCACGCGTCCGCGGCACCTCCAAAATATTATTTTATAAGTGGCATAAAAATGTTCTCGGAATGGGATGTAACTTGGTGTGCGGTCTTATTGTAGTGTAGGTAGACCGCCTATCAAGTTTCGTCGCATTCGGAGTTCATTTGATAGCCCAACCGTTATACATACAGCCGCAATATAGTTGGTTTAAACGTTGGACGTTTTCGGTCTCCGGAAACATTTGCCGGGCTGCATTTCTTCCCTCTCATCTCAGCCCAACCTCCTCTTCACAGGCCCACTAGGCCCAAACCTACCCCTCCTCGCGGCTGGTGCCGTTCGATCGAGATCGGAGGGTCCGAAAACCCCCCTAAACCCAAACCCTAGTCCCTACCCCTTTATATACACCTACCCATGCCATTTCTGGTCTCCACCTACCCCCTCCTCCTCAATTTCCGCGCCCCCAATCATCAGCCGCCGCCAACTCCCACCTTCTCCTTGTTTTCCGGCGAGCTCCTACCTCTCCCCGCCACTTATCGCCTTCGGAATGGCCGCGCCGGTGACCAGCCGACGCTCCCCTCCAATCGGGGCGCGCCACGCGTCCCAGCTAGCGCCTCCCGCCACTGCAGCCCGCCGAGGCCCAGGCCAGGCCCGCCCCGGGCCGAACCGGGCCCCGACCGTGCCCGCAGGCGCCCGCCCGCGCCCCTCGTCCCCGAGCCGGGAGGGCTCGCCCGCGCCTGACCGGCCTCGCTGGATCTCGCCAACGCGGCCTCGCCGCCCTGCCGACTGCAACCGCCGGCGACCAGCGCCGCCCCGCCAGGTCGCTGCCCTGTCGCCCCTCTTCCTCTCCTTTGTATCTCCCTGACCCGTCTCTCTCGCTCGCAGGGGACGCACCACCCGTTGCTGGAGTTACCCAGGCCGTCGTCGCCGAGCTCGTCGCCGGCCTCCTCGCCCTCTACCTTCGCCGGATCCGGGACCCCCACGCCCGGATCTATTCGTTCCCATCGAGCTCCGCTGCGCCCGTCGCCGGAATCCCTCACGCCGCACCCGCCGGACTTCCTCACCGTCGCGGCCTCCGTCGTCGTCCCCGCGTGCGGGCACACGCGCAGCCGACCGGCCAGCTGCACGGCCCAGCGCGCCGGCCCAGCCGCGGCCACCAGTTTCACCGGCCCGCTCCACTGACCTGGGCCGTAGCCCACAAGGTGAGTGCCCCCATCGGCCTATCCCTCGCCCGCGGCGCTATTTAGCTAATCTGCGCTCACTCCGTTTTTTTACTGAAAATGGCCAAGTCCCTGCATATTCATATCATGCATGCAACTTGTGAGTGGTGCATCTCTGTGCATATTTGTCCGATTGGATCATCTAATATATAAAAATGTTCCTCATGAGATGCTCTTCATTTTGTTCCACTGTGCCATGCTTGTTTGAGTTCATCTTGATGCCCTAATCATCGTTGCAAGAGTGCTATATGATGCTAACTGCTGTCTGTTATCAGAACTTGATGATTTGTCTTTTTCATTGCATTTTTGTGTGTGCATCCTATGAGCATGAGCTCTACATGTGTTTCGTACAACATCATGCCATCTGTTTCAGGGGTGCTTGTCTTGTATTTTTGTGATCTATGTGGTGACTAGCACAAGCATGCAAAGTAGCCTCCGTGATGTTGCTGATTTCTGTGACTTAGTCATTTCTGCAGTCTGTAGCTGTAGCATTGTGATGCCATGTAAACCTGCTGCTACCATGAGTTCTATGCATAATCTGGAGATGTTCACTAAGGATGTTTTGTTATACATGTTACTCTCTATCCATCCATGCCATTGTTTGCATTTATAGCCTGCTATAGCTTGTTGTAAACTTGCTCTAAAGTTGTTAAATAATGTTGCTGTCAGCCTGTTAACATGAAGTTCAGTTTGACATGTGTTTTGCTAGTGATCCATGCACCCTATGAACTTTCTCTTGCCATGCTTAGCTTCATAATTATGCCATCTTGCTGTTGGTTGACTTCACATGCCATGAAATGCTCTGTGGTGAGTGGTTCAAGCTCACCAACATGTCTACTTATCATTGTTCCTGCTACTGTTATTTTCACGTCTGAATCTGTCATGTCACTTGCTATGTTTACCTGGGTGTCATCATATCTTCTGTGCCTTTTAGCTCATGTTCAGTAAGGGACTTTTGTTCCATGCCTTGAGTAGAATCATGTCATGCTTTCTTTTGCCATGATATATTCCTGTAGCATGTCGTTTTCTTGCTCTAAACATTGCAACCTGATATTATTTCTGCTATGTCCAGTGATTTCTGCTAAGTCTGCGAATCTGTTATTATTTGCAATCTTGCCATGTCCTTTTGAGCATGTTCTAGTGATTTCTGGAGATAGCTCAGTGTTCATGTTTTGTAATGATTTACCTGTACATCATGTCCATGACTTTTGTTGTCATGTTGAGGTGCTGTAGCATATTTTCATGATGCTTGCAAGATGCCTAGTTGCTGTTTTGGACTAATTGTTGCTATATCTTGTTTGGAGTGTATGTGTTGCACCGTTGCTCCGTTTTGAGCATGCTCTATATGAAACTTGATTAGTTTTGCATGTAGTTTCATATTACCTTGTTGCATCCTTGTTTTTAGAGTGTTTGCTTGATGTTCGAATGCATTTTGCATCAATGCCATGTTTAACTTGTTTTGCTCATATCTTCTAGGCCGTAGCTCCAAATTAAATGAACTTTATATGTAACTTGACTAGAATTTCATGTAGATCATCTTGGTGCATTTTAACTTGCTGTTTAACAACTTTAACATAAGGCTTATTCAGATCTGGACCAATTTTGAAATTTGCATATGAAGACTTACCGGAATTGTTATATGTTGTTTCCGGCCTCATTTAAACTTGCCTTGATGTGTTGCTCTTGTATGCATCATCTCTTGCCATGAGTAGCATCATATAGCATTGTCATGCATCATACTTGGTTGTGCATCATGTTTTGTTATGTGTTGTGTGTTTACCTTGTTGTTTGCTTCTTTCCGGTTGTGCTCCTTCTCGTTAGTTCCCATTTCGTTGTGATCGTGAGGATCCGTTCGTGTACGCTTGGTTCATCTTCGTGGCTTCATCTTCTTCATGGACTCGTTCTTCTTCCTAGCGGGATTTCAGGCAAGATGACCGTCACCTTAGATCTCACTATTATCATTGCTATGCTAGTTGCTTCGTTCTATCGCTATGCTGCGTCACCTATCACTTGCTCTTCAAGCCTCCCAAATTGCCATGAACCTCTAACATTTGCCACCCTTCCTAGCAAACCGTTGTTTGGCTATGTTATCGCTTAGCTCAGCCCCTCTTATAGCGTTGTTAGTTGAAGGTGAAGATGAAGTTTGTTCCATGTTGGAACATGGATATCATGTTTATGTTGGGATATCACAATATCTCTTATTTAATTAATGCATCTATATACTTGGTAAAGGGTGGAAGGCTCGGCCTTATGCCTGGTCTTTTGTTCCACTCTTGCCGCCCTAGTTTCCGTCATACCGGTGTTATGTTCCTTGATTTTGCGTCCCTTACGCGGTTGGGTGATTTATGGGACCCCCTTGACAGTTCGCTTTGAATAAAACTCTTCCAGCAAGGCCCAACCTTGGTTTTACATTTGCCTCACCTAGCCTTTTTCCCTTGGGAGTCGCGCATCCCGAGGGTCATCTTTATTTTACCCCCGGGCCAGTGCTTGTCTAAGTGTTGGTCCAAACTAGAGCATCGTGCGGGACCATCACTTGGCAACTTGGGTTACGTCGGTACCTGTACGCTTCGCTTATCCGGTGTGTCCTGAGAACGAGATACATGCGACTCCTATCGGGATTGTCGACACATCGGGCGGCTTTGCTGGTCTTGTTTTACCATTGTCGAAATGTCTTGTAAACCGGGATTCCGAGACTGATCGGGTCTTCCCGGGAGAAGGAATATCCTTCGTTGACCGTGAGAGCTTATAATGGGCTAAGTTGGGACACCCCTGCAGGGTATTGTCTTTCGAAAGCCGTGCCCGCGGTTATGTGGCAGATGGGAATTTGTTAATGTCCGGTTGTAGAGAACT
Source organism: Triticum aestivum (assembly GCF_018294505.1). NCBI lineage: Eukaryota > Viridiplantae > Streptophyta > Magnoliopsida > Poales > Poaceae > Triticum > Triticum aestivum. Next base: position 222,694,690 of record NC_057811.1, on the reverse strand, counting down.
TGACACTTGACTTAAATAAAACGCATCAACCGCGTGTGTAACCGTGATGGTCTCTTGTCGGCGGAGTCCGGGAAGTGAACACGGTTTTTGGGTTATGTCTGACGTAAGTAGGAGTTCAGGATCACTTCTTGTCATTGCTAGTTTCACGACCGTTCCGTTGCTTCTCTTCTCGCTCTTATTTGCGTATGTTAGCCACCATACTTGCTTAGTCGCTGCTGCAACCTCACCACTTGACCCCTTCCTTACTCATTAAGCTTTGCTAGTCTTGATACCCATGGTAATGGGATTGCTGAGTCCTCGTGGCTCACAGATTACTACAACAACAGTTGCAGGTACAGGTTTTGCGATGATCTTGATGCGAGAGCGATGTTACTTGTTTTGGAGTTCTTCTTCTGCTTCTTCTTCGATCAGGGGATAGGTTCCAGGTCGGCAGCCTGGGCTAGCAGGGTGGATGTCGTTTTAGCTTCTGTTTGTGTTTCATCCGTAGTCGGATGTTGATCTTGTGTATTATGTATTGATGTATTCCTGCGGCATTTGTATGCCTTGTATGTATCCCCTTCTATTATGTAATGTTGATGTAATGATATCCACCTTGCAAAAGCGTCTTCAAGATGTGCTTCTATCCTTGGTGGGACCTTCGAGTTCCTTTAGGATAGGGCTGCATCTTGGGCGTGACATACTTCCTCCTGAACAACTCCCGAAAGAGAATCCACTTGAGTCCTCCTTGGCATATGCCTCGACACATACTTGATCCATTTCCCCTCTGGGGTGGTGAGAAGAATTGACTTACTGGCACAATCAATATTCCCTTCATACTTGGATAGCCAGTCCAATCCTTGTGATTCTAGCATGATGAGGTCTATGGGGAAAACATCTCTCTCTATGGTCAATGGCAACTGAAAACATCCCCGACTAGTCATAGACTCTGCTCTTGGGGAAGTCACTAACGTTGGTGTTTTAAGGGCTACGGTCGGCAACTTAAACTTATCAACAAAACCCCTTGATATGAATGAATGTGATGCACCAGTGTCAAAAAGAACAAGGGCAATAAATGCATTAATCAAAAACCTACCAACAACTGCATCGGGTTGCTTGTCAATTTACTCCACATTGATGTGATTCACCTGACCTCTGGTTAAAGGATTGGGCTTCTTTCCAGAGCTTCCATTGCCATTCCCATTCTTCGCCTCATGACGTTCGGTGGCGTAGTGTCCGGTCTTCCCGCACTTGAAACAGGTAATGTGACTCAGATCTTTCTTTGCAGGTGTTGCGGGGCTGGAACGATTCTGATTCATGTTTCCTCCGTTCCCATTGCCATTCCTATGGCCATTATGGTTGTGTCCATTCCCTCCATGATGCGAATGTCCTCCATGGTTATGGTGAGTGTGTCCACCATACTTGCCAGATCCTGATCCATTATTTCCCAAGTAGGGGGTATAGCGGGGCTTCTCCTGAACTCCAGAGTTGTACTTTCCCAGTCCGTACTTTCTATTGCGATTCTCCACCTTCTAGAATGAGAGTCTTATCGACCAACTCTTGATAATTGTTAAAGGTAGCCACAGTCAACTGAAGTCCCAGATCATTGTTTAGTCCCTCCAGAAATTTCTCCTGCTTAGCGGCATCATCAACCACGTCTCCGGGAGCATACCTGGATAACTTGCTGAATTCCTCCACATAATCACCAACAGAACAATTTCCCTGGCGTAAGTTGCGGAACTCAAGCTTCTTCAGACTCATAGCTCCAGCCGAAACATGTGAGGTACGGAACGCCTGCTGGAACTGATCCCAAGTCACATTGGCTATTGGGAATGTGGTGGTGTAATTTTTCCACCATGAAGTTGCTGGTCCATCTAGTTGATGTGTGGCAAAGTGCGCCTTCTCAGTGTCAGTGCATTCTGCGGTGGTCAGCTCCCTTTCGATCTTGCGAAGCCAGTCATCTGCGACGATCGGCTCCGTGCTTCTAGAGAACACGGGTGGGTTCAACCTCAAGAAACAGGTAAGGTTGTCGACCGGGGGTGGCGGCGGTGGGTTGTTGTTGTTGTTGTTGTTCTAGTTCTGATTCTGGATGAGTATCTACATGAGGGCATTCTGGTTCTGGATCAACTGGGTATGTTCCGGTGGGAATTCCGGGTCACATCTCGGAGGCATCTGTTCAGTTTAGAGTGAATGAGAAATTACAATAGAATAAGGGCCTAATGAGAGAAATCACTACCCATGTGCTTATGATAGCAAGAAAACTTCAAATCAACCAATTCACACAGATCACACCACACAAGCAAAACCTACAGGTAAGGTCATATCCACAAGAGATATGATCTCTTCATACTACCGCAAATCATTAGTTGGACTCAACTTGGTAGTGGTGGTCTGAACTAAATCTCCTCAAATCAAAGTCAATTCTAGCTTCTTCTTCGTCAATGTTGTCTTCATAGGTCATGGTCTCATCAGGCTGAGCAACTTGGTGACGAGTTCAACAACTATTTTATTGAAGTAGAGAAGAGATAGAAATGAATAAAGAAGAGTATAAACCAACAGATATATAAGGAAGTCGTAAAATAGAGTTTCCTTCCTATGTCTTTCCATCTCCTAGTGGCCGTGTCCTACAGTCAGCATGTGCTGTGATACCATCTTGTAGCGACCCGACCCAAATGGATCGAAGTCTCTGTGCTTAAGTGTCATCCCTGGATCGGTATGCTCACACACACAGTACTCGAGGAATTATAACAGAGTTCAGTCACACACTTTATTACATTGAGGTCCTCAAAACAGTATTTATTACAATAACATGGCCAAAGGCCATCTAAATAAAAATATATGCGGAAGCATCGAAGGTAGATGAGTCCATCCAACTCCACGGCAAACTAAGTGTAGAAGAATGACCTATCACACCTTTAATCCTCGTCAGAAAAGTCTGAACATGAGATGTTGCAGCCGTGTACTTCAGCACATGGAATATGCTAGCAATTTCACACCATAGAATAATAATTAAAAAGACTATCTCTATATGAAAATTTAGCTGGTGGAGGCTCTAAGTTTAATTTTTGCATAAAGCAAATTTTACCCTACAACAAAGGAATAAATTTTAATTACTACTAAATTAAAATGCCATTATTGAGAAGGTTCCTCCAACTCAATCCCAAAATTCCCAAGTTAATAGTATCCCAATAATTTTATTAAAAAGAGTGATGAGATCAACCAATAATTCACCTTTAGATACTCGAGTTGTCCATAACCGGGGACACGGCTAATCATGATTAGTTTGTACACTCTGCAGAGGTTTGCATACTTTTCCCCACAAGACTTGACCACCTCCATGGTCCAAAGATCAAGACATAGGTTTTCTGAAGTATTTTCTCTAAACCCTGGGTAGACCGGTACACCTACTTTCCCCTACATCAGCTAGTCTACCACGGAAAAAGGTCACACAACTTACTCAGCTATGCCAGAGCCCATAGTGGCTTGTGGCTGCACACGGAAGCTTCTAGGCATGAAATATGTTATGATCCCTTTGAGCCTGGGTGGCGGACCTATGGTAATCGCACGGGTACTCCGGGATCCCCTTGGGCAAGCACTGGTTTCTCCAGGTGCTCCAAACAACCCACCCAGATGTGTATTAAGGTTGCCACCTTATGTTGTCCCAAAATTATTATCTCTCGCAACTGGCATGGATCACACATACCAATCCCAGTCTACGAGCATGGCTAAGCAATATATGATATAACGAATATTCCCGGGGTGATTAAAGGTCATAGGTTCCTACCACATGAACTACATAGCATAACCACATGTTCCCAATCCTACTCATGCAATCTTTGAGGGTTAAACTAATGCATACCAAAAACTGGGTATTGAAAAGTATGATCAAAGTGTGAACTTTCCTTGCTGATGTTCGTTGAACTCTAAACATTCGTAGTAGTAAGCTTCGCACTCCGGATGGTCTAGCGTAAGCAAGCAATAACATACACAAGCATACAAGCAAAGATCCAAAAAAAAAGACTTCAGAAAACTTCAAAAACAACCAACTAAAGTTTCTATACAGAACGTAATTTTTACAGCAACAAAAATAAATGGTTTTCGTTCAACAGAAATTACATGGCACAAGCTTCGATTTGCAAAAAGAATCACTCAAAACGGAGTTACAGAACTCGAGTTACGGCCTAACGAAGTTTGAATTCAGATCTGTTTCAATTCAAATTTTAAATTTTTCAAAAATATTTTTCGTTTAGTTCTCTGGATAGAGGATATTTTTATGTACTCGTAGGAAAAAGAATCAACTAAATTGGATCTATAGATTAAAAGATATACTGGAAAGAAGAATTGGTATAGAATATGAGATTGGAAAAAAATACTGGAAAAAGAAAAAATCGGCCAAATGCCAAGTGGCGCTCTCTGATTGGCTGGATACCCATGGCTGGGTGCTCAACGGACTTGTCGCCGGCGACGAGGAAGAAGGCGGCTCTGGTGTGCTTCGGCGAAGGACGCGTGCGGGGTGGTGAAGAGCAGCATGAGACAGACCCGGGGAGCAGTGCGACGGAGTCGGTCTCGCCTCCTGGCGCGGTGGAGAAGCCGCCAAAATCCAAGAACTCCGGCAATCAATTAAGCGGGATGGGGAGGAAGATATCTCCTGAAAGGACGGGGCTTCGGACGAGGGTTGAGAGGGGCTCCCAGGGGTGGTTTATATAGGGCTTGGGGAGGTCAAAATCCGAGAAGATGGTGATGCTTAATGGTGGATGTTCCTCTGCCTCGTAATGGCCACTATGGGCGACTCCGAGGCGCACTAGGAAGAGGAAGGGGTAGAGGGAGGCGAGGGGATTCCTTTTACAGGGGTTTTGGAGCGAGGGAGAGGAAGGGGAGGTGTGGGTGCTAGGGTGGGGATGCTGCCTGCGTGCGTGCATACGTACTGGAGGTTGAAGACGACCTCCTGTCGTAAAGAAGGCTGGGCCTTGGCTGCCCATGTTTTTTTACGGCAGCATTAAAGCACCGATAATACAAAAAAAATTAGCCTAAAATCCCATAAAATTTCACATAATTATATGGTCTTATATATGACCTTGTGAACATTTATCTGACCTAAAATGCAATTAAAAAACAATTTTTCCGTACTAATAAAATTTGCATCAAAATAATTTGCAAATAAATCCCAATAAATATATTTAGATTTCAAATTCAATTTCCAATATTTATTTTCTGTTTTTAAGAAGTCTTTTTATCTTGTCTCTTGACTTTATTTTTGAAATAATGGAAATGAATTTTGGTGAAAGCAAATTTGATCCTAATCTCAACTTTGAAATTCTCAAAAATGGTTTTAGGGAAACTTCCAACTCTCTCTTTTGGTCCTTGAGTTGCTCAAAGTTCCTTGGATCAAAATTCAAATAAAAAAATGGGGGCAAAATGCATAAATCATGGATGCATATGAATGGTCTATTTATAAACATCCAAATTGAAAATTGGGATGTTAGATAGGAAAAGACCATCGCTTGTCCCCGACTGCCACTCATAAGGAAGACAATCAAAAAATATCTCATGCTCCGACTTCGTTACATAACGGTTCACCATACGTGCATGCTACGGGACTCACAAACCTCAACACAAGTATTTCTCAAATTCACAACTACTCACTAGCATCACTCTAATATCACCATCTTCATATCTCAAAACAATCGTAGGGAATCAAACTTCTCATAGTATTCAATGCACTTTATATGAAAGTTCTTATTATATCCCTCTTGGATGCCTATCATATTAGGACTAATTTTGTAACCAAAGCAAATTACCATGCTGTTTAGAGACTCTCAAAATAATATAAGTGAAGCACGAGAGTTCATCAATTTCTATAAAATAAAACCAGCGCCGTGCTCTAAAACGATATAAGTGAAGTACTAGAGAAATATTGCCTAGCTCAAAAGATATAAGTGAAGCGCATAGAGTATTCTAATAAATCACGATTCATGTGTGTCTCTCTCAAAAGGTGTGTACAGCAAGGATGATTGTGGAAAACTAAAAAGCAAAGACTCAATCATACAAGACGCTCCAAGCAAAACACATATCATGTGGTGAATAAAAATATAGCCTCAAGTAAAGTTACCAATAGACGAAGACGAAAGAGGGAATGCCTTCCGGGGCATCCCCAAGCTTAGGCTCTTGGTTATCCTTGAATATTACCTTGCTGTGCTTTGGGCATCCCCAAGATTAGGCTCTTACCACTCCTTATTCTATAGTCCATCAAATCCTTACCCAAAACTTGAAAACTTCACAACACAAAACTCAACAAAAAATCTCATAAGCTCCATTAGTACAAGAAAATAAATCACCACTTTTGATACTGTTGTGAACTCATTCTTTATTTATATTGGTGTAATATCTACCGTATTCCAACTTTTCCATGGTTCATACCCCCCGATACTAGCCATAGATTCATCAAAATAAGCAAACAACACATAGAAAACAAAATCTGTCAAAAGCAGAACAATCTGTACCAATCTGGATATTTCGAATACTTCTGTAACTCCAAAAATTCTGAAAAATTAGGAAGGCCTGAGAAATTTGTTTATTAATCTTCTGCAAAAATAATCAACTCAAAAGCTCGCTTCTGCTCAAAATGAGAATTATTTTCCTGGGCGCAAAAGTTTCTATTTTCCAAAGGACTTACTTGGCACAAACACTAATTAAAACACAAAACCACATCTAACCAGAGGCTAGATGAAATATTTAATTCAAAACAAAACCTAAAAAGCAAAAAATAAAATAAAATTGGGTTGCCTCCCAACAAGCGCTATTGTTTAACGCCCTTAGCTAGGCATAAAAAACGAGCAGATCTAAGTATTATCATCTTTGGTATGCAATCCATCAGCGGCTCTCATAATAGATTCATAAGGAAATCTAATTTTCTTTCTTGGAAAGTGTTCCATGCCTTTCCTCAACGGAAATTGAAATCTAATGTCTCCTTCTTTCATATCAATAATTGCACCAATCGTTCTAAGGAAAGGTCTACCCAGAATAATAGGACATGTAGGATTGCAATATATATCAAGAACAATGAAATTTATGGGCACCTAATTCATACTTGCAACAATAACAACATCATTAATCCTTCCCATAGGTTTCTTAATAGTGGAATCCGCAAGATGCAAATTTAAGGGACAATCATCAAATTCATGGAAACCTAACAATCACATAAAGTTTTTGGAATCGTGGAAACACTAGCACCCAAATCACACAAAGCATGGAACTCATAATCTTTGATCTTAATCTTAATAGTACGTTCCCACTCATCATAAAGTTTTTGAGGAATAGAAACTTCCAATTCAAGCTTTTCTTCAAAAGATTGCATCATAGCATCAACGACATGTTTAGTAAAAGCTTTGTTTTGATTATAAGCATGAGGAGAATTCAACATGGATTGCAACAAGGAAATACAATCTATTAAAGAAAAATTATCATTATTAAATTCCTTGAAATCCAAAAGAGTGGGTTCAACGCTACCTAAAGTTTTGACCTCTCCAATCCCACTTGTATCAATTTTTGCATCAAGATCTAAAAATTCCGAATCATTGGGACGCCTTTTAACTAAAGTTGACTCATCTCCAGTCCCATCTTTATAAAGATTTATATTGGAAAACAAAGATTGAATAGGAGTCACATCAATCACTTTAAGATCTTCACCATTATTCTCACGGAAACTAGAAGAACACGCTTTTATAAACCAATCCTTTTTAGCACGCATCTTAGTGGTTCTTTCTTTGCACTAATCAAAGGAAATTCTCATAGCTTTGAGAGACTCATTGATATCATGCTTGCATGGAATAGATCTAAGTTTCACAGAATCAACATCAAGAGAAATTCTATCCACGTTCCTAGCCAAATCATCAATCTTAAGCAAATTTTCTTCAATCAAAGCATTGAAATTCTTTTGCGAACTCATAAATTCTTTAACACTATTCTCAAAAATCAGAGGGCATCTTATTATAATTTCCATAAGAATTATTGTAGGAATTACCATGATTATTAGAGGAATTACTAGGAAACAGCCTAGGATTAAAATTACCTCTATTCGCGTTATTGCCAAAATTGTTCTTGCCAACAAAATTCACATCCATAGATTCATTATTATTATCAATCAAAGTAGACAAAGGCATATCATTAGGATCAGTAAGAGCACTCTTTCTAGCAAAAAAATTCATAAGGTCATCCATCTTTCCACTCAAAACATTAATCTCTTCAATCACATGCACTTTCTTACTAGTGGAAGATCTTTCGGTATGCCATTGAGAATAATTAACCATAATATTATCTAGGAGTTTGATAGCTTCTCCTAAAGTAATTTCCATAAAAGTACCTCCCACGGCCGAATCTAAAAGATTTCTAGAAGCAAAATTCAATCCGGCATAATTTTTTTGTATAATCATCCACAAATTCAAACCATGAGTAGGGCAATTTTGTATCATCAATTTCATCTTCTCCAAAGATTGTGCAACATGTTCATGATCAAGTTGCTTAAAATTCATAATATCGTTCCTAAGGGAGATGATCTTAGCGGGAGGAAAATACTTGGAAATAAAATTATCTTTACACTTATTCATGAATCAATACTATTTTAGGCAAAGATGAAAACCAAGTTTTAGAACGATCTCGAAGCGAGAACGAAAATAGCTTCAATTTAACAATATCATTATCCACATCTTTTTTATTTTGCATATCACACAAATCAATGAAATTATTAAGATGGGATGCTGGGGTGCGGCATCTTCATTGGGAAGGCCGGAAAATTGATCTTTCATAACAAGATTCAGCAAAGCAGTGTTGATTTCACAAGATTCCGCATTAGCAGCGGGAGCAATCGGAGTACTAATAAAATCATTATTATTGGTGTTGGAAAAAACACACAATTTAGTATTCTCTTGAGTCACCATGACAAAGCAAGCAATCCAACACACGAGCACACAAAAACCAAGCGGATAAGACGAACGGAAGAGGGGCGAAGAAAAGGAAAAAATTCCAAAAATCGTTTTAGAAGTGGGGGAGAGGAAAATGAGAGGTGAATGGAAAATAATGTAATGTAAGAGATGAGAGTTTATGATGGGTACTTGGTATGTCTTGACTTGGCATAGATCTCCCCGGCAACGGCGGCAGAAATTCTTCCTGCTACCTCATGAGCTTGCGCTGGTTTTTCCCTTGAAGAGGAACGGGTGATGCAGCAAAGTAGACTAAGTATTTCCCTCAGTTTTGAGAACCAAGGTATCAATCCGGTAGAAGACAACAAACAAGTCACCGAATACCTACACAAACAATCAACAACTTGCACCCAACGCGATAAAGGGGTTGTCAATCGCTTAGCGGTTACTTGCAAAAGTGAGATCTGATAGAGATAGATAAACGGTAAAGTAAATATTTTTGGTATTTTGGGCTTATAGATCGGAAAGTAAAAGATTGCAAAGGAAGTAAATCGGAAACTAATATTGTAGATTGGAAACTTATATTACGGAAAATAGACCCAGGGGCCATATGTTTCACTAGAGGCTTCTCTCAAGATAGAAAATATTACGGTGGGTGAACAAATTACTACCGAGCAATTGATAGAAAAGCACAAAGTTATGACGATATCTAAGGCAATGATCATGAATATAGGCATCACGTCCGTGTCAAGTAGACCGACTCCTGCCTGCATCTACTACTATTACTCCACATATCGACCGACTCCTGCCTGCATCTTGAGTATTAAGTTCATAAGAACAGAGTAACGCATTATGTAAGATGACATGATGTAGCAGGATAAACCCAAGCAATATGATGAAACCCCCATCTTGTTATTCTCGATGGCAACAATTGAATACGTATCGGTTCCCCTTCTGTCACTGGGATCAAGCACCGCAAGATTGAACCCAAAGCTAAGCACTTCTCCCATTGCAAGAAAAACCAATGAAGGTGGCCAAACCAAATCTATAGTTCGAAGAGACTTGCAAAGATATCATATCATGCATATAAGAATTCAGAGAAGATTCAAATAATATTAGCTGATCATAAATCCACAATTCATCGGATCTCGGCAAACACACCGCAAAAAAGTATTACGTCGAATAGATCTCCAAGAACATTGAGGAGAACATGGTATTGAGAATCAAAAAGAGAGAAGAAGCCATCTAGCTACTAGCTATGGACCCGTAGGTCTGAAGTAAACTACTCACGCTTCATCGGAAGGGCAATGGTGTTGATGTAGAAGCCCTCCGTGATCGAATCCCCCTCCGGTAGGACGCCAGAAAAGGCCCCTAGATGGGATCTCACGGGTACAGAAGGTTTCGGCGGTAGAAAAGTGTTTTCATGGTTCTCCTAATTGGTTTTGGAATATTAGAGAATATATAGGGGGAAGAAATAGGTCGGTGGAGTCACGAGGGGCCCACAAGGGTGGGGGGCACGCCCTACCTCCCTGACCACGCCCTCCGTCCTTGTGGCTGCCTCGTGGCTTCCCTGACTTGCACTCCAAGTCCTCTGGATGTCTTCTGGTCCAAGAAAAATCATCGCGAAAGTTTCATTCCATTTGGACTCCGTTTGGTATTCTTTTTCCGCGAAACTCTAAAACAAGGAAAAAATAGAAACTGGCATTGGGCTCTAGGTTAATAGGTTAGTCCCAAAAATAATATAAAATAGTGTATTAATGCATATAAAACATCCAAAACAGATAATATAATAGCATGGAACAATCAAAAATTATAGATACGTTGGAGACGTATCAAGAGGCATGTCGGACACACCATCTCCCTCTCTATCTCTAACACACCCATGTGTTGTACGCGATCGAATCTTACGGTCGGATAGAGCAATGGAATCACCGAGTCATATGAAAAGAGGGCTAGGTGGAGCACTGGAGGAAAGACATGAAGAGAAGAGGTGCACGCACGCACGCACTGCCTCCATTCACACACACGCATGGGTACATGGTGGAGCACATTTCTCTAAGGAGAGTTAGCCCTCATGATAATTTGACGCATGTTGAAAAACTTGTTAGATGACGTGGCACTAGTACTTTGAGCATGGTTAATGCTATAGCCAACAATCGACTATATGGAGTTGCCATGTCATATATAGTCAACCTAATAGCCAACGTGTATAGTATAGATAGTTGCTAAGCAGTACTACTTTATTAATGCATGGCCCACTGTACACTGTCACAGTGTTTCTTAGAGTCCGTGATGTAGCTGGCTGTTAATCTACAGTCCGCTTCCCTTCTCTCTCCTCTTCTCTCTCATCCAACACAACACAAATATAATTCTTTTAATCATTATAGCCTGTTGACTGTAACTTATTATACTTGCTCTTCCGGTATGTGCAAAGCAAGTAGGAAGTTTTTGTTTCGGGAGATGTCTCTCTTTTTCAGTTAATATATTTTTGAATAAAATGATGGGGGAGCTCAATGAAGCCACATGGCACATCTAGAGGTGTTGTTTTCCACCTTCTTGCGTGGATTGATAACACTGACGTGCTGATGCTTCTAGAAGAACGTAGACACTGCTGGGTACAATGAGGTTACTGTAGACGTGATCCCAGCCATTCCGAGGCACTTAGACCCTTGGATCAACATCAATGAACGGCTAATATCGTGTCACACGTGAAATTGAGAATTTCTAAACTGATTATAGAAATAGCCAGCAGCGGGCTACTCATTTTTTGCTCCATGAGGTTGCAGGCGTCTGGCTCCACCACGACGGCCTCTAAGAACGCGGGCCCACATATGCGTCGGATAAATGTATATAATGAGGATTTCTAGCGACCGATCTTGTTAAGGAGGCAAAGCAAGTGTTACCCTTTACAAATTAAGTTAGGCAGTAAACTTACAGCCCGTCACGTTGGCGTCACCCCAACACACGGTCGGTGCGGACCGCCGCTCGCAGAAGGGACGCGCATCGGCTTGGTACATCACTTATGTTCGACCGCATGTGAGCAGTAGCACCAACATACGGTCGTTCCGCCACTTAGCATGGACAGACGGTATGTCCGGCCCGCTGCTCACCGAAGCGACGTGCATCGGCTTGGTACATCACTTATGTTCGACCGCATGTGAGCAGTAGCAAACCAACAGGCCAAGCTGCCCCGCCTACCGCGCGCCTAAAGCCCGGCCTTTTATTGTAGATCCCTTTAAAAATGAAGATTGCACGTAGGAGCAGACTATAGCACTTGCGAATGCTCGAGTGGCAGTTTCATGGGTAGGGGAGGGGCGTGGTGTGGCAGTTTTGTAATATGCCATGACACTTTGATGCGGAGCATCCCTCGACCATCACCATGGACGTCACACCACCACCGCAAGGATGGAGAAGACCGATGACAAGAGCACATGCACGTGCCACCGAAACCGAGGTTGACTCCTTCCTTTTCAAACTTCATTCGGTTGCATATGAGAGTCGGGTCCTACCTCAAAAAGAAACGTTGTGCCTTGTTAGGTACCAAGGAGATGACCGGGAGGACACGAGGACGGAGATTCAAGCAACCATGGAGAAGGAGGAGAGAAGCGAGAAGAGAGAAGAAGGAGAGGCTTTGGACACTCCGGGTGCCAGGGCACTTTGGCCCCAGAGGCCCGGGCCCCCTGGCGTTGCTCCCAGCCAGCCTCGGGTGCCCAGCCTCACAAGGCCCAGCCGCCGCCCAGGCCACCCCGGGTGCCCGGTCCTGAGGCCCCAGGTGCCCGACCGCCCGCCCAGCCACAGGCCGCTGGCCCGGGTGCCCGCACCTTCGGCCCCGGGTGCCCGGCCCCTCCTCACATGGGCGCCATCAGCCACCCCCGGGTGCCCGGGCTGTCAACCCTCAGGTGCCCGGTCCCCCTTCAGCCACCCCCGGGCGATGGCCCTGACCGGTCCAGGTGCCCGGCCGGTTTGCCCCCGGGTGCCCGGTCCACTCCGAGGGCCTGCGTGCCTCTTCCGGTTTTTACCCATGCATCCCCCCTCCTCCTGTTATTTGGTCCCTAGACTATAAGTACCCCCCCACCTAGCTCATTTAGAGGATAGCAAAGTATATGGTAGACATATGTGAGCTTTGCTCCATGGATCCACTCCACTAGGGAATCAAGACCTCCTCTTGGAGTGACCAGCCTCAAGACCCCCTCATGGGCGGCCCTCATCAAGACCTCTCTCCTCATAGGATTGGGATGAACTAGTATCTTGTATCTTTCCTTTGTTGTCTTTGAATCATTGTATCTCTCTTTGTGTGATTGGATCTAGCATATGTGTGATTGGATCTAGTCAATTTGAGTGTTTTCCCTCTCTTGTGTTCTTCGTGTTCGTCGTGTTCTTGGGGATTTCCCCTCCAATTCGTGAAAGATCTCCATCTAGGGTTCCACCCTACAACATCTTGGTATCATGAGCCATGGTTTCTCACGAAATTGGAGCCCCCCTTCTTGTTCTCTAGCCTAATTTTGTCGTGTTCTTCCCAATTTTGAAAATTTCCCCACCAAAAATAGTCCCAATTTTTTTTGTGATTTGTTGGTTTGACGAGGTTTGTTGGATTTGATCCATGGATTTGCTTGGTTTCAAGTGGATCTAGCATTCCCCCATCCATCTCCACCTTTCCCTCCATGAAATCCATCAATTTCTTCCATTTCTCCATTATTTTCCGCCCAAATCCGCGACCCCCAGGCACCCGGACCTCAAACCCCGCGCACCCGGACCCCCCGTGCAACGCCGCTGACCACCCCAAGCACCCGCACCTTCCACCCCCGGGCACCCGCACCCCCGAGAATCAGCCGCGTGCACTTTACGTTTTCACTCATAACTTTCACTCCTAAACTCCGATTTGGGTGTTTGGCTCGTTGAAAAGCTAGCGACGTGCCCGAGCTGCTCATCTTGGGTTTACCACCATTGGACTCCATAAATTTTTTGGCATTTTGGCATCTTTGCATAGGCCATCCACCATATCATCCGCCAAACCACCATAGCTTTCCGCAACCTAACCCAATTTTTGCTCCTTATAGCATTTGTGGTTGCTTGAGTGGTGACTTGAGTCTCCTAAGGTGTTTCAGCTACTTAGGGACGGTCATTTCGTCATCACCCACCACCACCACTTCCGCATTGCTAACTCCGGAGCCACCAACGCATTCCACTACCACCATTTGACATTTGCCTTTGGAGATTTGAGTTTGCGGTTTTTACCGTTTCCTAAGGTGTTTCGGCTACTTAGGGACGGGTCTACATCATCTTGGTATCTACATTAAGAACACCGCCACTCATCATCGCCACGAGGTCGTCTTCGACACCGACCACTTCGCCATTTTGACACCCTAACCGTAAGCAAGAACGGTAACCTCTATATCATCTTGGTATCGTGGTATCCCATCTTTGTACATTCTTGCCATTACATTGTTAACCCCCTTAGCCCATTTTGCGTCACTTGCCTATCGAGACTAGCCTTTGAGTATTGCCGACAACATTACTTGTGCACATTAGTGATCCGTACCTCCCATTGCATACATACCATATCATATTGGTATCATCTTGGTATCATCATATCATCCCTTGTGTCACAAGATTGTTCCCGCATATACAAAATTGCTATCTTGGTTTTTGCATTTCGCATAGTGGCCATACAAAAAAAAGAATAAGCTTTTAAGCAAAAGGAAAAGAGAGCAAAGAGCTTGTAAGCAATAGCCATAGCTTCGCCACATTGCATATCATACTACCATATCCGATCATCTTGGATCATCTTGAGAAGAACACCGGGAACATCATACACATAGCATACTTGGGATAGAGGGCTCATACATTTTGCATCTTATAGGTTGTGCCAAGTGTCGTATCCGCCTTTTGAGCAATCGTGCTAGCGTCTCTCTTGAGTTGTGCAACACGAGCATTTTCCGTGGATTCCACATTTTGTGCTCATTCCTTGGTTGCACGACCCCATTTATCTATCTGTGTGTGTGTTTCCGTGTGCCACATATTGCTATTGGTCTACTTGTTTCACTTGCGAATTTGTGAATCTTTTCCAACATTATTGACTCTTGCTAACATTTTGCATCAAATTTTTGTGCCACTATCCTCACCGAGCTCCACCATAAGCCTTATGTGTGTAGGTGTGAGAATTGACAAGATCCGGTACCAATTGTGCTATTTCCTTGTTACATTATTGAGTGATCATTGATCCATCTTCAACATTGGATAAGGTACATTGGTCTAGTTCTTTCCTTTCTTCCACTTACATTTGCTCGAGTCTTGTGATGGATAGGCAAGGCAATTCATCTCCGGTCTTCCACGACAATGACAACACGAACAACTACATCACCAAAACGTCCATCTTCGGACTACAACGAGCAATGCAAGGCATTGAGCGACTCGCCATTGACATTCGCCAAAACGAAGCAAGGACAAGGGACTACCTCGACACCAAGTTGGCCGAACAAAGGGGTCAAGTACGAGACATGGTGGCCAACTACAAGTCTTCTTCCCCTTCATCATCTTCAAGGCGGCGACGCTCAAGTGGCCAATCTTCGGAACGTCATCGATCTCAAGCACTACAACACCATCAAGATGAAGATGCTCGCGATGCGTACACCTACAAGTCCCACAAAGCTCAAGAGAAGACCGCGAGACAAGCACCACCAAGAGGAAGCTCCGGCTACCACGACTACTTCGACATCTTCGCCAAGTGTTATGAAGGCATCTTCGCCTTCAGACGTACGGCATCTTCGCCTACTTCCCACGAGTACGCCTACTTCGACATCATCAAGTACAAGGCGATCACCTACGAGCAAGGGCGACACTTCCATCTTTGGAAGCCCCTCAAGGAAGATGATCGAGCATGGGATTTTCCCTTCGATCATGGAGGAGAGCGATGATGTGCCATCTTCAGCCTTCATCCACGGCGACGACGACGAGATGGTTGAGCATGCGATTTTCCCTTTGACCACGGCGACGTATGAAGACTTGAGTGACTTTTGCCATTGTCGGCATTCTGGGAACGGGGGTCCCCAGACTTGCCTGCCTGCGGCCCACAGCGTGGCTAAGCTAGCGGGTCGTACGACCCATCTTCATCGACAAGGCAATCAAGACCCTCGCGAGGGGCCAAGCCTCGCGGGGCGGACAACGCAAGACCTCATCAGGAGCGGCCCAGCCAGGCAGGCTCACGAGGAGCGGACATATCAAGGCGGGGCAAACCTCACGAGGCTCTCGTGACGTGAGCCATGACACTCGGCACCAGGCGGGCGCCAGTGCGTGCAGCGTCCTTGTTTCCTCTTTGGTGCTAAGGAGGCAGGCGCAGGCGCGGAGTACCGAGGCATCAGGTAAAGGTTTCCATATCACTGCAACGAGACCAAGACCAGCAGGACGGCAAGGCGGAGGTCACCGTGGAGCCCAAGACGGCGTCATCACCAGAGCCTTTAGCTGGCGAATACCACTTTTGTCAGGATAGCTTGTACTAGCTGTCCCCTTTCAAATTTGCCTGCCGTTGTTGGCTCTCTTCCCGCTCGTTATTTGGGGAGAGGACCAGGGCCTATATAAGTAGAACTAGCCACCACAGTAGGGAGGGAGAGTTCTGATCCACAAGTCCACAAAGCACAAGAACACCCCAACCTCGGGAGGCTCTTCTTCCCCTTGTACTGTTCATCATCAGCCCAAGAGGCAATCTACCACCACCACACTGGAGTAGGGTATTACACCACAACGGTGGCCCGAACCAGTATAAGTCTCGTGTCTTTCTGTGTTGCGAGTTCGCCCATGAGATCTTAGCGAGCTAGGGTGTGGATCGGTAGGAGAGAAAGAACTTCGCGCGCACCCCAGAGTTCAAACCTTAAGGTTTTTGCCGGAACCACACATCCGACATTTGGCGTGCCAGGTAGGGGTGCGCCGGAGCTTCCTCTCCGCCAATCAGCTTGCCGATGCTCCGTAGCCACGATGTCCGGCGACCCAAGGGCTGACTCCGACTGCTGGGCAGCTTGGCCAGCCCGGGCGGTGACACCTGCCCATGAAGACCTCGACCCCGCGCTCCGGGCGGCGCGCCCAGGCATCGTCCACCCTCACTCCACGACAAGTGCGAGCCGCTTCAAGGGCAGCAAGCCATGCCGCAGCGACGGCGCCGCACTCGCGGCGGGAGCAGGCAAACATGCGGACAGCACTCTCAGTGGCGAGAGAGCTGCTGCGGTGTCGGCTGATGGAGAGCGGCAGGGACGCGCTGCTGTAACGTGTTGCCGAGCTGCTGGACGCGGCGGCCTCGGGAGCGCCGCCCTTCTGCTATCGGCTCCCCTGTCAGGCCGTTGCGGGGTCTCATGGCGGGCCTCGCCGCAACCACGCGCCGTTGGGCGCGCGTGGGGGCTTCGTCAACACCAGCGCGGCCGGCGGCGCCGGGGGCTCCCCTGCCCCCATACCGCCCGCGACAAGCACGGGCACAAGCGTCGCCCCCATGGTCCCGGCGAGATGCCGCGCTACTATCCTCAGGACGCCACGCTGGGCCGGGCAACATGGAGTATGGGGCACTACGGCGAGGTGTTCGGGGTAACAGCCCCAGAAGCCTACGTGCCCCGCATGATGGACCAGGAGTACACACTGGAGGACGACCCCGGCTCGCTCCTCGGAGAGGATTGGGAAGAAGGGGCGCTAGGAGTGCAAGCCTTCCAGTAACCGACGGAGGACCGCAACGATCGTGCCAGCAACAACGACTACAGGGTACCGCTAATCTCTCCGGAGCAAGCTTACGCTAACCATGGGCTTACAGTGAACCAGGTTACAGCCTCGGCAGACCACCCTGGCACAGCAACGCCTCTCCCGCCAGGGAAAGCTCGTTGGGGGTTGCGCGGAAGGAGCCAGGAGCAGGGCACCTCCCCACGTCGCGCGAAGCCGGGCGACACTCGGAGGTAGGCCCTCTACCGGGGAGGCATCGACGACCCTTCCCCCGACAGAGGACCTGTGGTCTCCGAGGGCACCGCTGGCGTCCCCTTTCCCCCCTTTGTGTCATCCAGGTTGCCGGTCGGCTCAAAGGTGGTCGAGGGTGGCGCAAGGCGGGGCCCTCGTCTGGCGATATGAAGCAAGGCCGGTAACTGTGAAGAAGGCCCAGTGCCTGTGAAGCTCGCCGCCCGTGACACTCTCACGTAATAATGAGTTGGGGCTGTACACGCCCCGGAGTCTCAGGGGTGCCGGCCTTAGACCCTGGGGCTCCTTCCCACGCCTAGTGGCAGCACTTAGCTCCGCGCTGGTGAGAAGACTTACCAGAAGACTAGAATAGGCGTCGGACGCGGCATCTCGTTTTGGATCTCTTTTTCTGTAGCCTTGCTTTTTGGATCTGGATTTGAGTTGAAGTCGAGTTTTTATCGATGCACGCGGGGGTTGACTTTTCTCGTTCGAGCAGTTTCTTGCTTTCTGAATTTCGTTTTGCCTGGGACTCATGTCCATCGCCTTCCCCTCACGAGCCCCTCGCGAGCGGGACTGCGCGAAGCACACGCGTGCCGAGCGCGCGTTAACGCTACAATTGGTGCTTGCCTCTTGAGGGCCCCTCCTGACGGGTCGAAAAGCTCCGCAGGACTCTCAGAAACTCGTCGCCTCACGACCCAGCTCGAGGCTGGCGCTAACTAAGGTAACCCATGACGGGAAACTCACCCCTGGACTTACGAGTTCGCGAGGGCACATGCTCAATACCGCATAGGAAAGTAAAGGCTGCAACTTGCTTACATGAGGGGCTCCCCCTCTCAAAATGCTCTTACTAGTATTCCAAGGGCCGCGCCCGAGTTTTTGCGTACAGGATGCAACGACAGGAGAACATGGGATCAACCAGATATGTCGCTCGCTACATCGCCCTCGGACGCGTCACTTGCATCATCTTCATCTTCGCCGGCGCCGGCGCCGCCCTCGGCGACGCCTTCATCGCAGTCGTCTACCACATCGCCTTCGTCTGCGATGACCACCAACGCATCGTCGTCAGAAGCGAAAGCTCTGACCAGCGCATCCATGTTGTCCTCCACCCACCGCGCCAGGTCACCCCGGACGGCCTGCGGAACGGGGGCAATGGCGGCGTCGAAGTCGAAGTCAGGAAAGGTGTTCCTGAGGTGGCTAAAGACGCGAGAGAACGCACACCCAAGCAGGCCCCGGCTTCTCTCTTCCACGACCTGACGAGCCCTGTCAGACCGGGCTTCCACGCGCGTCACCACATTGGTGAAGAAGGTCAGGTGGCTGGCATAGTCATTCGAGCGGGGGTGCGGTGCATTCTCGTCGCAGATGTGGCCCAGGGCGGCATTAGCCCTGTTCCGGAGATCCTGAAGCATGGGGGCGTGCTCGCGAGCGTCCGCCGTTGGAGCACTTCCTCCCTGTTTTGCTGCGCGACGGCCTCGGCGTCATCAACCCGCTTCCGAAGAGAAAGCAGTTCGGCGCGGGCGGAGGCCAAGTCCGCCTGCGCCGTGACCAGGGCGGCGGCTGTGGCCTCCCCACGCCTCTCCGCCTCGTCCAACCCGAGCCTGAGGGCAGCGGCCTTGCCCGCATCCTACGTCCCTGCGAGCTTCAACTTCAAGTCATACCTGCCTTCCAGATCGGCGCGAACCTCGGCCACCCGGCGGTCGACTTCCTCCTGTACCTTGGCCTCGCGGATCCCAACGGCATCTTCTGCTTGAACAACTTGACGCTCCCTCGTCTCCAGTCGCTCGAGCTCGAGGCTGCGTTCCACGGCTTCTAGGGCCAGCGCCTCCTCGCGCTTCCATATGTCCTCCTCCTCGGCGGGCGTCCCCCGCAGCGATGCAAGAGTGGCTCTGCGCGCCTCCACCTGCTGCTCGAGGGACGCACTCCAGGCCTGGAGCTCCCACACGCGCTTCTCCGCAGCCTCGCGAGCCTTCTCCAAGGCTCGGGAGCAAGCTTCGCGGGAAACCTTGAGGGAAGCCTCGGCCTTCGCGTTCTCAAGATCACGCTGGTAACGGCCAAGGTTAATAGCCACCCTCAGCTTGCGCCGTTACTCCACCAGCCGAAGACCCTCCGCCTCAAGGCGCGAGTCAACGCTCGTGAGCTCTTCACCAAGTCAGCTCATCGCGCCCATTGCCTCTTGGAAGAGCTCATGACGAACTACGCTCCGCCCGCGCTCGAGCTCTAACGCTCGGCCCAGCTCGTCCTCCACCTCGGGGGCTGCGGGCGAGGCATCAAGCGGCGCACCACCCTTCAGCAGGGGCTGGGGCTAGTACTGCACCTGGTGTCAACCGGTCCTCGCGAGGAGCCCAAGCCAATCGGGTCTCGCTGCTTGAGAGGAGCCGAGGATCGAGGCCAACCAGCTAGTGCCCATGACCAAAGGAGGGGTCTTGGGCACCCAAGCTCCACGCCAGACCGTGGGGGAGGGGCGACAAAGCCGCAGGTTCAGCGCACCACGAAGGCAAGAGCGCTCCTTCAACCAACCCTGCTCCAGGGGCAGCAAGCGGACTCAGGACGCTCAAGGCTGACGGGGGAGTCGAGGAAGGAGGAGGCCGTTTCTCAGAAGACGCAGCAGCCTCGACGGAAGGGGCCCTGAAGGACTGACGTCAGTAAAAGAAAACAGCACGCAAGAAGCCATAACAGTAAGGTACTTACGCGTCGATGGCGATGTACTTTCGTCGCTTCAATGGCCCGAAGATGTTGCTGCCGCCGGGGGATCCTTTCCTCTTGCGGAGCTCCTCGAAGTCCACACAAAGCCGACTGAAGCGCTGGACATGGCGGCCAGCGCGGGGCGAGGCCGAGGAGGAGCTTGGAGAGCCAACTTCAGGGGTGCTTGGCTGTGGTGAACAGTCGGGCGCCGTCTCGCTACGACCTCCCGAGGCTTCGGGGGCTTTGACCTCGGGAGCCGCATGCTGCGTCACCTCAGCAACCGACGCCCCAGGGGAGGGATCGCGGCCTCCCGAGGACGACGCCCCAGGATCACCACGCGACATGTGCTTCTCAGCGCTTGGGCCACTGATCTCCATCGGAGCTCGCCCTCCTGCACCCTCACTCGGGGCGAGCTCGGCACCGGCGGTGAGGAAGGGGACCACGTCGACGGGGTTCTCGCGGGGCCCCACCAGGCCGACTGGGCGCAGCCCCCACTCATCAAAGGTGGGCATGCTCGTGGCAAATGAGGTTTTGTTCTCGCAGCGATACAGCAAACAACTCTTCCTGGGCATGTCGTCCGGCAAGGGGACACCCCGACAGGACCGTAAGCACCGTTTGCCGCGTCGTAAGAGGAAGCCCCTTCTCCTGAAACCTCATATGGTCCTGACTGCTGAGCAAGGCCCACATTGGGTGGGAATGGCGCTGAAGCGGAGCAACTCGGCGCTTGACGAACACCTTCACCACCATAGGCGTTGTCACGCTGCGGTCCTTCAACCTCCTCAGCCTGAGCCAGACGGGGGCGAGGCGGGGGCTCGTGAGCTTCTGATGGCCCCAACCGGAGTTTGGAACAGCAGGCCCCGCCGGAGCATGGAGCAGAGGACTGAGCATGCCGGCGTCAACAAACACTCATCGTGTCCGAAACTCGCTCATGGATGGAGGCAGCTCAAAGTCGATCCCTGCACCAGCTGTCGCGGCCACGGCCTGGAAGCTCACGCACCCCGAGCTCTGCCGGGGGCCGGTCAGATGCAATGAGAAGAAATGGCGGAGGAGGGCCACAGAGGGAGCGATGCCCACTATTGCTTCGCACAAGAAGGCGAAGACGGCAAGAAGGGTCACAGATTGAGGGTCGAGATGGAGCATGTGGATCTGATAATGCTCAAGCACCGCGTTGAAGAAGGCGGAGAAGGGGGGAATCAGGCCAGCCCAGAGGGCATCTATGAAGATTGGGACCTCAGTGGCGGCCCGTGCCATGCGAGTGTGAGATGCGGGCCAAGCCACTGTCTCTCCCCACTCGTTGAAACTGGAGGCAAGCATGGGGCGCACCTCGTCCATAGCCTCGTCGTTAAGCGCCCGAGATCGGCTGAGCGCAGCCTCAAAAGGCGTAGGCGCACTTGGCAAAGACAGAGATTTCTTCCCCTTGTCAGCCTGTTTGGACGCCATGGCAATGAAGCAGGCGGAGCGCAAGTCAGATTGGAAGGGCGAAGCAGAGTCTCGAGGAAGCAGGGAGATTGGGGGAGCCAGGTGTGGGCGAAGGAAGAATAACTGTGTAAGATGCGGGGGCCGCATAGCCAGGTGGATTCAAAGGCAGCGTGGGGAAGCGGAGATGCCCACGCCCAATCAACCGCCACGCGTCAACCGAGGCCGCAGGCTTTTCGGACCCGCGGCGCTCCGTACTTGACCCTTGGCTTCGCCTCGAAGCCAAGCCCGAGCGCGCCTTGGGCCCGGGGGCTACTATCGGCGTTCTGGGAACGGGGGTCCCCAGACTTGCCTGCCTGCGGCCCACGGCGTGGCTAAGCTAGCGGGCTGTACGGCCCATCTTCATCGACAAGGCAATCAAGACCCTCGCGAGGGGCCAAGCCTCGCGGGGCGGACAACGCAAGACATCCTCAGGAGCGGCCCAGCCAGGCAGGCTCACGAGGAGCGGAGATATCAAGGCGGGGCAAACCTCACGAGGCTCTCTTGACGTGAGCCATGACGCTCGGCACCAGGTGGGAGCCAGCGCGTGCAGCGTCCTTGTTTCCTCTTTGGTGCTAAGGAGGCAGGCGCAGGCGCGGAGTACCGAGGCATCAGGCAAAGGTTTCCATATCAGTGCAACGAGACCAAGACCAGTAGGACGGCAAGGCGGAGGTCACCGTGGAGCCCAAGGCGGCGTCATCACGAGAGCCTTTAGCAGGCGAAGACCACTTTTGTCAGGATAGCTTGTACTAGCTGTCCCCTTTCAAATTTGCCCGCCGTTGTTGGCTCTCTTCCTGCTTGTTATTTGGGGAGAGGACCAGGGCCTATATAAGTAGAACTAGCCACCATAGTAGGGAGGGAGAGTTCTGATCCACAAGTCCACAGAGCACAAGAACACCCCAACCTCGGGAGGCTATTCTTCCCCTTGTACTGTTCATCATCAGCCCAAGAGGCAATCCACCACCACCACACTAGAGTAGGGTATTACACCACAACGGTGGCCCGAACCAGTATAAGTCTCGTGTCTTTCTGTGTTGCGAGTTCGTCGAGTTCGTCCGTGAGATCTTAGCGAGCTAGGGCGTATCGGTAGGAGGGAAAGAACTTCGTGCGCACCCCAGAGTTTGAACCTTAAGGGTTTTGCCGGAACCCCACATCCGACAGCCACCATATTGAGAGTGAGAGTGACTTTATCACTAGCCCCATATATGATGAGCTGCCACAATTCCCATGTGAGGAGAGTTACCACCACCACCACTTGAGTGATTTGAGTGACTCCACCATATGTGACATTGAGTGCACCTACCTTGAGGGAGGGAGTGAGCCACCACCACATAGAGAGAGTGAGGTAGTTGATAGGGCATGTGAGGCCATTTCGCTTTCTAACAACTTAGCGTCTACCTCTATTGTGTCTTCTCATTTGGTGCTAGGTCCCATTTATGTGACGCGCCGATTCGCGACGACTTCGTCCTTCCTATGGACAAGACGATGGCCATGGTGGAATATGATGCACCCCCACATGGTTCCATCAAGTTGATGATGATGACCACCATTTGGTCTTTGCCACCTCACCTACACCACTTGAGTGGAATGAACAAGGTAACATAGGTGAAGGTGATGCTCTAGTCCCACTATTGGACACTCTTGACATTGATTGCTTGCATGATGTCGATCCACCTATTGCCATGCTTCATGCTAGTTCGACTTCCCAATGCGATGATTTACCCATTTATGATGAGTTTGATGATTGCCATGTGGAGTCTATTAGTTGTGATGCCATGTTACATAGGATTTCTTGTGATAATTCTCTTGGTCACATCATGTTTGACAATCCGCTTGACCTGTCATATGCTATGCATGAGATCAACCATATGTCATATTTGCAATCTCATCATAGTGACTATGCATATGCCATCAACATAAACCAAATTTGCACATATTGCATAGATGACAAGCCCATGGTCATTGGCATTTGCTTTTCTTGCGATGATATTGCCATGCTTCCTTTACATGATCTGCGCAATTCATCTACTATGTCATGCCATGATCACATTGTTCCAAATATGCATTTTTTTTTGGATGTTGTCAATATTCTCCATGTGATGTTTCCACTATTGCTCATGAGGAGACCCCCATATTTTCCTCATACATGTTAGGAGATTTTGATTCACCTATCCATTGCATGATCCCACTACTTGTGTGCACCATATGCTCCCCATGAATGAAAATGATATTGATGTGCCATATACTTGCATTCTCAATTTGTGTCCTCATCGTGTCATACACAATAACTATTCTTTCATGATGGATGACATGTTCTTATACCATGCATCAAATTTCTTTGAGCAATGCTTATCTTGTGCTAACTCACACATGCACATACACATCATGAAGGATGATGTGTATATTTACCACGCACACACTTTCTTTGGTTTGTGTCTCTTTTGTGTAGGTACACATGAATACTTGTCAACCTCGCAATCCCACGAGTTGACAAAACAAGATCTAGAGAGCAATGATGACTTGGGATCCCATGGATTTCCTTTCCCACCGCTCTCTTCGCGCATTTGTTCTACATGGCACTCACTTGTCTATGGGTTATTGTCCATTACATATTATATGACCATATTGCCATGTTCACTTTGCATGATATGCTCATTCCTATGCCTTTGCCATGCATTTGTGACCCATGCTTTGCATTACACATGATGATTGGGTCTACTACGTGTATATGTATTTGCAAGCTTGGTGGAGATATTGCTTGTTCTTGCCATGTTTCCTTTGTGACCCATGCCTATGATGATACTATGATCTTGCTTTGTGCTCGTGCTCGCGATATGTCATGTGCATTGCCTATGCCTATTATTTGCTCACATGACATGACTGCCATGATTTCCTCTAGTGTGTTGCATCTTCGCTCCACTAGTTTGCACGACTTGATTTCTATGCTTGCTCATGTTGCATCCATTCTTGGATTACTTGCTCCTATGATATGTTTGGCTGCAACAATGTCATTACTTCACATATGCCATGTCCCATTGCTTGTCACTTGCTTGACTTGTTTGCCTCACACATGATGAACAATTGCTCGTTCCTTTGTGTTGAGTGCCACTTGATTTTCACTACACCCTATGCACATTATGCTTGGATTGTCTTGCACTTGCATGTGTTTAGACATATCATCTTCTTCGGTGTTGTGAATGACTCTTATGCCTACCATAGACCATTTGTTGAGCAATTTATGCATGCTTGCTATGACATTGAGGTAGATGCTTGTTTACTTGTCCAACATATTAGCACCTTTACCTCACCTTTGCATGATTTTTCCATGTGCTCAATTTAGATGCTTAAATGCCATGCCACACTTCTTTGTCAAACCATATGCTATGCTTCATGACGACACTTGTTTGATGAATCACCTCTTGAATGTTTGGTGTTGCACTAACGCTAACCACATTCGTTTTTCCAAGTGTTTGTTGTTCTTGCTCCTTCTGAAGGAATCACAAGACGGTGCGACATTGGAGAGTGACCATTTCGAGCATCCACATGACAAGTGCTTGGTGGTTGTCCACTTCTACACGGAGACGCCCTCTCTTTACCATGGTGATGAAGATCACGATCCGTGGACGGATCTCCCCCAAGGGGGGGGGGAGATGATGCAGAGCATCCCTCGACCATCACCATGGACGTCACACCACCACTGCAAGGACGGAGAAGACCGATGACAAGAGCACACGCACGTGCCACCGAAACCGAGGTTGACTCCTTCCTCTTCAAACTTCATTCGGTTGCATATGAGAGTCGGGTCCTACCTCAAATAGAAACGTTGTGCCTTGTTAGGTACCAAGGAGATGACCGGGAGGACACAAGGACGGAGATTCAAGCAACCATGGAGAAGGAGGAGAGAAGCGAGAAGAGAGAAGAAGGAGAGGTTCTGGACACTCCGGGTGTCCGGGCACTTTGGCCCAGGAGGCTCGCCCCATGGCGCTGCTCCCAGCCAGCCCCGGGTGCCTGGCCCAAGGCCCCGGGTGCCCGGCCTCACAAGGCCCATTCGCCGCCCAGGCCACCCTGGGTGCCCGGTCCTGAGGCCCCGGGTGCCCGGCCGCCCGCCCAGCCACGGGCTGCTGGCCCGGGTGCCCGCACCTTCGGCCCCGGGTGCCCGGCCCCTGCTCACCTGGGCGCCATCTGCCACCCCCAGGTGCCCGGGCTGTCAACCCCCGGGTGCCCGGTCCCCCTTCAGCCACCCCCGGGCGATGGCCCTGACCGGTCCGGGTGCCCGGCCGGTTTGCCCCCGGTTGCCCGGTCCACTCCGAGGGCCTGCGTGCCTCTTCGGGTTTTTACCCATGTATCCCCCTCCTCCTCTTATTTGGTCCCTAGACTATAAGTACCCCCACCTAGCTCATTTAGAGGATAGCAAAGTATATGATAGACATATGTGAGCTTTGCTCCATGGATCCACTCCACTAGGAGATCAAGACCTCCTCTTGGAGTGACCAACCTCAAGACCCCCACATTGGTGTCCCTCATCAAGACCTCTCTCCTCATAGGATTGGGATGAACTAGTACCTTGTATCTTTCCTTTGTTGTCTTTGAATCATTGTATCTCTCTTTGTGTGATTGGATCTAGCATATTTGTGATTGGATCTAGTCAATTTGAGTGTTTTCCCTCTCTTGTGTTCTTCGTGTTCGTCGTGTTCTTGGGGATTTCCCCTCCAATTCGTGAAAGATCTCCATCTAGTGTTCCAGCCTACAACACACTTCTTTTTCTACTGTTGTGTACGTGCAATAACTAGCACCATCGGATACATATCTTACGATTATTGGGGCATTTGTCGGGAATGGCCTCGTGGCGAGCTATTCACTAGTCTTTTTTTCACACGCATTACATTGACACATATCATCTATCTCCCTCTTTCCCATGCACACAGCTAGTCTCTCGGGACTTCTCGCACGCACCATCTCCAGCTATCTAGATCGATGCCACCCACATACACTGCATTCAGTATGTTGTACACGAAGAGAGGAGGTGCACGCACGCACTCGTCCTCTCTCACACACGCATCTGTAGCTATGAATTGTATTGTTCTCAACCATCCGATTGGCTCTATCATAGGTTCACGTTGTTCCTTGGCCTTGAGATTGAGAAGTTTAAAACGCGGAGGCTGAGCTGGAGGCGCGATGTTTTGGTTGATGTCCAGGCCGCACACGGCACCAACACGACACGAGCTTGGTCTGCCTGGTGCGCAGTCGGGTGAGTACTACTAGTAGTAGTACTTCTTTGATGTGTCACATCAACTTGCAGAAGTATGCCACACTTCCTCAATAAACAAGCATATAAGCAGCTGATACTGCTTACCCAAAGGATCTTTATATCCAACAAACACAAAATATCCCTTCGACTATTGGAAATTACTTTAAGTGTTGATCTGATGTGGAAGTGATTGTTGCATCACCGCCAAAATCCACCATCTCTTAAGCTAAAGTAGACCGAGCTAACCCCTATATTAGCATATTACTAAGATAAACATAAGGCATTATAGAATCATTTAGGAGGTGAGCTTGTCAATCTGAATGTGGATGGACACCGTCCTCAACAACCCAACCTTGGCTAGCAGCTTGGGCGGCACTATGAAGAAGGTCAGCTCCTGCACGGCGGTGGCGCCGGGCTCCTTGCTGCTTGTCACCTTGATTTCCACCTTGACGGCATCGGTCCTGTCTTTGGGCTCCCCCGGCGGGCCGTTCGCCCACGCCTTGGCCGTGTAGTGCGGCGGTGGGGATGCCCCCGCTCTGATGCATACGACCGACACGGCGATAGGCGCGCCGATGTCGAGCACGCCACCGATCACGAAAAACGCGCGTCCGTCCTCCTCTACGAACAGGAAGTGCCGCGGCTTCGACACTGGTACTTGTAGCTGGAGCACCTTGCCATGCTGGATCTTGTGTATAGGCATGGGATGCACGGTGTTGATGTGGCGGCGGGCCTTCGTAGCCACAGACGGGCACAGGGCATTTGCCAGGCGCGAGCGGACACACGCTCTGGTGATCGACGAGCTTGTGGTAAGTGACGTAGAGCCCATAGCCTTCTTGCTGGCACACCACCCTCAACGAGGAGAGGACGGCGTCCATCGTCGTGTTGCACACGCCAAAGCCACTGCCGCGTTCATACTTGTGGCACTGCCGCTGGTTCCCCGGCGCTCATCGTGGCAGTCTGCGTAGGCAGGTACCCTCCCTTGCACTGCACAAATCAATCGAACAACACATCAATCAAGAAACCATCACCTTGCTCGGTCAGCCAAACGGATGAGGTGTATTCGAACCTTGTACACTAGAGGCTTCAAGGGGCGGAGGCACAAGGGGCAGTGGAGCAAGGTGAGGTCCATAGAGACCTCCATCGCCGGGTCCTATTCCGTCGGCATGATCTCACCCTCCGCGTGCACCACCATGTCTTGCTTTAGGGCTGGAGCATTAGAATGTTTTACCATCACATATTCATACTACTTCAAGGTGCATTAAATCAACACATGCAAGTATCAAAAGGGAAGTCACGGCATGCATGCATGCGTTGTAATTAATTCATCAATAAACGCAAATTATTGAAATATATCGAGTGCACTGCTTTGATGTGTCGCGTCAACTCGTACAACAAGGAGAAGCTTGATTACAACACCCTCTCCCTCGCCCTTGAGCGTGCTGGCTCGCAGGACTAGGAGAAGCTTTCGCTACACGCTCTCCCTCCCGCACGCAGTGGACATGCAGCAGTTCGTTCGGTGTCAGATGGACAAAAGCATAATAGTAGTACTCCACTGTAGTAGTACCATCATTGTTCGACTTCCTGAAGAGGCGAAGAGCCAAGCACAACCCGAACGCTCGTGTGGCAGTTTCATGTGCAGGGGAGGTAGTATAGTAACATAGTCTAGGATAGCGTGTGCCGTGCCTCTAAGCTTAGTATCATTGGAGTCGGCTCCATGCTATGAGGCCGTCTCGAAGCATTTTTCGATTAAAATAATCTTCTGGCCCTACCTATCATCCTGGTGATTTTAGTTTGCACGCTGGTCTGGTCAAGAGAGGAATATATATTTTAAATTGTGGTGGGGTAAATGTTAGTGGTTGCACAAATATTGTACACTGTGGGTCTTTTAGCCAAGTGTAGAGGCAAGCATGTGGGGCCCGTGCTATGATGTGTCCCGTCGACTCAGACAACAAGGAGAAGCTTGATTACTAGTACTCCCTCGCCCATGCGTGCGGTGGCTCGCAGACGAGGAGAAGCTTTTGCTTAATAATCCTACAACAAGCTCTCCCTCCCCCACACGGTGGATGGACATGCAACAGTTGATTCGATACTGTGGAAGTAGTAACATCATTGTTCGACTTCTCGAAGAGGCCAAGAGCCAAGCACTGAAGAAATATGCCCTAGAGGCAATAATAAAGTTGTTATTTATATTTCCTTATATCATGATAAATGTTTATTGTTCATGCTAGAATTGTATTAACCGAAAACATGGTACATGTGTGAATACATAGACAAAATAGAGTGTCCCTAGTATGCCTCTACTTGAATAGCTCGTTAATCAAAGATGGTTAAGTTTCCTAACCATAGACATGTGTTGTCATTTGATGAACGGGATAACATCATTAGAGAATGATGTGATGGACAAGACGCATTCGTTAGCTTAGCATTATGATCGTTTAGTTTTATTGCTATTGCTTTCTTCATGACTTATACGTATTCCTCTGACTATGAGATTGTGCAACTCCCGAATACCGGAGGAACACCTTGTGTCCTATCAAACGTCACAACGTAACTAGGTGATTATAAAGATGCTCTACAGGTGTCTCCGAAGGTGTTTGTTGAGTTGGCATAGATCAAGATTAGGATTTGTCACTCCGTGTATCGGAGAGGTATCTCTGGGCCCTCTCGGTAATGCACATCACTATAAGTCTTGCAAGCAATGTGACTACTGAGTTAGTTGCAGGATGATTCATTACAGAACGAGTGAAGAGACTTGCTGGTAACGAGATTGAACTAGGTATGATGATACCGACGATCGAATCTCGGGCAAGTAACATACCGATGACGAAGGGCAGACGTATGTTGTTATGGGGTTTGACCGATAAAGATCTTCGTATAATATGTAGTAACCAATATGAGCATCCAGGTTCCGCTATTGGTTATTGACTGGAGATGTGTCTCGGTCATGTCTACATAGTTCTCGAACCCGTAGGGTCCGCATGCTTAACGTTCGATGACGATTTGTATTATGAGTTATGTGTTTTTGTTACCAAAGTTTTTTTGGAGTCCCAGATGAGATCACGGACATGACGAGGAGTCTCGAAATGGTCGAGAGGTAAAGATTCATATATTGGAAGGTTATCTTCGGACATCGGAATGGTTCCGAGTGATTCAGGTATTTTATCGGAGTACCGGGGGGTTACCGGAACACCCCGGGGGTAATCATGGGCCTCATGGGCCATGGGAGAGAAGAGGGGACAGCCCACAAGGGGGAGCCCCCCAAGGGGATTCCGAATAGGAAGGGGAGGGGGCGCGGCCCCTCTTTCCCTCTTCCTCTCCACTCCTTCCCTCTTCCCCCCTCCGTTGGATGGAAAAGGTGGGAGGGCCAAATCCTACTTGGACTAGGAGTCCAAGTAGGACTCCCCCCTTGGCGCGCCCGTCCTAGGCCGCCAGCCTCCTCCTCCCCCCTTTATATAAGGGGGCAGGGGGCACCCCAAAGGCACACCAAGAGTTCTCTTAGCCGTGTGCGGTGCCCCCCCCTCAACAGTTTACTCCTCCGGTCATAGCGTCGTAGTGCTTAGGCGAAGCCCTGCACCGATCACATCACCAACACCGTCGCCACGCCGTCGTGCTGACAGAACTCTCCCTCGACCCTCTACTAGTTCAAGAGTTCGAGGGACGTCATTGAGCTGAATGTGTGCTGAACACGGAGGTGCCGTACGTTCGGTACTTGGATCGGTTTGATCGTGAAGACGTTTGACTACATCAACCGCGTTAATCTAACGCTTCCGCATTCGGTCTACGAGGGTACGTGGACACACTCTCCCCTCTCGTTTCTATGCATCTCCTAGATAGATCTTGTGTGATCATAGGGAATTTTTTGAAATTACATGCTATGTTCCCCAACAAGCGCAACCCGCACGTGGCAGTTGGGAACGCTCGCGTGGCAGTCTTATGTGTAGGGGTGGAGCGTGGTGTGGCAGTTTTGTGGCAATTCTTTGTTATTGTTGTTTGCGTCCAATGGGTGCCACCGTCGGATGCAGATGTTACGGTTATTGTGGCGATTGCTAGTTATAGTCATCTTACGAAAATCAAATAATCCCAAAACAAACCCGACCACGTTTCTTGTTTCTAGACATGAATAGATATCAACCAATAAGAGACGTAGGCCGTGTATGTTTTTAATGCCTTGAGACGTACATAGCAAGGCATGCAGTGGTCAGTTCATTGCATGCAATGGTATTAATTAGCAAATACTCCCTCCGTTCCTAAATATTTGTCTTTCTAGACATTTCAACAAGTGACTATACCGTAAATGAGTACATACGGAGCAAAATGAGTGAATGTACACCGTAAATATTTAGGGACGAAGGGAGTAAATATTAAGCTCTCTTGTTTTCCTCCCGCCTTGGTTGCGGTGCACAATATTGAGTACTACTACTGACTAGTCTCTTTTTGACACGCGTTTACATTTATACGGCTTGAATGCCAACGAAGGAGAGGGTAGCGGTTCTCGAAACGTTGAACGGCCGATGATGCCTCCTCATTCAATTAGCATGCAGAGGGAATTAATTGGAGAAGCAGAATGGAGCCAACATGATGTGAATGCAACGCAGTTTGAACTCTCATATAAAGGCACCACACCACTCCGATCCATCTACTCCTAGTCTCTGCGCAACACTGCTCACTCCAATCCAAGATCAGGTGACCAGAAGCCACAAGAACCCATGGCATCGATGTATGTGAGCGGCAGTCGGCTGTGCCAGATCATCCAAGACGCCGGCCTGCGGCCCCGCACCGTGCAGCATTTCCATACAATGCTGGCGACCGCCAGCATCATAGCCCTCATCGACGCCGGCTTCGCCTCTCGCATGGGAGAGATGATGGTCCACTCCATCCGCAAATTCACCACCGTCAAGAAGTGCACGGACGACCTTGCCGTACTCCTCCAGCCTGCTCGCCTAGGCTCCTCGTTGCCTGCAACCCTCATCAGCCTCCAAGGGGATGAACTCTTTGAAACACTGGTGGGCCTGCAGGTGCCTCGCGACGAAGAATGTGCACCTCGAGGCCGCGCTCGCCATGCAAGAAACCGTCGACCTGCGCATCCACGACTATGAGGAAATAGTCTACATAGGCTACTACAAGGCCGGCGAGGACAGAAAGACATTGGCCTCTTTCCACCAGCTCGAATCTTTGGACGCCATTGTTCGGAAGCACGTTAACCTAGCCACGAAAGCCGGTGCTACTTAGCCGCTATTCGGTGGGCCAGCGCCCTGAGTCGAGTAGGAGGACGTCGTTGATGGATGCATCTTCCTTCTTGCCTCCTGTAACCAGCACTGCATCGCATCGTGGCCTTAATGTTTTATTAGTGTATGGCATTTTTATTCCAGTTGTAAATGACATCATTGTTCGACTTCTTGATGAGGTGAAGAGCCAAGCGCAACCCAAACGTGGGAGTTGCATACGCTCGCGTGCGAGTCTTATGTGTAGGGGAGGGGCGTGGTGTCGCATTTTTGTGGCATTTCTTTTCCATTGATGTTTGCATCCCATAGGTGCCACCGTCGGATGCAGATCTTACGATTATCGGGCCGATCGCTTACGAAAACCTTATAATCCGAAAAGACGTAGGCGCAGTGGATTAACTCGACCTCGTTTCTTGTTTCTTGACATGGATAAAGGAATCAACCAATAAGAGACATGGGTCGTGTATGTTTTAAATGCCTTGAGACTACCTAGCATGGCATGCTGCGGTCAGTTCATTGCATGCAATGGTAGTACTACAGTAAATACTAAGTTCTCTCATTTTCCCCTCTGCCATGGTCGTGGTGCATGATGTAGTAATGATTAGACTCTTCTTGACCCATATTTACATCGATACGGTTTGAATGCCAAGGAGGGAGAGGGTAGCGGTTCCCGAGATGTTGAACGGTTAATCATGCATCCTCAATTAGCATGCAGAGGGAATTAATTGGAGAAGCAGAATGGCGCCAGCACGGTGTGAATGCAACGCAGTTTGCGCTCTTTGAAGCCGCGCCACCACTCCAATCCATCTACCAAATTGTACGCACCACTTCTCACTCCAATACAAGACCCAAGACCAAGTGACCAGAAGCCACAAGCACTTATGGAGGCGATGGACGTGAGCAGCAGTCGGTTGTGCCAGATCATCCAGGACGTCGGCCTGAGGCCCCGCACCGCACAGCGTTTCCAGACGGTGCTGGCGGCCGCCGGCGTCATAGCCGTAGCCGACGCCGGCTTCGCCTCTCGCATGGACGAGATGATGGTCTACTCCATCCGCAAGTTGACCGCCGTCAAGAAGCACGCAGACAACCTTGCCGCACTGCTCCAGCCTGCACACACAGGCTCCTCATTGCCTGCCACCCTCATTGGCCTCCATGGTGACGAACTCTTCGAAGCACTAGTGGCCCTGCAGCTGCCGGAGGTCGCGACGAAGAATGTGCACCTCGAGGCCGCTCTCGCCGCGCAGCGCCTCGCCATGCATGAAACTGTCGACCTGCACATCCACGTCTATGAGGTAATCGTCTACATAGGCCACTACAAGGTCAGCAAGGACAGAAAGATGTTGGCCTTCTTCCACCGGCTGGAATCTTTGGACGCCCTTGTTCGGAAGCACGTTGACCTGGCCACAAAAGCCGCTGCTAGTTAGCCGCCGTTAGGTGGGCCGGCGCCCTGAGTCGAGGAGGAGGACACCATCGATGGACGCATCTTTCTTCTTGCCTACTGTAACCAACACTATATCGCCTCGTGGCCTTAATGTTTTATTAGTGCATGGCATTTTTATTCCGGTTGAAAATATCATCATTGTTCGACTTCTTGATGAGGCGAATTGCCAAGCGTAACCCGAACATGGGAGTTGCGTATGCTCGCGTGCCAGTCTTATGTGTTGGGGAGGGGCGTGGTGTCGCAGTTTTGTGGCATTTCTTTTGTATTAATGTTTCCGTCCAATAGGTGCCACCATCGAATGCAAATCTTATGGTTATTGTGTCGATCGCTTACGAAAACCTTATAATCCCAAAACAGTTAGGTGCGGTGGATTAACTCGACCTTGTTTCTTGTTTCTTGACATTAATAAAGGAATCAACCAAAAAGAGACGTGGGTCGTGTATGTTTTTAATGCCTTGAGACTACCTAGCACGGCATGCTGCGGCCAGTTCATTGCATGCAATGGTAGTACTATAGTAAATACTAAGTTCTCTCATTTTCCCCTCCACCTTGGTCACGGTGCACAATGTAGTAATGACTAGTATCTTCTTGACCCGCATTTACATTGATACGGCTTGAGTCCCTAGCAGGAAGAGGGTAGCAGTTCCCGAGATGTTTAACAGTCAATGATGCATCCACAATTAGCATGCAGAGGGAATTAATTGGAGAAGCGGAATGGAGCCAGCACAGTGTGAATGCAACACAGTTTGCACTCTTTGAAGCCGCCCCACCACTCCAAACCATCTACCAAATCGTACCCACCACTGCTCACTCCAATCCAAGACCCAAGACCAAGTGACCAGAAGCCACAAGCACCTATGGAGGCAATGGACGTGAGCGGCAGTCGGTTGTGCCAGGTCATCCAAGACGCTGGTGTCAGGGATATACCCCACGGTATGACCCGGCCGGAGTTATAACCCGGCTGGTACTTGGTAAACCGGCAGAAGTCAAGTCAGATGATAACCTGGCAGGAGTAAAGTCAGATGGTAACCCGGCAGGTGTTAAGTTAGATGATAACCCAGCAGGAGTTAAGTCAGATGATAGCCCGGCAGACAATCATAAACCGGCAGGAAGTCATAACCCGGCAGACAATCATAACCCGGCAGACCATCATAAACCGGCAGACAGTCATAACCCGGCAGACAGTCATAACCCGGTTGACAGTCATAACCCGGCAGACAGAGTCGCCTGGGTTAGTAAGCCCGAGACATTATGAAGCCCGAGACGTTATGAAGCCCAAGATGTTAAGAAGCCCATGAAGAGAAGTCAAAATAGCTTAAGTCTTAATCCGAGTTGGACTCTACATGTAACCCGCCCCTTCAACTTATATAAGGAGGGGCAGGCACCCCAAGAGGGGGAGAATAATCTTAAGGGTTAGGCATAACTGGGAGAGCCGGTTTACGGCAACTTCCTCGTGATGATAATGAGACCTAGCCACAAACAGCATGTAGGGTTGTTACCGGATGATGTTTCCCGGGGCCCGAAGCTGTCTAAACCCTTGTCTTGTGTTGCGTTTCTCGATTCCGCTCAACCCCTCTCAAGCTACCACATAGATGTGTTGGCCTCACGACTAAGTCCTCACACTAGGACATTTGCCGTGACAATTCCGCGACAGTTGGCCCCCACCGTGGGGCCTGCGCACGGTGGTGTTGAGTTCTTGAAGGGATCTCTCCTAGGGATCGAGGAGCTCGCAATTTTCCGGATGAAGAAGATCGATTTGAAAGGATCTGCATCAGTTTCGAGTTCATCAGTCCAGATTCATAGTTTGGAAGATTTAAGGAAAATCAAGGTTGCGATTTGATGGTTGCTGCAAGTCGCCAGCATTATCGGCGTGTCAAGTTTCCGTTGTTGGCTCACCAAAACCTGTACGATCAGAGTCACCGTCACCGTTCAACCGTCAACAACAAAGGAAAAAGTCAAGAAAAGAAAACAAAGCGCTGATAAGGATTCGATCCATCGCCGCAGGGTCTCATCGCTAGCCACCCAATCCAGTTGACTTCGGTCAAAGTAACTACAACTCGGAGAAGGATTTGGAGTTTGAAACCTCCACGGTCTCTGCCTTTGCTGCCACTGTGGCTGCGCCTCGACCCGCCTGGATCGCCTTTGCCGTTGACCCGCCGGCTGCTGTACTCCAACGCCGGTTCATCTGTAGCCCCCAATGGCAGCCGGCTTTCTCAAATCGCCGTTTCTACCGCGGCCGACTAGCTTCGTTGTGGGCTTCTGGAGATCAAAGAGCTAGTGGTACCATTGATTTACATCATCACATCAAGACAAACATCAACTATTACGTACTTAATTGATGCCCAAGGCAAAAACAAGTGAAACTACAGGGCGCAGGTGTCACCCAAAATAAGAAAGTCAGGCTAGCCTAGGTCCCAAGTGGAGTCATGTCTCTTCTGCGCAATCAGCTGAAACTAGAACAGAATAAGGAATCAAAGGAGTTTGACCCGGCATGGTTTATTGGTCTCTAGTTCAGATCAGTGCACTTCCGTCCGGCGCTTGCGAGTCGCCAACCCCGAACCTCCGATGCCCCTCTGCAGCTGCAGTACCAGCGTCAAGCCGCCGCTGCCCTGCGACCCCTGAACCTCGCCAAGTCGCCAGGCCGCCCGGCTGCCTCTGCCGTAGCTCGTTGCGGCTGCGGCCCTGCGCCTCTGAGCCACCTCGGCCGTTTTCGCCGTTGTCTATCCGGGTCCGCCTCCCCGTTGACCCGCCGGCATCCACGCCGCCTCTACTTCCGCTGCCCTCCGAGCTGCTCACGCCAAACCGCCCTGGCCTCGTGCGTGAGCCGCTAGACTCCATCTTCGTGCCAAGCCACCCTGGCCTCGCGTTCTTCTGCCAACCGCACCGTGAGCCGCCCACCACCGGCTGGCCTCACTGCCACCTCTGTCGCATGGCCGCAGTACTGTCAAGTCGCCGCTGCCGCCACGCCGGTGCTATTGCACTACTGCTCTGCGACCTGCCGTGCCCTGAGCTGCCCCGTGGAGTCCCCCGCGCCGTGAGCCTACACGGCCTCACGTTGGTTCAGCTGCAGTTTCCTCAAGTCACCGTAGGCCTCGGCCATAGCCGCACCTGGCTGCCTCCGCCTTCGCGCGCGTGGCCCGTGCCGCCCCCGTGTGACCGGCTGCTACCGTCTACCGACCCGCCACATGCCTCCGCCTTAAACCGCCCCCAAGCAGGCCTTGAGTCGCCAAGTCTGCTACACACGAATCGCCGCAAGTCGCCGCCGCTGCCTCCGCCGTGGTTCGTCGTGGCCACAACAGCCCTGCCTCGGTGCCGCTCTGCCTCTGCCTTGAACCGGGTCCGCCTTCGAGCCAGCCGGTCTCTGCCATTGCGGCCTCAGCCTTGCTTTGAATCGCCAGGAGGGCCTCGCTCCTAGTGGCTCCGAGCTGCCATCGCTGGTTCACCTCCACTGTTGGGCCGCCAGCTCGTCACTCAGCTGTCGGGCGTCGAACCATCGTTGCACTCCCTTTGAACCGAATGGTAAACCGCCATGGTGCGCCCTGTCCCATTATTTCCGCAGACTCGCCTACGATGACGAGTTGCCATTGCCGCACCTCGTTTCGGCCTTGAACCGGCCTCTACTGCTGCTGACCCATCCTCTACTGCTGCTTTAAACCGGCCACCTCCGAGTCGGCCTGCCTCGGCTGTTCGCCGCTGAGCCGCCCCTGTCAAACCGCCAAGCGCGCGACCTCCACTTCTGCTAAACCACCTCGCTCTTTGGCGGGTCATCCGTGAGCCGCTTTGCCACGGCCACGTTTCAACTCCGCCGCTGCTACGCCGGTCGCCTTGACCTTCACTTCCGCACAGCGCCGCGAGCCGCCCGATCGCCCTCCGGACCGTCCTGCGTCAGGCTGCCATTGGAGAGTCGCCGTCGATCCTCACTACTCCTGAGTCGCCTTCATGCCTCGTCTACTCCTGAGTCGCCTTCATGCCTCGTCTGCTCCGGCCTTGGTCGCCCGGCGTTCCGGTTTGCGCGCAGTCACCGCCCGTGAGCCGCCGTCTGCTTAAAACGCTGCTGCGGGCCTCCGCGCATGAATCCTCCCACGCCTACAAACCGCCCCGCTGTTCAAACCGCCGCGGTTTACGCCGGTTCCGCGCTCCGCTTCGGCGCCCCGTTTGGGCCGCCCCGCCGGATTGCTGCGCCGGACTCCGCCTCCCCCCGAGCGCCTCCTGTCTTCGCTGTTGTGACCCGCCACTGCTGCGTCGGTCGCTGTTGAAGCCACCCCCGTCACCGCACGTTTTCGCGGTGCTGTGTTGTTCCGCCCGCACCGGGCCACCGAGTCGCCTCACTACCTTCGCAAGCTACCTGCCGCCATGTTCTTCACCTTCTGCAAGCTGCCGCGGTGCCCGTAAGTTGCCTGCAGTTGAGGAGGCAAGCGCCGCCCAACTCCGTGGCCGTAGCCAAGTCGCCGCGGGCCTCTGCCACAGCCGCGCCTGGCTACCTCCGCTTTCGCGCGCATGGCCCGTGCCGCCCTCGCATGACCGGCTACTGCCGCAACCGCCAAATCACCAATCCGCCGCCCGTCGAACATCCACGCCAGTTCTGCTTCTAAACCGACTGCGCTACCTCGCGGACAGATTCGGCCGCTACTGTGAGTCGCCAAGACCATCGCGGCCCCGCCTCCGCTGGCACCCATTGACTCCGCCGACGTAGCCCGGGTTGACTCCGCTGCCGCACTCACTGCGGTTCGCCGCCATAAAGCGCCGGATGGGGTTCATTTCTGCCATGACCTGCCCACGTGCGCCAGCCTCTAGCTCTGCTCCTTCCCCGATAGCTGTGAACCGGCCGATTGAATTGACCCATGACCTGGTGGCGATTTACGGGCATGGACACTAACAGGGAACAAAAGACTTTGCTCAATTTATGGGCATGGACGCCAGAGCAAGAACCTTGCTTCCCCTGTGATTGTTGTGCCTGGAAAGAAGGAAACGAAGGGATAAGTGTGGCCGGTGAAAAAAAATTGTGGAAGCAGTAAAATTCAGATCAGTTGGAAAAATGACGACGGACATAACTGGCTCGACGTCCCAGGAAAAGATCAGGTGCTATCCACCTTATTTATTTATTTCAATATACTTTAAGTTCCTTCATGAACAATTGTCCTCCCTTTAATGTGTTCGTTCCATGATCATGGCAGAGACGATAAGATCATCTGTCATCTAAATACATCAGGACAATTATTCACCACTGAAGTGGAGTTATATCGCGGATATGGAGTGCATAGCATCGTCATTTTGCACTAACATTTATCCGTGCTGTCGTGCTCAACGGAAGTGCTTATGCTGCCGCCCTTGCGGTCTGGTCTACACCAACACACTAGGCCGCACATGTCTGCATGAGCTATTTATTGAGTATGAGCAAGTCACTGCGTGGGTAGCCCGGTTTTCTTCCAACAAATTGGAGGCAAACTATCATTATCCGCCACCTATGCTGGATGGCTCAATGGACATGCGCACAAGTCGCCGCCACTACAGTTTGGTTAACTTCAAACAGCCGGTTGGAAGGAACCATTGGCCGAGTTGCTGACACGGCTCATACGGGATCATTTATAACCCGCCGCAGTCACCTCAACCTTCTGTGGATTCACATCGCGTTATCAACACCAATGATATATACCTTCTCCTATGGTTAAATACGAAGAATCTCAAGACAACTCCTCGAGTCGTCTTAAGACTCGGGGGCTACGATGACATGACTCAGCAAATATTGCCAGTTTCAGCAAATTTAAGAACCCCAGGACGACGGAGGGAAAGATAACCCGGTACCGAAGCCTACTGCTATATTGATGAAAATTTAAAGGCCGTCAGAAAATTTCCGGCTTAAAAAGTATATGACAATTGCAAAATACCGGCTCAATGAAGAAGTTCCGGGTCATTAGAAAGGATTCCGGATCAAAATCCGGTTCAAGTGACATCTCTCTCCCATAAAGTGTTGAAGCTCTCAAATATCCGGTTTGTCAATCCGGTTCAAGGGAAATATGTTCTCCCACAAAGCTTTGAAGCTCTCAATATCAGGTTTAGACATCCGGTTCAAGAAGAAATCTCTCTCGCAAAGTTCAAGTTCTTAGAAAAGTCAAAAGGGGCCAAAGAGAGTGTTGCAAAAGCACAACGCAAACATAGGCACCCATTGAGCACAGCTCAAAATATTGCTCGGGGGCTCTTTGCTTCTACAAGAACAAAGAGTCTATAACCTTGTAATAGGCTATAAAACAGGCTTGGAAGCCAGGTGTATTCACCTAAAACCCCAGGTTATCCTGCCTTTTTAAGTAAGCCACTCCGCCCAGGTAATCCTGGTAAGACCCGTCGAACGTTTGACAAGTCAATCTTATAAAGACCCTGAACTTGTCATTGTTAAAATGACGATTGGTTAATGTGAGGTCCATCTTATAAGGCTTTGCAAAATGGTTTAACTCAGTGGCCTGGCAGCCCATGAAAAGCCTCGCCTTTTTGCATGTTTTCTTCTAAAATCTTTCGTTTGGCGGTTTATTTTGATGAGGTTTATGTTAATCCGGTGTTTATTGACCCGGCCTGGTTTTTGACTATAAGTCGCCAGTGTGAGATAAGATAATATCTGGTGTTTATTAACACGGTCTGGCTTTCGACTATAAGTCGCCAGTATATATTTGGATGCGCCATTGGAATCATGCGCTTATTATATTATTCAAATATTTAATAGCCAACATGGCTGGATTTTTATTATGGTTATCAATAACCAGTATTATGATTGAGGTTTTCAAAGTCACTTTCGCGCAATGGCTATTATCTTATCAATAGATATGATTTATTCTACAATGGAAGGAATAGTCCCGAGTCGCTGCAGGCTCACGACCCGGCACTTGGGGGCTACATTATTCAAGTTGAGATTACATCAAAAATGCAACGTCATGTCGCTGCAAGCATGCACCATGACACTTGGGGGCTAATGCAAAGTCATTTTTACTAGTCTTATTGAAGACCCGACTCATCACATCATAATGAGCCGGCCCTTGGGGGCTACCAATTGCTCCTGTCAACAATTCAAGGTACACAAGTCTTAATCCATTATATTGAAGGGTCCGCTGTTCAGTTGGTAAAGCACAAAGCTCTTAACCTTGTGGACGTGGGTTCAAGCCCCATGATGGGGGTTACATCATATGATGTTATTTTCAAGAAGTATATATAAAGTCCCAACTCAATATTATCTTACTGAGCCGGTCCTTGGGGGCTACGCGTTGCTGTTCAAGTCTACATGGTCATATTTATAAAATCCCTCTCATTATTGCATAATAACCCGGCCCTTGGGGGCTACATTGGTTGAAGTTTTTATGAGCATAAGGCAGTTACAAGTCCCAGTTTGCTGCAAGCATAACAACCCGGCACTTGGGGGCTACATATGTGGAATACTCAGTTTTGACTAGTAATTGAGATGAACAACCTGGATTTCTTCAAGCTTGTGACATTCATATTGAAGCAATTCTTAAGCTGTTACTACGTTACCTTCTTAAGACTTGGGGGCTACACGTGATAGGCATATAAGAGGTATATTTTCAAGCTTGATGTTAACTACAATTATGACCCGGCGCCATCAATATTTATAAACCGGCAATTTTGGCAATGATAAACCAACAAGTTCTACATTCTTAAACCGGCTGAAGATCAGATGAGTATTTCAACGACCAATATTTTTCTTAAGCATTGGGAGCTGAGTCAAATGAGTTATTCTTCACAATATTTTTCTGTGACAAACCAATGTTAGCAAATTGATTATGAAGCTGGCCTATTGACTCGGATTTTCTAGAAGAAGGAAATGACAAGGACTTCAGGATGATCAGGATCGGTTTAACATGGATAAATCCAAATTAAACTGGGGCTAATGTCGGGGATATACCCCGCAGTATGACCCGGCCAGAGTTATAACCCGGCTGGTACTTGGTAAACCGGCAGAAGTCAAGTCAGATGATAACCCGGCAGGAGTTAAGTCAGATGATAACCCGGCAGGTGTTAAGTCAGATGATAACCCGACAGGAGTTAAGTCACATCATAACCCGGCAGACAATCATAAACCGGCAGGAAGTCATAACCCGGCAGACAATCATAACCCGGCAGACCATCATAAACCGGCAGACAGTCATAACCCGGCAGACAGTCATAACCCGGCAGACAGAGTCGCCTGGGGTTAGTAAGCCCGAGACATTATGAAGCCCGAGACATTATGAAGCCCAAGATGTTAAGAAGCCCATGAAGAGAAGTCAAAATAGCTTAAGTCTTAATCCGAGTTGGACTCTACATGTAACCCGCCCCTTCAACTTATATAAGGAGGGGCAGGGCACCCCAAGAGGGGGGAGAATAATCTTAAGGGTTAGGCATAACTGGGAGAGCCGGTTTACGGCGACTCCCTCGTGATGATAATGAGACCTAGCCACAAACAGCATGTAGGGTTGTTACCGGATGATGTTTCCCGGGGCCCAAAGCTGTCTAAACCCTTGTCTTGTGTTGCGTTTCTCGATTCCGCTCAACCCCTCTCAAGCTACCACATAGATGCGTTGGCCTCACGACTAAGTCCTCACACTAGGACATCTGCCGTGACAATTCCACGACAGCCGGCCTGCTGCCCCGCACCGCACAGCATTTCCAGACGGTGCTGGCGACCACCAGCGTCGAAGCCCTCACCGACGCCGGCTTCGCCCCTCGCATGTACGAGATGATGGTCTGCTCCATCCGCATGTTCACCACCATCAAGAAGCACGTAGACGACATTGCCGTACTGCTCCAGCCTGCGCGCACAGGCTCCTCGTAGCCTGCCACCCTCATCGGCTTCCACGGTGATGAACTCTTTGAAGCACTGGTGGCCCTGTAGCTGCCAGATGTCGCGACGAAGAATGTGCACCTCGAGGCCGCGCTCACCACGCAGCACCTCGCCATGCAAGAAACCGTCGACCTGCACATCCACGTCTATCTGGAAATCATCT
Organism: Triticum aestivum; assembly: GCF_018294505.1. NCBI lineage: Eukaryota > Viridiplantae > Streptophyta > Magnoliopsida > Poales > Poaceae > Triticum > Triticum aestivum. Next base: position 222,651,851 of record NC_057811.1, on the reverse strand, counting down.
ACATACGCCACTACAAGGCTAGCAAGGACAAAAAGACATTGGCCTTCTTGCACCAGCTGGAATCTTTGGACGCCATTGTTCGGAAGCATGTTGACCTGGCCACGAAAGCCGCTGCTACTTAGCCACCGTTCGATGGGTCGGCGCCCCGAGTCGAAGAGGAGAACGGCGTCGATGGATGCATCTTTCTTCTTGTCTCCTGTAACCAGCACATCGCCTCGTGGCCTTAATGTTTTGTTGTAAATAACTTCATTGTTCGACTTCTCGATGAGGCGAATTGCCAAGCGCATCCCAAACATGGGAGTTGTGTACGCTCGCGTGCTAGTCTTATGTGTACGGGAGGGGCGTGCTATCGCAGTTTTGAGGCATTTCTTTTCTATTGATATTTGCATCCAACAGGTGCCACCATCGGATGCAGATCTTACGGTTATTGTGTCGATCTCTTACGAAAACCTTATAATCCCAAAACACTTAGGCACGGTGGATTAACTCGACCTCGTTTCTTGTTTCTTGACATGGATAAAGAAATCAACCAATAAGAGACATGGGCCGTGTATGTTTTAATGCCTTGAGACTACCTAGCACGGCATGTTGCAGCCAGTTCATTGCATGCAATGGTAGTACTATAGTAAATACTATGTTCTCTCATTTTCCCCTCCGCCTTGGTCGTGGGGCACAATGTAGTAATGGCTAGTCTCTTCTTGACCCGCATTTACATTGACTCGGCTTGAATGCCATGCAGGGAGAGGGTAGCGGTTCCCGAGATGTCTAACAGTCAATGATGCATCCTCAATTAGCATGCAGAGGGAATTAATTGGAGAAGCAGAATGGAGCAAGCACGGTATGAATGCAACGCAGTTTGCACTCTTTGAAGCCGCCCCACCACTCCAATTAATCTACCAAATCGTACGCACCACTACTCACTCCAATCCAAGACCCAAGATGAAGTGACCAGAAGCCACAAGCACCTATGGAGGCGATGGACGTGAGCGGCAGTCGGTTGTGCCAGATCATCCAAGAAGCTGGCCTGCGGCCCCGCACCGCGCAGCATTTCCGAACGCTGCTGGCGACCACCACCATCGTAGCCGTCGCTAACGCCGGCTTCGCCTCTCGCATGGACGAGATGATGGTCTGCTCCATCCACAAGTTCACCACTGTTAAGAAGCACGCGAACAACCTTGCCGTACTGCTCTAGCCCGCGCCCACAGGCTCCTTGTTGCCTGCCTCCCTCATCGGCCTCCATGGTGACGAACTCTTTGAAGCACTAGTGGCTCTGTATCTGCCGGATGTCACGAAGAAGAATGTGCACCTCGAGGCCGCGCTCGCCTTGCAGCGCCTCGTGATACGTCTCCGTCGTATCTATACTTTTTGATTGTTCCATGCCAATATTATACAACTTTTACATACTTTTGGCAACTTTTTATACTATTTTTGGAACTAACATATTCATCCAGTGCCCAGTGCCAGTTCTGGTTTGTTGCATGTTTTTTGTTTCGTAGAAAATCCATATCGAACGGAGTCGAAACGGGATAAAAACTGACGGCGATTTTTTTGGAATATATGTGAATTTTGGGAAGTGGAATCAATGCGAGACGATTCTCAAGGGGCCCACGAGGGTGAGGGGCACGCCCTAGGGGGTCAGGCACGCCCTGGGCCCTCGTGGCCACTCTGTAAGGTGGTTGGTGCCCTTCTTTCACCGCAAGAAAGCCAATATCCGGATAAAAATCGTGTCCAAATTTCAGCCCAATCGGAGTTACGGATCTCCGGGAATATAAGAAGCGGTGAAAGGGCAGAATTAGGAACACTGAAATGGAGAGAGACAGAGAGATAGATCCAATCTCGGAGGGGCTCTCGCCCCTCCCATGTGCACCCCAAGTAAATATTCAAGGAGACTCAAGCGTCTAAGCTTGGGGATGCCCCGGAAGGCATCCCATGTTTCTTCAACAAGTATCGATATGTTTTCGGATTCGTTTGGTTCATGCGATATGTGCAAATCTTGGAGCGTCTTTTGCATTTAGTTTTCACTTTTCTTTTATGCGCCATGCTGGTATGAGATAGTCCATGGTTGATTTACAGAATGCTCATTGCACTTCACTTAAATCTTTTGAGTATGGTTTTATAGAATGCTTCATGTGCGCCACATATATCATTTGAAGTTTGGATTGCCTGTTTCTCTTCACATAGAAAACCGCCATTCGTAGAATGCTCTTTTGCTTCACTTATATTTGTTAGAGCTTGGGCAGATCTTTTGTAGAAAGAATTAAACTCTCTTACTTGACTTATATCTATTTAGAGAGATGACAGGAATTAGTAATTCACATGGTTAGTCATAAAATCCTACATAAAACTTGTAGATTACTGAATATGATATGTTCGATTCCTTGCAATAGTTTTTTGATATAAAGATGGTGATATTAGAGTCATGCTAGTGGGTAGTTGTGGATTGTAGAAATACTTGTGTTGAAGTTTGTGATTCCCATAGCATGCACGTATGGTGAACCGTTACGTAACGAAATTGGAGCATGAGGTATTCATTGATTGTCTTCCTTATGAGTGGCGGTTGGGGACGAGCGATGGTCTTTTCCTACCAATCTATCCCCCTAGGAGCATGCGCATAGTACTTTGTTTCAATAACTAATAGATTTTTGCAATAAGTATGTGAGTTTTTATGACTAATGTTGAGTCAATGGATTATACGCACTCTCACCCTTCCATCATTGCTAGCCTCTTCGGTACCGTGCATTGCCTTTTCTCGCCTCGAGAGTTTGTGCAAACTTCGTCGGTGCATCCAAACCGCGTGATACGATACGTTCTATCACACATAAGCCTCCTTATATCTTCCTCAAAACAGCCACCATACCTACCTATCATGGCATTTCCATAGCCATTCCGAGATATATTGCCATGCAACTTCCATCATCATCATATACATGACTTGAGCATTTATTGTCATTTGCTTTGCATGATCGTAAGATAGCTAGCATGATGTTTTCGGGGCTTGTCCGTTTTTTGATATCTTTGCTACGCTAGATCATTGCACATCCCGGTACACCGCCGGAGGCATTCATATAGAGTCATACTTTGTTTTAGATATCGAGTTGTAAGTAAATAAAAGTGTGATGGTCATCATAATTAGTACATTGTCCCATGTGAGGTTATCAAAATAAAAGTGGCCAAAGAAGCCCCCCCCCAAAAAAAGAGAGAGGCCAAAGAAGCCTAAAAAAGAGAGAGAAAAGAGAGAAGGGACAATGTTACTATCCTTTTACCACACTTGTGCTTTAGAGTAGCACCATGTTCTTCATATAGAGAGTCTCTTGAGTTATCACTTTCATATACTAGTGGGAATTTTCATTATAGAACTTGGCTTGTATATTCCAACGATGGGCTTCCTCAAATGCCCTAGGTCTTCATGAGCAAGCAAGTTGGATGCACACCCACTTAGTTTCAGTTTGAGCTTTCAAACACTTATAGCTCTAGTGCATCCATTGCATGGCAATCCCTACTCCTCACATTGACATCAATTGATGGGCATCTCCGTAGCCCATTGATTAGTCGCGTCGATGTGAGACTTTCTCCTTTTTGTCTTCTCCACACAACCTCCACCATCATATTCTATTCCACCTATAGTGCTATGTCCATGGCTCGCGCTCATGTATTGCGTGAAAGTTGAAACAGTTTGAGAATACTAAAGTATGAAACAATTGTTTGGCTTGTCATCGGGGTTGTGCATGATGAGAGCATTTTTGTGTGACGAAGATGAAGCATAGCCAAACTATATGATTTTGTAGGGATGAACTTCCTTTGGCCATGTTAATTTGAGAAGACATGATTACTTTATTAGTATGCTTGAAGTATTATTGTCTTAATGTCAAATGATAGACTATTGCTTTGAATCACTCGTGTCTTAATATTCATGCCATGACTAGATTATGTGATCAAGATTATGCTAGGTAGCATTCCACATCAAAGATTATCTTTTTTTATCATTTACCTTCTCGAGGACGAGCAGGAATTAAGCTTGGGGATGCTAATACGTCTCCGTCGTATCTACAATTTTTGATTGTTCCATGCCAATATTCTACAACTTTTACATACTTTTGGCAACTTTTTATACTATTTTTGGGACTAACATATTGATCCAGTGCCCAGTGCCAGTTCCTGTTTGTTGCATGTTTTTTGTTTCGCAAAAAATCCTATCAAACGGAATCCAAACGGGATAAAAACTGACGGATTTTTTTGGAATATATGTGAATTTTGGGAAGTGGAATCAAAGCGAGACGATGCCCGAGGGGCCCACGAGGGTGAGGGGCGCGCCCAGTGGGTCAGGCGTGCCCTGGGCCCTCGTGGCCAGTTCGTCAGGCGGTTGGTGCCCTTCTTTCACCGCAAGAAAGCCAATATCCAGATAAAAATCGTGTCCAAATTTCAGCCCAATCGGAGTTACGGATCTCCGGGAATATAAGAAAGGGTGAAAGGGCGGAATCAGGAATGCAGAAACAGAGAGAGACAAAGAGATGGATCCAATCTCGGAGGGGCTCTCGCCCCTCCATGCCATGGATGCCAAGGACCACAGGGGAAACCCTTCTCCCATCTAGGGAGAAGGTCAAGGAAGAAGAAGAACAAGAAGAAGAAGGGGGGGCCCTCTCCCCCTCTCTTCCGGTGGCGCCGGAACGCCACCGGGGCCATCATCATCACCGCAATCTACACCAACACCTCCGTCATCTTCACCAACATCTCCATCACCTTCCCCCATCTATCTACAACGGTCCACTCTCCCGAAACCCGATGTACCCTCTACTTGAACATGGTGCTTTATGCTTCATATTATTATCCAATGATGTGTTGCCATCCTATGATGTCTGAGTAGATTTTCGTTGTCCTATCGGTAATTGGTGAATTGCTATGATTGGTTTAATTTGCTTGTGGTTATGTTGTTTTTCCTTTGGTGCCCATCATATGAGCGCGCGCATGGATCACACCATAGGGCTAGTTGTATGTTGATAGGACTATGTATTGGAGGGCAAGAGTGACATAAGCTTCAACCTAGCATAGAAATTGATGCATACGGGATTGAAGGGGGACCAATATATCTTAATGCTATGGTTGGGTTTTACCTTAATGAATGTTAGTAGTTGCGGATGCTTGCTAATATTTCCAATCATAAGTGCATAGAATTCCAAGTCAGGGATGACATGCTAGCGGTGGCCTCTCCCACATAAGACTTGCTATCGGTCTAGTAAGTAGTCAATTGCTTAGGGACAATTTCGCAACTCCTACCACCACTTTTCCACACTCTCTATACTAACTTTATTGTGTCTTTATCTAAACAGCCCCTAGATTTTATTTACGTGCTCTTTATATTCTTGCAAACCTATCCCACAACACCTATAAAGTACTTCTAGTTTTATACTTGTTCTAGGTAAAGCGAACGTTAAGCGTGTGTAGAGTTGTATCGGTGGTCGGTAGAACTTGAGGGGATATTTGTTCTACCTTTAGCTCCTCGTTGGGTTCAACACTCTTACTTATCGAAAGAGGCTACAATTGATCCCCTATACTTGTGGGTTATCACCTTGCCATGCAAGAAACCGTCGACCTTTACATCCACGTCTATGAGGAAATCGTCTACATAGGCCACTACAATGCCAGCGAGGACAGAAGACGTTCCCTTCTTCCACCGGCTGGAATCTTTGGACCCCATTGTTCGGAAGCACTTGACCTGGCCATGAAATACGCTGCAACTTAGCCGCCTTTTGGTGGGCCGGCACCCTGAGTCAAAGAGGAGGACGTTGTCGATGGATGAATCTTTCTTCTTGCCTCCTGTAACCAGCACTGCATCGCCTCGTGGCCTTAATGCTTTATTAGTATATGGAATTTTTATTCCAGTTGTAAATAACATCATTGTTTGACTTCTCGTTGAGGCGAATTGCCAAGCGCAACCCGAACGTGGGAGTTGTGTACGCTCGCATGCCAGTCGTATGTGTAGGGGAGGGGCGTGGTGTCGCAGTTTTGTGGCATTTCTTTTTTATTGATGTTTGGATCCAATAGGTGCCACCGTTGGATGCAGATCTTATGGTTATTGTGTCGATCACTTACGAAAACCTTATAATCCCAAAAAACTTAGGCGCGGTGGATTAACTCGACCTCGTTTCTTGTTTCTTGACATGAATAAAGGAGCAGATGCGCATAGGCTCCTTGTTGCCTGCCACCGTCATCTGCCTCCATGGTGACAAACTCTTTGAAGCAGTGGTGGCCCTGCAGCTGCTGGATGTCATGACGAAGAATGTGCACCTTGAGGCTGCGCTCGCCGCGCAGCGCCTCTCCATGCAATAAACCGTCGACCTGCACATCCACATCTATGAGGAAATTGTCTACATAGGCCACTACAAGTCCAGCAAGGACAGAAAGACGTTGGCGTTCTTCCACCGGCTGGAATCTTTGGACGCCATTGTTCGGAAGCACGTTGACCTGGCCATGAAAGCCGCTGCTACTTAGCCACCATTTGGTGGGCTGGCACCTTGAGTCGAAGAGAGTACGTCGTTGATGGATGCATCTTTCTTCTTGCCTCCCCTAACCAGCACTTCATCGCCTCGTAGTCTTAATGTTTTATTAGTGTATGGCATTTTTATTCCAGTTGTAAATAACATCATTGTTCAACTTCTCGATGAGGTGAAGAGCCAAGCCCAACCCGAACATGGGAATTGCGTATGCTCGCGTGCCAGTCTTATGTGTAGGGGAGGGGCGTGGTGTCACAGTTTTGTGGCATTTCTTTTCTATTGATGTTTGCGTCCAATAGGTGCCACCGTCGGATGCAGATCTTATTGAACTAGATTACTGACTCTAGTAAACCCTTTGGGTGTTGGTCACACGGCGATGTGAACTATGGGTGTTAACCACATGGTGATGTGAACTAATGGTGTTAAATCACATGGCGATGTGAACTAGATTATTGACTCTAGTGCAAGTGGGAGACTGAAGGAAATATGCCCTAGAGGCAATAATAAAGTTGTTATTTATATTTCCTTATATCATGATAAAAGTTTATTATTCATGCTAGAATTGTATTAACCATAAACTTGATACATGTGTGGATACATAGACAAAAACACAGTGTCCCTAGTAATCCTCCACTTGACTAGCTTGTTAATCAAAGATGGTTAAGTTTCCTAACCATATACATGAGTTGTCATTTGATGAATGGGATCACATCATGATCGTTAGCTTAGCATAATGATCGTTCAGTTTTATTGCTATTGCTTTCTTCATGACTTATACATATTCCATTGACTATGAGATTATGCAACTCCCGAATACCGGAGGAACACCTTGTGTGCTATCAAACGTCACAACGTAACTGGGTGATTATAAAGATGCTCTACAGGTGTCTCCTAAGGTGTTTGTTGGGTTGGCATAGATCAGGATTAGGATTTGTCACTCTAAGTATTGGAGAGGTATCTCTGGGCCCTCTCGGTAATGCACATCACTATAAGCCTTGCATGCAATGTGACTAATGAGTTAGTTGCGGGATGATGCATTATAGAACGAGTAAAGAGACTTGCCGGTAACGAGATTGAACTATGTATGATGAAACCTACGATCGAATCTTGGGCAAGTAACATACCGATGACAAAGGGAATAACGAATGTTGTTATTGCGGTTTGATCGATAAAGATCTTCGTAGAATATGTAGGAGCCAACATGAGCATCCAGGTTCCGCTATTGGTTATTGACTAGAGATGTGTCTCGGTCATGTCTACATAGTTCTCGAACCCGTAGGGTCCGCACGCTCAACGTTCGATGACGATTTGTACTATGAGTTATGTGTTTTGGTGACCGAAGTTTGTTCAGAGTCCCGGATGAGATCACGGACAGGACGAGGAGTCTCGAAATGTTCGATTGATATATTGGAAGGTAGTATTCGGACACTGGAAAGGTTCCGGAGTGTATCAGGTACATACCGGAGTACCGAAGGGGGTTACCGGAACCCCCCGGGGAAAGATGTGGGCCATATGGGCCATAGGAGGGAGGCTAACCAGCCCACAAGGGGTTGTGCTCTCCCCACAAGGGAGGAGGCCGAAGTGGTTTAGGGAAGGGGGTGCCCCTTGGAGACACATCAATTGTTCTCTTAGCCGTGTGTGGTGCCTCCCTCCCCAGTTTACTCCTCCAGTCATAGCGTTGTAGTGCTTAGGCGAAGCCCTGCGGGGATCACATCACCATCACCGTCACCATGCCGTCGTGCTGACGGAACTCTCCCTCGACCCTCTGCTAGATCAAGAATTCGAGGGACGTCATCGAGCTGAACATGTGCTGAACACGGAGGTGCCGTACGTTCGGTACTATGATCGGTTGAATCATGAAGACGTTCGACCACATCAACCGCGTTAACCTAACGCTTCCGCTTTCGGTCTAAGTGGGTACATGGACACACTCTCCCCTCTCCTTGCTATGCATCTCCTAGATAGATCTTGCGTGATCGTAGGAAAATTTTGAAATTGCATGCTACGTTCCCCACAGTGGCAAACAAGCCAGGTCTATGCGTAGATGATATGCGCGAGTGGAACACAATGAGTTGTGGGCAATAATAGTCATACTGCTTACCACCAACGTCTTATTTTGATTCAGCGGTATTGTTGGTTGAAGCGGCCCGGCAACATTACATGACCATGTTCATGACACCGGTTCTACCAACGTGCTTTGCACACAGGTGGCTGGCAGGTTACTGTTTCTCCAACTTTAGTTGAATCGAGTTTGACCACGGCCGGTCCTTGTGGAAGCTTAAAACAGCACACTTGACGAAAAATCGTTGTGGTTTTAATGCATAGGTAAGAACGGTTCCTGCTAGAAGCCCGCAACAGCCATGTAAAACTTGCAACAAAAAAGGAGAAGACGTCTAACTTGTTTTTGCAGGGCATGTTGTGATGTCATATGGTCAAGACGTGATGAGATATAAATTGTTGTATACGTAAAACTTGCAACAACAAAGTAGCAGACGTCTAACTTGTTTTTGCAGGGCATGTTGTGATGTGATATGGTCAAGACGTGATGAGATATAAATTGTTGTATACGTAAAACTTGCAATAAAGTAGAAGACGTCTAACTTGTTTTTGCAGGGCATGTTGTGATGTGATATGGTCAAGACGTGATGAGATATAAATTGTTGTATGAGATGATCATGTTTTGTAGAAGTTATTGGCAACTGGCAGGAGCCTTATGGTTGTCGCTTTATTGTATGAAATGCAATCACCATGTAATTGCTTTACTTTATCACTAAGCGGTAGCGATAGTCGTCGAAGCAATAGTTGGCGAGACGACAACGATACTAGATGGAGATCAAGGTGTCGAGCCGGTGACGATGGAGATCATGACGGTGCTTTGGAGATGGAGATCAAAGGCACAAGATGATGATGGCCATATCATGTCACATATTTTGATTGCATGTGATGTTTATCTTTTTATGCATCTTATTTTGCTTAGTACGGCGGTAGCATAATAAGATGATCCCTCGCTAAATTTGAAGGTATAAGTGTTCTCCCTGAGTATGCATCGTTGCTACAGTTCGTCGTGCCGAGACACCACGTGATGATCGGGTGTGATAAGCTCTACGTTCACATACAACAGGTGTAAGAAAGTTTTACACGTGCAGAATACTTGGGTTAAACTTGACGACCCTAGCATATGCAGATATACAATCAACATAGTGAACTACTACATCTCACGTGATGATCGGACATGGTTTAGTTGATATGGTCAACATAGAGATGTTCACCATTGAAAACTACTCCACCTCACGTGATGATCGGACATGGCTTAGTTGATATGGATCACGTGATCATTTAGATGACTCGAGAGATGTCTATCTAAGTGGGAGATCTTAAATAATATGATTAATTGAACTTAATTTTTCATGAACTTAGTCCTGATAGTATTTGCATAATCTATGTTGTAGATCAATAGCTTGCGATGTAGCTCCCCGTTTATTTTTGATATGTTCCTAGAGAAAAATAAGTTGAAAAGATGATAGTAGCAATGATGCGGACTGGGTCCGTGATCTGAGGATTATCCTCATTGCTGCACATAAGAATTATGTGCTTGATGCAACGCTAGGTGACGGACCTATTGCAGGAGAAGATGCAGACGTTATGAACGCTTGGCAAGCTCGGTATGATAACTAATTGATAGTTTAGTGCACCATGCTTTATGGCTTAGAACCGGGCCTTCAAAAACGTTTTGAACACCACAGAGCATATAATATGTTCCAAGAGCTGAAATTGGTATTTCAGACTCATGCCCGAGTCGAGAGGTATGAGACATCTGACAAGTACTTTGCCTACAAGATTGAGGAGAATCGCTCAACTAGTGAGCATGTGCTCAGAATGTCTAAGTACTACAATTGCTTGAATCAAGTGGGAGTTAATCTTCCAGATAAGATAGATATTGGTAGAGTTCTCTAAACACTATCACCAAGTTACTAGAACTGCGTGATGAACTATAATATGCAAGGGATGATGAAAACGATTCCCGAGCTCTTCGTGATGCCAAAATCGGCGAAGGTAGAAATCAAGAAAGATCATCAAGTGTTGATGGTTAACAAGACCACTAGTTTCAAGAAAGGGGCAAATGAAAGAAAGGGAACTTCAAGAAGAATGGCAAGCAAGTTGTCAGTCCTGTGAAGAAGCCCAAAGCTAGACCTAAGCCAGAAACTAAGTGCTTCTACTGCGAAGGGAATGTTCACTGGAAGCGGAACTACCCCGAATACTTGGCGGATAAGAAGGATGGCAAAGTGAACAAAAGTATATTTGATATACATGTTATTGATGTGTACTTTACTAGTGTTCATAGTAACCCCAGGGTATTTGATATCGGTTCAGTTGCTAAGATTAGTAACTCGAAACATGAATTGCAAAATGAACAGAGACTAGTTAAGCGCAAGGTGACGATGTGTGTTGGAAATGATTCCAAGGTTGATAAGATCACATCACACACTCCTTTTACCTTCGGGATTAGTATTGGACCTAAAATAAATGTTATTTGGTGTTTGTGTTGAGCATGAATATGATTGAATCATGTTTATTGCAATACAGTTATTCATTTTAAGTAAAAGAATAATTGTTGTTCTGTTTACATGAATCAAACCTTCTATGGTCATACACTTAATATAAATGGTTTATTGAATCTCGATCGTAGTGATACACATATTCATAATATTGATGCCAAAAGATGCAAAGTTGATAATGATAATGCAACATACTTGTGGCACTGCCGTTTAGGTCATATTGGTGTAAAGCGCATGAAGAAACTCCATGCGGATGGACTTTTGGAATCACTTGATTATGAATCATTTGATGCTTGCGAGCCATGCCTCATGGGCAAGATGACTAAGACTCCATTCTCCGGAACAATGGAGCGAGCCACTGACTTATTGGAAATAATAGATACCAATGTATGCGGTCCGATGAGTGTTGAGGCTCGTGGCGGGTATCGTTATTTTCTGACCTTCACAGATGATTTGAGCAGATATGGGTATATCTACTTAATGAAACATAAGTCTGAAACATTTGGAAAGTTCAAAGAATTTCAGAGTGAAGTGGAAAATCATCATAACAAGAAAATAAAGTTTCTACGATCTGATCGCAGAGGCGAATATTTGAGTTACGAGTTAGGTCTTCATTTGAAACAATGTGGAATAGTTTCGCAACTCACGCCACCGGGAACACCACAACGTAATGGTGTGCCCGAACGTCGTAACCGTACTTTATTAGATATGGTGCGATCTATGATGTCTCTTACCAATTTACCACTATCCTTTTGGAGTTATGCATTAGGGACAGTTGCATTCACGTTAAATAGCGCACCATCTAAATCCGTTGAAACGACACCGTATGAACTGTGGTTTGGCAAGAAACCTAAGCTGTCGTTTCTTAAAGTTTGGGGTTGCGATGCTTATGTGAAAAAGCTTCAACCTGATAAGCTCAAACCCAAATCAGAGAAATGTGTATTCATAGGATACCCAAAGGAAACTGTTGGGTACACCTTCTTTCGCAGATCCGAAGGCAAGATATTTGTTGCTAAGAATGCATCCTTTCTAGAGAACGAATTTCTCTCGAAAGAAGTGAGTGGGAGGAAAGTGGAACTTGATGAGGTAATTGTACCTTCTCCCGAATTGGAAAGTAGTTCATCACAGAAATCAATTCCAGTGATTCCTACACCAATTAGTGAGGAAGTTAATGATGATGATCATGAAACTTCAGATCGAGTTACTACCGAACCTCGTAGGTCAACCAGAGTACGGTCTGCACCAGAGTGGTATGAAAATCCTGTTCTGGAAGTCATGTTACTATACGATGACAAACCTACGAACTATGATGAAGTGATGATGAGCCCAGATTCCGTGAAATGGCCTGAGGCCATGAAATCTGAGATGGGATCAATGTATGAGAACAAAGTGTGGACTTTGGTTGACTTGCCCGATGATCGGCAAGCCATAGAGAATAAATGGATCTTCAAGAAGAAGACTGACGCTGACGGTAATGTTACTATCTACAAAGCTCGACTTATTGCGAAAGGTTTTCGACAAGTTCAAGGAATTGACTACGATGAGACCTTCTCACCCGTAGCGATGCTTAAGTCTGTCTGAATCATCTTAGCAATTGCCGCATTTTATGATTATGAAATTTGGCAAATGGATGTCAAAACTACATTCCTTAATGGATTTCTTAAAGAAAAGTTGTATATGATGCAACCAGAAGGTTTTGTCGATTCTAAAGGTGCTAACAAAGTATGCAAGCTCCAGCGATCCATTTATGGACTGGTGCAAGCTTCTCGGAGCTGGAATATACGCTTTGATAGTGTGATCAAAGCATATGGTTTTATACAGACTTTTGGAGAAGCCTGTATTTACAAGAAAGTGAGTGGGAGCTCTGTAGCATTTCTAATATTATATGTGGATGACATATTGTTGATCGGAAATAATATAAAATTTCTGGATAGCATAAAAGGATACTTGAATAAGAATTTTTCAATGAAAGACCTCGGTGAAGCTGCTTATATATTGGGCAGCAAGATCTATAGAGATAGATCAAGACGCTTAATTGGACTTTCAAAAAGTACATACCTTGACAAGATTATGAAGTAGTTCAAAATGGAACGGTCAAAGAAGTAATTCTTGCCTGTATTGCAAGGTGTGAAGTTGAGTAAGACTCAAAACCCGACCACGGCAGAAGATAGAGAGAGAATGAAAGTCATTCCCTATGCCTCAGCCATAGGTTCTGTAAAGTATGTCATGCTATGTTCCAGACCTATTGTATACCTTAGCATGAGTTTGGCAAGGGAGTACAATAGTGATCTAGGAATAGATCACTGAACATCGGTCAAAACTATCCTTAGAGGACTAAGGAAATATTTCTTGGTTATGGAGGTGATAAAGAGTTCGTCGTAAAGAGTTACATCGATGCAAGCTTTGACATCAATCTAGATGACTCTAAGTCTCGATCTGGATACATATTAAAAGTGGGAGCATTTAGCTAGAGTAGCTCCGTGCAGAGCATTGTAGACAAAGAAATTTGCAAAATACATACGGATCTGAATGTGGCTGACCCCTTGACTAAACCTCCCTCACAAGCAAAACATGATCACACCTTAGTACTCTTTGGGTGTTAATCACATGGCGATGTGAACTAGATTACTGACTCTAGTAAACCTTTTGGGTGCTAGTCACATGGCGATGTGAACTATGGGTGTTAATCACATGGTGATGTGAACTAATGGTGTTAAATCACATGGCGATGTGAACTAGATTATTGACTCTAGTGCAAGTGGGAGACTGAAGGAAATATGCCCTAGAGGCAATAATAAAGTAGTTATTTATATTTCCTTATATCATGATAAATGTTTATTGTTCATGCTAGAACTGTATTAACCGGAAACTTGATACATGTGTGGATACATAGAGAAAAACATAGTGTCATGATAAAGTAAGCCTCTACTTTACTAGCTCGTTAATCAAAGATGGTTAAGTTTCCTAACCATAGACATCAGTTGTCATCTGATGAATGGGATCACATCATTATGAGAATGATGTGATGGAGAAGACCCATCCGTTAGCTTAGCATAATGATTGTTAAGTTTTATTGCTATTGCTTTCTTCATGACTTATACATATTCCTTTGACTATGAGATTATGCAACTCCCGAAAACCGGAGGAACACCTTGTGTGCTATCAAACGTCATAACGTAACTGGGTGATTATAAAGATGCTCTACAGGTGTCTCCGAAGGTGTTTGTTGGGTTGGCATAGATCAATATTAGGATTTGTCACTCCAAGTATCGGAGAGGTATCTCTGGGCCCTCTCGGTAATGCACATCACTATAAGCCTTGCAAGCAATGTGACTAATGAGTTAGTTGCGGGATGATGCATTATGGAACGAGTGAAGGGACTTGCCGGTAACGAGATTGAACTAGGTATCATGATACCGACGATCGAATCTCGGGCAAGTAACGTACCGATGACAAAGGGAATAACGTATGTTGTTATTGCGGTTTGGCTGATAAAGATCTTTGTAGAATATGTAGGAACCAATATGAGCATCCAGGTTCGGCTATTGGTTATTGACCAGAGATGTGTCTCGGTCATGTCCACATAGTTCTCGAACCCGTAGGATCCACACGCTTAACGTTCGATGACGATTTGTATTATGAGTTATGTGTTTTGGTGACTGAAGTTTGTTCGAAGTCCCAGATGAGATCACAGACATGAGGAGGAGTCTCGAAATGGTTGAGAGGTAAATATTGATATATTGGAAGGTAGTATTCAGACACCAGAAGGGTTTCGGAGTGTATCGGGTACATACCGGAATACCGGAGGGGTTACCGGAACCCCCCGGGGAAAGATATGGGCCATATGGGCCATAGGAGGGAGGCTAACCAGCCCACAAGGGGCTGGTGCGGCCCCCACAAGGGAGGAGTTCGAATTGGTTTAGGGAAGGGGGCGCCACCCCCCTTTCCTTCTCCTACTCCCTCTCCTCCCCCCTTTTCCACCTCCATGAGAAGGAAAAGAAGGGGGTGGAATCCTACTAGGACTAGGAGTCCTAGTAGGACTCCCCCCTTATGGCGTGCCCCCTAGGGCCGGCATCCTCCCTCTCCCTCCTTTATATACGTGGGCAGGGCACCCCTTGGAGACACATCAATTGTTTTCTTAGCCGTGTGCGGTGCCCCCCTCCACAGTTTACTCCTTCGGTCAAAGCGTCGTAGTGCTTAGGCGAAGCCCTGCGCGGATCACATCACCATCACTGTCACCACGCCGTCGTGCTGATGGAACTCTCCCTCTACCCTCTGCTGGATCAAGAGTTCGAGGGACGTCATCGAGCTGAATGTGTGCTGAACACGGAGGTGCCGTACGTTCGGTTCTAAGATTGGTTGGATCATGAAGACGTTCGACTACATCAACCGTGTTGACCTAATGCTTCCGCTTTCGGTCTACGAGGGTACGTGGACACACTCCCCCCTCTCGTTGATATGCATCTCCTAGATAGATCTTGCATGATCGTAGGAAAATTTTGAAATTGCACGCTACGTTCCCCAACAACCAGGATACTTGGAGATGATGTCAGAAGAGTCACAACGCATCCACAAGGACGGAGGGTGCGCCCAGGTGTGTAGGGCGCGCCCCCACCCTTGTGGGCCCCTCGTGCACTTCCTGACCTAGTTTCTTTGCCTATATATTCCCATATATCCCCAAACCAATAGAGGAACCCACGAAAACACTGTTCCACCGCTGTAACCTTCTGTACCCGTGAGATCCCATCTAGGGACCTTTTTCGGCATCCTGCCGGAGGGGGATTCGATCACGGAGGGCTTCTACATCAACTCTATTGCCCTTCTGATGAAGCGTGAGTAGTTTACCATAGACCTACGGGTCCATAGCTAGTAGCTAGATGGCTTCTTCTCTCTCTTTGATGCTCAATACCATGTTCTCCTCGATGTTCTTGGAGATCTACTCAATGTAATACTTTTTTGCGGTGTGTTTGCTGAGATCCGATGAATTGTGGATTTATGATCAGCTTGTCTATGAATATTATTCAAATCTCCTCTGAATTCTTTTATGCATGATTTGATATCTTTGTAATTCTCTTTGAACTATCGGTTCGGTTTGGACAACTAGATTGGTTTTTCCTGCAATGGGAGAAGTGCTTAGCTTTGGGTTCAATCTTGCGGTGTCCTTTCCCAGTGACAGTAGGGGCAGCAAGGCACGTATTGTATTGTATTGTATTGTATTGTTTCCATCGAGGGTAAAAAGATGGGGTTTTCATCATATTGCTTGAGTTAATTCCTCTACATCATGTCATCTTGCTTAATGCGTTACTCCGTCTTTAAGAACTTAAAACTCTAGATGCATGCTGGATAGCGATCGATGTGTGGAGTAATAGTAGTAGATGCAGAATCATTTCGGTCTACTTGACATGGACGTGATGCCTATATTCATGATCATTGCCTTAGATATCGTCATAACTTTGCGCTTGTCTATCAATTGCTCGGCAGTAATCTGTTCACCCACCGTAATACTTTCTATCTTGAGAGAAGCCTCTAGTGAAACCTATGGCCCCCGGGTCTATTTTCCATCATACAAGTTTCAGATCTACTATTTTGGAATCTTTTACTTTCCGATCTATAAACCGAAAATACCAAAAATATTTACTTTACCATTTATCTATCTCTATCAGATCTCACTTTTGCGAGTAACCGTGAAGGGATTGACAACCCCATTATCACGTTGGGTGCAAGTTGTTTGATTGTTTGTGCAGGTATTCGGTGACTTGTGCGTTGTCTCCTACTGGATTGATACCTTGGTTCTCAAAACTGAGGGAAATACTTACTCTACTCTGCTGCATCACCCTTTCCTCTTCAAGGGAAAAACCAACGCAAGCTCAAGAAGTAGCAGGAAGAATTTCTGGCGTCGTTGCCGGGGAGATCTATGCCAAGTCAAGACATACCAAGTACCCATCATAAACTCTCATATCTTGCATTACATTATTCGCCATTCGCCTCTTGTTTTCCTCTCCCCCACTTCCAAAATGATTTTCGAAAATATTTTCCTTTTCACTCGTTGTTCTCTTGTTTGCCCAAGTCCATCTTCTTCACCATGGCCAACCTCAAAAGTGCAAAGGGATTTCTCCCAAATTTCAATATCTTGGATAGCCCCTCTGTCCTTTCTAAGCTCATAAGTAATGATGCTACGGAGAGGCTTACCGGGATTGTTAAGGAAAATTTTAATAATTTTGATGAAGATGATCCTAGAATTTTTCGTTATTTGCTTGATGAATCTTTGAAAGATGCTTGGGATAGGTTGTTGAGGATTCGAGCTAGCTATGTGCCCCAATACCAGACTGAGATATATTTGAGAAGATTTTATGTTGGTTTACCTCCTTCTTTTAAACAAGTTTTGGCTCTGTATTTGAAAATGGTTTTCTTGTAGAGGATGCCATCGATACTTATGAGAAAATGAAATCCATATTTGGGCACCCTGTCGGTGTCAAAACCGGCAGATGTCGGGTAGGGGGTCCCGAACTGTGCATCTAAGGATCGAGGGTAACAGGAGGAAGGGGACACAATGTTTACCCAGGTTCGGGCCCTCTTAATGGAGGTAATACCCTACTTCCTGCTTGATTGACTTTGATGAGTATAGGGGTTACAAGAGTTGATCTACCTCAAGATCGTAATGGCTAATCCCTAGATGTCCAGCCTGTATGATTATGATTGCCTCTACGGACTAAACCCTACGTTTTATATAGACACCGGAGGGGGCTAGGGTTGTACAAAGTCGGTTTACAGAGAAAGGAATCTTCATATCCGCACTCCAAGCTTGCCTTCCACGCCAAGGAGAGTCCCATCCGGACACGGGGGAAAGTCCTCCGTCTTGTATATTCATGGCCCATCAGTCCGGCCCATGTCACATAGCCCGGACGCCCGAGGACCCCATAATCCAGGACTCCCTCAGTAGCCCCCGAACCAGTCTTCAATGACGACGTGTCCGGCGCGGAAATTGTCTTCGGCATTGCAAGGCGGGTTCCTCCACCGAATACTTCAAAGCATCTAAACAGAAGGGCTATATTCGGCCCTCACATCTTCAGTCTTGGTAAGGTGAAATCTTCGAACAACTGGGTTTTACATTAAATGTCATACCCTTCGGCTTCTGTGCTTCCGGCGCCTCAGCTTCCACGTGGCAAACGAATACGAAGGGTTCGAGCACTTTTACAGATAACCCCTCGACAGTGTACGGAAGGTATCTATTTAAGGAGATTAGATCTCAGATGCCATTCCATACCAGGTGAAAATCCTTCGAATTTGCCTCAAGAAACCACGCAATCATGGCCAGCGCTCCTAGTTCTTCCTCCCGCCTCCACGGCCCTCAAAAAGGCGATTGGGAGAGTTGCTCTGTATCCCATGCCCTGCTGACCAAGCTCCAGGTGCAGGGCTATCTCCCCCCTGCGGATCTAGTCCCCGTTCGGGCGGGATTAACTTCTTTTACTGGCGAAGCCCTAGGAGAAAATTTCCCGAATCCTTCAGAAAGGGAGCGAGTGTGCTTCGTTTCCTTTCTCTTAAGAGGCGTTGGATTTCCAATCCATCCTTTCCTCCGAGGTCTCCTGGAGTACTATGGCCTCCAACTGCACAATCTCACGTTGGGCTCCATTCTGCACATCACTGGCTTCGTCGCTCTTTGCCAGCTATTCCTAGGCTGCGAGGCCCATTTGGAGCTATGGAGGAAGCTTTTCTGCCTCGTCCCTCGCTCCCAAAAGGGATCCATATTCGAGGTGGGCGGTGTCGAAGTATGGCGCATAGCCGAGATAGGATACCTATCCGGCACTCCGAAGAAGGCATCCGAAGAGTGGCCCTCGGAGTGGTTTTATATTGAAGACGTCGTTCTCTTGGACCCAATCCGACGAGGCCTTCCTGAATTTTCCAATGCCCCGTTAAAAAAGCGCCACAGTTGGCGTCCCCGGAGCCTCGAGGAGGCAGATAGTGCGGAGGTTAAGATGTTAATGGACAAGATAAAAATACTCGCCCAATCCAGACTGTCCATAATTGAGGTCACGGCGATTTCCATAACGCGAGGTGTTCAGCCACTCCAATCCAGAGGACTCCCCATGTGGAACTACAATGGGGAGGATGGTACATCTCGCTACAGGCGCAAGGGTCCGGACAATTTCACCGCTCTGGCTGCCATGTTGGCTGATCTTTATAAAGGTTAGAAAGAAGAATTCACTCGCCTTAAGTGCCGAGAGGGCTTTTCCATGTGCAACCCCCTAGGTGGGTAAGCTTTTAATCCAGAACCTCACTCAATCCTCTTCCTGAGTCACAACTAGTTGAACTTAACCCGACCACTTTTAACAGGAATGGAGGAAGGCCACCGCGGGGATCTATAGCCCTGCTCCGTAGCCGGAGGACCATATTCGGCACCTGGATCCCGGATTTGAGGAGGATCCGGATATATCCGTGGAGCTCAAGGAGGGGGTCTTCTATCAGGCGAGCTACGACGGCACAGAAGTGGCCATTGTAGCCGATTACCCCGGCCTTCTCCCTTCTTCCCATGTAAGTGCCCAGGGAGCATCTCCTCCAAAAGAGTTTTCCCATCACGCCTCACCCACTGCACTGTCTCGTGCTTCAAAGGGGTGACGCTTGTCTCGCCACGCCGCATCAGGATCGTCCCTTAAGAAGGGGGCGCCAACACAAGGCGGGTCTTCGAAAATAAAGGCGATCGGAGATACTTCCAAGCCCCAACCTTCATAAAAAAGGTACGGTTTTCAATACGCCCTGCGGCAAACATACCGAACTGTGACATTTTCTGCTGTGCCATATTTCAGGAAGAGCATTCACCGGACTATATCCGGAGACCTTGCTGGACATATGTCCACCAATCCGACCCCGGACCCTGCCTCTAGGGCTAGAATTGATACGGGTGCAATGCCGGATTGTCCTCTCTCCGACGATTCGGATAATGTATCCGTCACCAACTCCGAAGTGGAGAGTGCAATGAACCATCGGCGCCGGAGGGCAGCTATGCGCGATACTAACTTTACTGAAGAGGCATTCAATGCCTTTAGCTAGGCGGATGCATATATCCGAGCTGCTCGGGACGGGCTTGCTGGAGCGACTTACCAGCTTTCAAAGGATATGCGGGTAAGATCATTTTGTGTAGATTTAATAGTCATATACCAGTAGCCCCCGAGACTTGAAAACAGTTGAAGCAACTGATTTTAAGGATCGATGTATAATCAGGTACTCATGGAGAAGAACAACATGCTATCTCGGGAGCTAGAACAGTGTCAGACCCAGCTGACTGCTGTTACAGCCAAACTGGAGAAATCCAAGGAGGCACCGACTGGTAATGTCCCCTTCTGTCTGGAAAATATAATCATGTGCCAGTAATGTTTCTGCGAATAAACACTGTTGTATTTTACGATGGCAGGATCGTCGAATCAGCTGGAAGAGAAACTAAAGGCCACGCAGGCGGATAAAGAACATGCTGAAAGGCAAGAGGTCGCTGGTCAACGTGTACTGACATGGACCAGGGACGAGAAGAACAAGCTGCAGGATGCCAACACCCAGCTCGGCGAAGAGCTGAAAGACGTGTGAGCCCAACTGGCGGACGCCCTAAAGGAGAACAAAAAGCTGAGAGGCGACATATTCAGTATGCCTTTTAACTTACTGTCATACAGTTCGCTGATGCGAAACCTGACAAGTTTATTTCTGTAGGTGTGTTGACTGGGCGGCCCGAAGAAGAGGTGTCCGGATTTCAAGGCGACCTGCTACAAGAGTTGTCCAAGGTGCATGAGCTAGTGTGGAAGGCAATGAGAAACATCGCTAAGGCTTTGCGGCCAGCCGATTCTCCTCCAGGAAGTATGGAGGAACTCGTGAATTTATTCAAGGGAGCTCGGCGCCGTTTTGGACTGTGGAAGATATCAGCGTGCCGAGAAGGTGCTCAGGAAGCCTGGGCCATGGTAAAAACACGGTACACCGGACTTGATCCACATCATATGGCGCGGGTCGGACCTCGAGGATCCGATGGACAAGAAATTCCGGTCAGCCTGGTGTACGACCAAGTGAAGGTGGCCGCCAAGTTTTCACAACAATATTGTAAACTAGACAACCTGTTAGAGGGTCTAGAGGAATAAGAAGTTTTTTAGTCCAAGTAGCAATGTACTTTTATCGACAAACTTGTCTCCAGCCGAATTCGCAAAACGATTGTCATGGCAGACTTTCTGCTTCGACCTCCGAAAACCCTAGGTTTGGACTGTTTCCGAATACTATACCGTAGGTAAACACTAAAGTATGTTCGGAAACCAGGTTGTCCGGTCATGGTTGCTTGAACAGACAAGTTGTATTTGGGAAGTTATGTTATATTACATTTGATTGTAAGAAACATCTTCCAGGGAGAATAGTTCCGTTAAGGGTTCCTCTCCCTGCGCCAGTATGCGGTTTTTTTGTGCATACCGAAGCTGTGATGCTAAAAAATCACAGTACGCCTTATAGTCTGGGGGTTTTGTATTGCAACGAGGGCAGTTTGTCTTTTGCTCACCGACCAATCATTCCCTTAAGAACGCTAGCTTTCGGCTTCACCCGTCTGAGGTACACGTCCGGATAACCTGGCTGTAATAATCGCAGAGGTGCTCCCTTTATGCCCTAGCCGAACAAGCGGGTACTTAGGGCATAAGCACGGGAGCCAGGCAACCCAGCTTGGCAAAAACTTAAACCATAAAGGTGCATATAATTGCGAAGAAAAGACATATATGAGTAGACGACACATATATACGGTGAGCTTGATGCTCGAAAAATAATAATAAGCTTCTTGTGAAAAGAAGCCCCCAGGTATTGTGGGGTATGTACATTTAAGGATGTATACCCCTTAGGTGTGTGGTTTATCCGAACACGAGCTAGAAGTCATATAGAAACGAGAAAAAAGAAAATCGTGAAAGGGAGAAAAGAAGGAACGAGGAAAAAAGGTATATGTGCGGACTTAGGCGTAGAATCTTCGGAGCACTGCAGCGTTCCATGGGTTTGGCTCCAAGCGATTATCCAAAGCATTGCGAAGGCGATAGGATCCTCCAGTGATAACTTCATCTATAATAAAGGGACCCTCCCATTTGGGCTTGAGCTTGTCCTTTTTCTTCTCTGGTAGGCATAGAACGAGTTCACCGACATTGTAAGTCTTTGCCCGTACTTCTCTGCTTTGATATCGCCGAGCCTGCTGTTGATAGAATGCGGAACGGGCCTTCGCGACATCGCGCTCCTCCTTTAGGCCGTCCAAGTCGTCCTGCCGATCGAGCTCGGCTTCTCTCTCTTTGTACATGCGCACTTGAGGTGAGTCGTGAATAATGTCGCAAGGCAAGACCGCCTCCGCACCGTACACCATGAAAAAAGGTGTATATCCGGTCGTGCGATTGGGCGTGGTCTGCAGCCCCCAGAGTACGAAATCGAGTTCCTCGACCCAGTGTTTGTCTGATTCTTGCAGAGATCGCACTTCTGGGTTTGATGCCGCTCATTATCATGTCGTTAGCCCATTCGACCTGACCGTTGGTCTGAGGGTGATATACGAAGGCGTAATCGAGCTTAATGCCCAAATTGGCGCACCATGTTTTCACCTCGTCGGCTGTAAAGTTAGAGCCGTTGTTAGTAATAATACCGTGCAGGACACCGTAACGATGTACTACACCGGATATAAAGTCTATCGCCGGTCCGGCTTCAGCTGTTTTAATTGGCTTGGCTTCTATCCACTTGGTGAACTTATCGACCATAACCAATAAGTATTTCTTCTTATGGCTTCCCCCTTTAAGAGGTCCGACCATATCGAGCCCCTAGACCGCAAAGGGCCAAGTGATGGGGATTGTTCGAAGGGCAGTGGGCAGCATATGGCTTTGATTAGCGAAAATTTGGCATCCAACGCAACGCTGTACGAGGTCCTGTGCATCTGCCCGGGCCGTGGGCCAAAAGAAACGCGTACGGAAGGCTTTACTTACAAGGGCCCGAGCTGCGGCGTGATGGCCACCAAGACCTGCGTGTATTTCGGCCAAGAGCTCCCGTCCCTCTTCTTCAGAGATACATCGTTGAAGGACTCCGGCAGTACTTTTCTCTCACAGATCTCCTTCATGAACTTTGTAGGCCTTCGAGCGTCGAATGATGCGACGGGCCTCAGTCTGATCCCTGGGGAGCTCATTCCTAGTAAGGTAGGCGAGGAAAGGCTCGGTCCACGGGGCAATTACAGCCATGATTTCATGGGCCAATGATGATATCGGGACTGTGTTCGACATCTGGGGGTATGATCGGCTCCGGACCAGTGTTTCCGCTCTCGTCCTGCCACACCACGGATGGCTTGAAGAGCCTTTCCACAAAGGTGTTAGGTGGGACGGGGTCTCGTTTAGCGCCCATGTGAGCAAGGATGTCCGCGGCTTGATTACTCTCTCGAGCCACGTGATGAAACTTGAGCCCCTCGAACCGAGCTGATATTTTGAGTACGGTGTTGTGGTAAGCCGCCATCTTTGGATCTTTTGCATCAAACTCTCCGTTTATTTGGGATATTGCGAGGTCTGAATCCCCGCGCACCTCAAGGCATTGTATGCCCATGGAGACAGCCATTCGGAGACCATGTAATAGGGTCTCATATTCGGCGGCATTGTTAGAGTCTGTATACAGTATTTGGAGCACATAACGAACTGTGTCTCCTGTGGGAGATGTCAAGATGACACCAGCCCCAAGTTCGGCTAGCATTTTAGAGCCATCGAAGTGCATCACCCAGTTGGAATACGTGCCGTACTCTTTAGGGAGTTTGGCCTCTGTCCATTCGGTGACGAAGTCAGCCAACACCTGAAATTTAATGGCTCGGCGTGCTTTGTACATTATTTCAAATGGTAGGAGCTCAATGGCCCATTTGGCAATCCGGCTGGTGACGTCCCGATTGTTTATAATATCATTGAGTGGTACTTTTGAAGCCACCGTGATCGAACACTGTTGAAAGTAGTGCCGCAGCTTGCGGGATGCCATAAAGACCGCATATGCTATCTTCTGATAATGCGGGTATCGGGATTTGCATGGTGTAAGGACCGTTGATACGTAGTATACTGGTTTTTGGAGTGGGAATTTATGCCCCTCCTCTTCTCGTTCAACGACGAGAACCGCGCTCACCACCTGGTGAGTTGCAGATATGTAGAGCAACATTGGTTCGCCGACGTTTGGTGCGGCCAGGATGGGGTTGCTTGCTAGCAAAGTTTCTATTTCCTCTAGTCCGGCTGTTGCAGGCGATACAATGGCAATGCCTTTTCTCCTAATCTGGAGATAAAACGGCTCAAAGCTGCCACGCACCCGACTAGTTTTTGAACCTGCTTGAGGTCAGTTGGTGTTGCCAATTGTGACAGGGCTCAGATTTTGGCTGGGTTTGCCTCAATTCCTCTATTAGATACAATAAACCCGAGCAATTTGCCGGTGAGAACGCCGAAAACGCACTTTTCCGGATTGAGCCTTATGTCATATGTTCAGAGGTTGTCGAATGTAAGGCGCAAGTCGTCCACCAATGATTCAACATGCTTGGTTTTGATGACTATGTCATCTACATACGCCTCCACCATCTTGCCGATTTGCTTTTCTAGGCACGTTTGAATCATGCGTTGGTAAGTGGCGCCGGTGTTCTTGAGCCCGAAAGGCATGGTGTTGAAGCAGAAGGGCCCATACGGGGTGATGAATGCCATTGCGGCCTGGTCGGATTCCCTCATCTTAATTTGATGGTATCCGGAGTATGCGTCGAGGAAACACAGTGAATCGTGTCCCGCGGTTGCATCACTAATCTGGTCAATGCGAGGTAGTGGGAAAACTACTAGGGAAATGCTTATACACAGTAGCATAGTAGTAGTGCTGGAAAGAAGTAAATGCTGCTGCTATTTAGCAGTAGCGGTTTTCCAGGAAAGCGCTACTAGTAACTCCATAGTAGTAGCGCTGTGAAGCAGAAACGCGCTACTACTATGTGGGATTAGACGAAGCCACTGACTATTTTCGTAGTTGTAGCGGTGTACAGAAAAAAGTGCTACTACTAATAGTTTAGTAGCAGAGCTCTGTTTTTATGCGCCGCTATTGCTAGTGGGCCCCTCTTAGTAGTAGCTCTTTTCCTGGAAAGCGCTACTACTAAGTCCAATAGCAGCAGTGCTTTTTGCAAAGCAGCATTACTGCTAGTTGCGGCTGGTGCCACCTTTTCCACCCCCTTCCCCTCCTCTCCCCCACTTTGCGCTCTCTCCCCCTCCTTTCCCCTCTCCGCTCTCCACTCTAGCTCTACCATTGTTTCTTTTCTTCTCTCTTCCTCCTACCTCTCTTCTCACCTCATTAATGGCACCCTCCTCCATAAATGGCCTCTCTCTTTCTCCTACACCTCTCTTCTCTCCCCCATTAATGCCCCCATCCACCATAAACCCTCTCCATTAGTTAGCTAGCTAGATTCACCTCTCCTCCCCAACAACTAGATCTAGCTTGCTATTTAGCCAACCACACGTGCTCTGTCGATCGTTCTATCTCATCATCTAATTAACCGCGTGCTCTCGGTCTCTCTCGGGAGATATATATAGGTGAGTAAAAAGTTGTTCATTTCAAGAATGAGAATATGTGTGTGAATGAGAATATGTGTGTTTGAGATATATATAGGGTGGGTCTATTCTAATAACACCCCTTAAGAGTCTTATTTTGCTAACAATAGCTTATTCTGCTAACACCCTGTCTACCCGCCCACCCCAAACCAAACTAAAAGTCAGTTCTTTTGAGGTGCAGCTTATGCATAAGATGCGATAGGAATAAGCCTTAGAGAAGCTGCCGTGGAAATACGTCCATGAAAAAAAGCCATCCAGTTCTTTTTACATCCTCTGTCTTCAACTTAATTTGTGATATATGTAGTGAAAGTCTGAAATGCCCACGACCAGATCTGTGAGCATGGCCCGGCACAGAGGCTGACCACAGAAGAGTTCGTCGGTGTCCATGGTCTGATCCAGGCCACCGCGACGCCTAGGACCGCAAGGATGGCCAAGATCGATCCAGATCCGGCATCGGAGCACGCGCTCGTTCGTCTCCTCGCATGGATCGGGCCCACGGAGGACCTCCACGCCGCGCTGCAGAGGAGGAAGGGGAAGGAACAGAGGAACGGGAGGGGGAGGGGGGACAGGGACGAAGGGGATCTGCGAAGGTAGCGCGAGGAGCTCCTGCTCCGGCTCGGGAGGACGGCGGAGGGACGGTGGGGAAGGGCGGCACGGCGGCGGGGAAACCCCATCGACGAGGAGGCGCGAGGGCACTGGATTGATTCGTTTTCTTTTCTTTCGGGTAGCGAGGTAGTGCCGAGCGGTGGTATTTTCTCTGTAAATAACGAGAAGGGTAGTGGCATACAGATATACCCTTTCGTTTTTAAGTCGGCTTCTACGGAAAGCATCCCTACCCCCAGCTTATTTTCATTATGAAGAAAGTCCATATGAAAATAAGTTGAGCTAACTTTTCAAAACGAGTTTTTTTAGGCTTCTAGCTTATTTCTGCAAGAGGTAATAGCACCCCAGGTACCTTAACTTGCACAGAATGTGACAATTTAGTCCCAAACTTATAAAACTTGACTCCACCATACCCCAACTTGCACCTCATGTGATGATTTAGTCCCAGGCCAATCACAGCTCGACAATTGGCAGCCAGGTGGCTGGATTGGTCAGCGCACACACTTTTGCACAAAACCCCCTGCCGTTTCCTTTAATCAACCCGCACTCACCTCCACCTAAATTAAATCTGTCGCAGCAGGCTAGCTACGTCTACGTGTGCAGCGCGCGCCCCCGGGCTTCTTGGGGAAAAGTCAGGCGATCGCTTTCGAGCTTGCCATGAATGAATATTGCCACCGGTAGCGACGAGTTAATACGCCATGAATAAATATTGCCATGAACCACGGTGCCGGCTAGCTGCCGGAGATGGAGAGATCGATCCAGAAAGCATACGACGTCGTGCAACTCGTGCCCGCGGTTACGGCCCGTGCATGCATGCATGCATGCATCTTTGTTTGCAAACTTACGTGCGGCACGTACGGTTTACATCAGCTGGTTCGTAAGTTACTTGCAGGTGTTAACTAGCGTGGAATTAGCAAGAAATTATTAGTGGGGTACGTATCATGGTCTTCTTTCTTTACTCAATCATGCATCTATGCTACTAGGAAGCAAGCAACCCTAGCGATGCACATGCATGCATATGGAAATCGGTGGATGTACTCCTACTATATGAATGAAACCAACCCAAACAGCTCAGATGGTAGTGCTGTTTTGGACTGTGACAGAAGAGAGGGAGAAAAAGAGAGAACTTGTATGTGCAAGCTAGCGACCCATCCTGTCAATTTAAGATACACCAGCTAGCGGCCCATTTTCAAGAAAATAACTAAACTACAGTACTGTCTAGCGTTTGCTACTGGCGCGATCGGATCATATGTCGGAGCAGTGACTAGCATGAACCGTAACTTTCATGGACCTAGCAACACTGTTTCATGGATTGTCCGTTTCACAGGATTCTTCTTTCCGTGGTGCATGTCCCGCTTCGACTTGCAGGTCTCTCCCTGTGCGCAAAGAAACAGAGGTTGCGTCCGTGTTTGTGCTGTTTAATGATGTTCTCATGAGAGCGAGGGCAATCTTAAAGCATCAAGATCGGTACTAGTACTACGACGATTGTGCAAAATCTTCTAGTCCTTATATACAGATATCAGTCCTGGCAGTGGCATGAACCACACAGCAATGCAATAGGTGAATGCCCGACCTAATGATTTTGATCCCCAGTTCGGCAAAAGGCTGTGCGTCCCGTTCTTTTAAAGGCTAGCCATCAAATGCTGGGCACCAACCAAGGATATATGAAAGCCACCTTTCATCTGTATCCCCCCTTTGCCAAAGCAAATGTAATCAGCACGAGAGGCACTATCAAGCAAGTATACTACATACCAAGCTAGCCGGTGTGACCCACCTCAGCAACGGTTTCTTGGCTTACTGTTAGTGTATTGTTGTCATCGTCCCATGTACGGCGGCCTTGTTTGATTAGAAAATGCAAAATGTGCAGAAAACTACGGTTGACCGACCTCCTTGCCGGGCTAGTACGAGACAATCCTTATTAACTAACCCAAAGCAACACCCAAATGTGCAAACTCCAAAGCTAGCTAAGCATTTCCCGGACATACCGGCCGGGACACCCCCAAACCAAACCACACAAACAACTCACCGAGTCACCGCAGCAGTTTACATGGCACAAAACGGCTAGCCGGGGCCGGTGCCGGTGCGTGTGTCACGCGACTGGCAGGGCATGGAGGATGCAGAATATGTGCATGCAGCGTCTGGCATTGCACCCTGCACCACCCGGCCATGCACGCACCCAACTGACAGGGCCTGTGCAAAAGTGAGTGCGGGTTGATTAAAGGAAACAGCAAGGGGTTTTGTGCAAAAGTGCGTGCGCTGACCGGTCCGGCCACCTGGCTGTCAATTGTCGAGCTGTGATTGGCCTGGGACTAAATCATCACATGAGGTGCAAGTTGGGGTATGATGGAGTCAAGTTTTGCAAGTTTGAAACTAAATCATCACATTCTATGCAAGTTAGGGTACCTGGGGTGCTATTACCTCTTTCTGCAATAAGCTGCTAGAAGCCACCAAAGAACTGGCCCTAAACCGCAGCCAGCCACCCACTCCACCTTATCCAGTCGACGGATCCACCCCACCCACGAGGCCACGATCGCCATCTTCCTCCCACCTACCACAGCACGACGCCCCCAAAATTCCCCCACCTCCTTGTCCCGTCGGCCCTCTCAACCTCCCTCACAGCGCCGCCATCCTCTCGACGCCCGGCAACCGCGAGCCAGCGCTGCCCCACCATCTTCTCCGCGTGCGGCCGCTGCAAGCCAGCGCCGCACCTTCATCTCCGCGCGCGGTCGTGGCAAACCAGCGCCGCCCCACCACCTTCCTCTTTGCGCCCGGCGGCCGTGAGCCAGCCCCGCCCTGCCATCTTCTTCTCCACCCCTCCCTCCGTCGCCCGACCACCCCCTCCCTCCGGCGCGCCACCCCCCTCCATACCTCCGGCGTCCCACCAGAACCAGCCTTCCGTCCTTCCCTTCCTCCTACCTCGCAGGTGACATCCAGGGCGTGTGGCCACCTTCCAAAGTAACCACCCGAGGCGCCGGTGACCTGATCTGGTAAATTCAGCCTCCTCCTTGTTGCGGTGGCGCCGGATCACCGGTCAGGCTCGCTGGGCCGATGTGGAAAGGGAGGCCGGCGAATTGGAGCCACCGCCCCCGGTGAGATCCGTGGCGGCCAATCTGGATGAGGTCGCTCCCCATGGTGCTCCACGACGAGGGATCCAAGGCCCACAACGCCGCCGGCGATGGATTCGACCCGGCAACCGCCCACGGATGCCTCGTCACTTCCCTCCTCTGCCTCGTCAAGCTCTCCACGCTGGTCCCTCCCATTGTCCAGGACCCTGCGAGGCCTCACCTCGCCTCACCCCGGTCCATGCCTTGCTCCACCGCAGACCGTCCCTTGTTGTAGTCCAAAAGCAGACCCCGACGGTTGATGCAGTACTACGGGTCTTTGATGCATCGTCAGTGTGATCCGCCATGTCCTCCGGACGAGTTGCCCTCCTTCCCTTGCAGTCCAGGCGCCCCGGGCTTGCAGTGCGTCGGGGCACGCGATGCAATTTGGCACCGCAAAGCACCGGACTCTGGCGTCCTCTCCTCCTCTCCTATATGGCGTCGTGGGAGGCCTCGACAGAGCCACCATGGCCGCGGCCCCTATTTGGGATGCCTCCACCGTCCCGTACCGTGGCTCTGGGCGTCGCAATGTCCTCCGACGAAGCAACTCCGACCGGGTGGATGGGGCACTGCAGTCCACATTGCACAACGGTGTGCCCCACTTCCTCCTCTACATGCAGTACACTGTCACAGCCAGGGGAGAGACTACACTGAACAGCACCTTGTTGACACTTTGCTCGTGCTGCTTGCTTTCAGAGCTTGATGTGCAGTTCATCAGCGGCGTGCGGCTCGTTTGTGCTCGGCGTGCAGTGCGTCTAGTTTCCTCGAGCAGTCCGGCGAGCGTTGAGGTGCAGCTTTGGCATTGTGGGATGTGGTTCTGTGCTCATCTCCATGCAGTTCCGGGGCACGCCGAGCGACAAACGCGGCAACAACTTGGTCTCCAGCAAACTCCCACCTCACGTCTCTATTGCAGTAGGCAGCACACTTTGCATCCCCAGGTTCTGCTAGAGAGGTTCACTGTCTGCTGTCAATTCCCAATATGGTGGTTTTCATTCCAGGCGAGGATGGTCGTGAGACTGTCGTGCAGTTCGCCGGTCCATAGTGTGAGGTTCACCGGGCGCATGACTGCAGTGCACTTGACCCTCGTGCGGTGCCGACGCCGCTGTCCACCTGGCACTGTGCTGCAGTCTGCTCCTGGCCCTCGACGGACGACATAATTCGCCAAAAAATGGGCGCTTCGATGCAGTTCTGTGCAAGTGGACGTGCAGCCAAGAAATCCCATAGTACTAGTTCCTTTTTGTAGAGACAAATTCAGGTGGAATGAAGTTCGCTAGCTGCTCCTAAGTTTAGTTTACCTTTATGTTGCAGGAGAAGACAAAAAACAAACAGAAAAGAACAAAGTAAAAAAAGGTGGTTCACTGCCCAAAAAAATTCAGTTTCTTTATGATGTATATATATACTACTATGTGCAGAAGGTTGACGACGGCTCTGCAGCCTGGCGTGTGCAGTACGCAGGGGTGTGAGCGTGCAGCTCGTCGTTTCAGTTGCGGTTACCATGTGTAGGGCGGCGCGGGGGTACTGAAGTTTGTTGGTCGTGCAAAAAATATGTTATTTGTTTGTGTATGAGAAAAAATGTATGCTTCTGAGTCCACTTATGTTGTCCTCTGTGGGGTGGTTCATTTTGTAAACGAAAAAAATGTTTATTGAAAGAACAATGTAGAGCTTTTGCAGTCCATAGCTTTTGAAGTTAAGTTTTTGTGAAAAATGTTATGTGCAATGCTGTCCAGTTTACTCTTATTTGAAGGAGAAGACGAAGAACAAAAGAGAAAAAGAAGAAGTGTGCTGCACTGCAAAAGGCTAGTTTGTTATAAAAAATGATAGTAGGATGCGGTTCAGGGTAAAATCATCTTAGTTTCACTTGGCAAAAATAAAGAGAACAAAAAAGATCTCGAAAAAGAAGTTCACTTTTTTTAGATAAAACCAAAATGCATTTAAAAAAATCATGCAAATGCGGTGCACTTTGGTCTTGAAAAGGGTCCACTACGAAGGACTCCTCAATACAGTCCATTTCAAACAAAATGTATAAAATGTATTTAAAGACATGCAGAAAATGCAGTGCACTTTGGTACAAAAAAGTCCACCACGAAGGAATTTTCAGTACAACCGTTTTAAAAGAAAAATGCATTTAAAATCATGCAAAATGCAGTGCGCTTTGGCCTTGAAAAAAGTCCACTACGAAGGACTTTTCATACAATCCATTTAAAACAAAATGCAATTAGAAAACATGCAGTTTGCTTGATTGTCCGATGCAGTGCGGTTTTCTGTATGAAGCAGTGCATTCTTTTATCTAATGCGGTTTAGACGTCGATTTTGGTGTCGCAAAAAACAGAGTGTCCGCATTTCGGTAAAATCGAAATTGCTCTTAAACCGTAAGGAATTAAAAAGAGTGTTCTACATGAAAAAGTTGCGCCTCATGGATATCTTTCCAACGATGGATCATTTGCATCATTCCGGCAACAGGTTTGAAAAAATTGACGAAAAAACGGCCGCTGCCTCTCGTCGCCCGTCGCACAATTTTCAAAATTAACTTAAAACCGGAAGGAATCTTAAAAATATTTCTACACATGAAAGTTGCGCCTCGTCCGTAGCTTTCCAACAGCATATCACACGCCATGTTTCGACAAACGGTTCAAAAACTGGAGCGGAAACGGTACAGAAAAATTCAAATTTTTTTGAAAAACACAATTCCGTGAATTAGTAAATTTGAAACTGCTCTTAAACCGTAACGAATTAGAGAGAATAATAGATATGAAAAAGATGCGCCTCGATGATATCTTTCCAACGGTGTATCATTTGCTTCATTCCGACGGTCGGTTTAGAAAAAAAGGCGAAAATACACTCGCTACGATTCGTCGTGAGCCGCACAATTTTTAAAACTGCTCTTAAACTATAATGAATCTCGAAATGTGTTCAACATGGCGAAGTTGCGCCTAATACATAGCTTCTCAACGGTATATTACACGCGTCATTCCGATAAACGGTTAAAAACTAGAGCGAAAAAGGTATCAAAAAAATACCGCGTGCAGTTTTTTCCAACACGAAGTTCACTAGTCTCTGTATTGCAGTACCTTTGCTACTGAAAATGCAGTGCCCTCGCGTTGAGCGTGCAGTACAGAAGTGTTATCAGAATAGTTATTCTGCTAATATTATCAGAATAGACCGGCTGTATATATATATATATATATATATATATATATATATATATATATATATATATATATATATATATATAGTGTTACTATTCATCACCCAGGGTGCAGAATAAATTATTCTTCACCCGAGGTAATCTTACGATCATTTCATAATTAAATTACATTTGGAATTCAAATTGTTACATTCTTATTGATTCACTACGTAAAATTTGGCATAAAAATAAAAATATAGGGCATAAGACAAGAAAATTTGCAGTTTATGTGTATTTTACACTATGTTTTTACGTTTGTAATTTTACATAACATAAATTTTTTTTACGACGATTATATATTTTCTTACGGTCTCTTTTTACGTTAAAAATAAGACAAAACTTACGAAACGTAAAATTACGATGCATTCATGGTAAAATAGAGGGGGGGGTGAAGAATAACTATTCCTCACCCAGGGTGACGAATAGTCAATCTATATGTGGAGAGATTTGTGCTGGTGACATGCCCTCGAGTTGCTTATGTTTTGCCGAAATGTCGATTTATTTTCGTTTCGGTGAATTTCGAGCAAACTCATATGTCCTATTTTTAGGCAAGGTCATGCCAAAATTTTATATATTTGACTTTGAAGCATGCATTATTTATTTCATAACCCTTTTGCTTGTTATACCGTGCAGTCGGTCATGAACGTGAGTGGATGGAAGGTGGAGCGGTACATGCAATCCGCGGTGATGGACATGTATGCAAATAATCGGACTAGGATTAGATGTCCGTGTGCAAGATGCAAGGAAGGAGTCGTTTTGGACCCTTTTGATCGTGGCACTTTGAAGGCGCACCTACTGATGAATGGTTTCATGGATGGCTATACTCAGTGGATAAGTGAAGAAGATGATGATGATGATGAGGACATCCACGTGGCAGGGAATAACGACATGGGGCTAGACGAAGAGATGACTGATCGACAAGAAGACGATGGCGCCGGACATGTCGGCGGGGAAGAGTCCGGAAATGATGACGGCGGCGGAGAAGATTCCGGACACGTCGAAGAAGAGTCCGGACATGGCGGAGAAGAGGCGGCGGTCATGCCGCAGTCTTCGACGCTACTAAGTGTAGTCGTCCAGGACCCTCATGTTCGAGATCTCCTTCGCAAGAGTACGAATAGCGAGAGAACTGCTTCTAGAGAGGAGGCCAAGCTGGCGCAACTTGAAGTAGACTCGAGGACTCCATTGTATGACGGTTGCGATCCCGAGGTGACCCGCTTGAGTTTCACGCTCGAACTTCTAAAGACGAAGGCCAAAAACAAATGGACAAACAAAAGCCTCGATGAGCATTTGAAGTTTCTACATAATAAAGTTCTTCCCGCGGGGAACCTGTGTCCTACTAGTGTCGAGGAGGCCAAGAAAATCGTTTGCCCTTTTGATTTGCCGCACATTAGGTACCACGCATGCATCAACGATTGCTTCATTTATCGGGGGGAGCACGCGGGAAAAACCAGTTGTCCAGTGTGCAATGCTTCTCGATACAAGAAGGCAGGAAAGAAAGCTCCTCAGAAAGTTGTATGGTACTTCCCGATCACTCCCCGTCTGCAGCGGTATTTCGTAGATCCTAAGGAAGCAAAGCTCATGCGCTGGCATGCGGAGAGGAAGAAGCCCAATGATGGAGATGATCCGAGGCTGAGACACCTCGTAGATGGTAGCCAGTGGAGAGCATTCAACGCCGTATATGGATTTGCTGCCGAAGATCCAAGGAACATCGTGCTTGGTGCGAGTACCGATGGCATGAATCCGTTTGGAAACCAGAACACCAACCACAGCACATGGCCCGTGTTTGTATGGATGTACAACCTCCCCCCCATGGAAGTGCATGAAAACAAAGTACATACACATGAGCATGCTAATTCAAGGGTCAAAACAACCAGGAAATAGTATTAACCTATATATGGGGCTTCTCCAAGAGGAGCTAGACACGTTATGGAAAACACCAGCATGGACATGGGACGCCAGCAAAGGAGAATATTTCCATATGAGAGCCGCGTTGATGACGACGGTGCACGACTATCTCGCTTACGGGTACACCTTAGGCCAGGTGTGCCACGTGGATACTGCGGATGCACGAGGTGCATGGATGATACAACGTCTCAGCAGCTTATGTCAATGAAAGATGGAAATCGTGTACATGGGGCATCGTAGATGGATCGAGAAGGATGACCCGTGGAGAAAGCGTGGAGATCTATTCAATGGGTTGGCTGAGCTTCGAGGACCTCCACGTAAGAGGAGCGGCGCCGAAATCGACGAGCCGTTGAGAAACTGGGAACAATGCCCCGCGCCGGGTGTCGTGGGAACGATCCCGACAATAATAAGGGATAGGGTAAAGGAGCATGATCTATCGAGATGCAAATAGGTGACACGGTGGTTTTAGCGAGTTCGGGCCTCTCGCGGTGGAGATAACAACCCTACGTCTCGTGCTCCAGAGAGGCTTTGTTTTATATGAGTATGTATCCGGAGATTACAATGTGTGAGAGAAGGGAACGAATCCCATGCCTGAGCTAAGTCCTGAGACTAATGGCGAAAAGAGAGAGAGAGAGGTGGAAGAAAAGAGCCCTTGCCCCCCAAGTCTAGAGGTGGGGGTGGCTTATATAGAGTGCGCCACCCCTCCACCTCCTATGTTACAAAGTGGGGCGTTGATGTCATAATATCAGCCTGCTACTAAGATATGCCTCGAGTGCCTTGTCGACCGTTGGTCTTCGCATATCCGAGTGAGATCAGGTACTCCGAGTGGAATGAGTTTGTCGAGTGGAGTGCTATGCTCCGAGTGGTTGTTGCCTTCCGAGTGACTTGATGGTCATCCGAGTGGATGGTTTGTCGATATGAAATTTATCTGGACCCACCTGATGTGTGGACCCCATGCTTTAATATATTTCGACCCTTCGTTGGCCTACCTTTTATGTGTGTCCCAACATTAGCCCTCGGATCGGTTGCGATTTTGCCGAACGAGTTTGTGAAACACACAATTTGGTCCGAGTGATTACGGAAATACTCGGTACCCGTCATCGTGCTTTCGGACAACCAAGGTTTGAACAACATCTCAATGGATTATGGCGCTGCGCTTCCCGGCTGATCTGGGTAAGTGCTCGCGAGGAGCAACTTGGTGACATTCGATCATCTCTCGGAAGAGGTTAACTCATGATCAGAGTATGGATGTGTCATTAAATCTAGGCAACAAGATCGACGCATGGACTGCTCTCTCAGAGAGATGCCATTCTTATCCCGGAGGAACGTCAATACGAGTCGGCTTTAGATCCAAACTTATGAGTTTCAAGCTTTGAGTCCTAGAAGAAGGCTCGAAACTTACCTTATAGCAATTTTTTTGGTAGCCGACGGGAGTCTTAGAACTTGTTTGTTTGTTGTTCTACACTCGGACCAGTCAGGCCGTACCGAGTGGAGATTACTCCAGTGGCGGCACGCTGAGTGCACCCACTGGGTGTAGTCCCCGAGACCGCCGTCGACTGCGGGCAGTCGGCGGGGGTCTGAGAGAACTAAAAATCTTCTTAGCTGGTACTGATAGAACTTGTTCCTCTCCAACTCGGAGGTCGAGTAGCACTTGAGTGATCTGGAGATGGTCTTGCGTCGAGCAAAATGTTTCTTTCTGAATTCTCTTCCAGTGGGGGTACGCTGAGTGCACCCACTGGGTGTAGTCCCCGAGCCTCTGTCGGACAAGATGAGTCGGGCAGAGGGTTTAAGTCTCCTGGTAAACCTCCATGCAGTCAACACGGTAAATATCTTTTAGTCTGAAATTGAGTCAATTGGATGCATCTTCAGACGGGTAAATAAGCTCAGCCTGGAGCTGAATTAGTCGGACTGATCTTCATGCACTCGGCACAGAATAAATTCAGCCTGGAACTCGTCAGGCAGGTGAATCTTCGTGCTCTCGGCACGGTGAATAAATTCGGCTTTGAAACTGCCAACTGTAGAAAAATGCTGGACACTCCAGGGAGTAATCGTTCCAGTAGTACTTCTTATATTGACCGTTAGATTTTGCGTGAAAGGGGTATTTGTAAGAGTACATTGTATGAGTAGAGGAGCTTCATTTTCACCCTTTTGCATGAAAGGGGTATTTGTCCGAGTGGACATGCTTTCCAACTGTTGGGGGTATTGTTGACTGCAAGGAAAAACTTGGTGGCACTTGTATGTCTCCCGGAGGAGATAGACTAGTGGTCTGACATGGACATGCCATGAAACCCGAGTGACGAGGCTAGTGTGTCGGATGACTCTCCAGAGAGAGGCCACTCATTATCCTGGGGGAACACCAACACATGCCATCTCTGAGTCCAAGTTTGTGAAACTGACGCCTTGGAGCCTAGGATAGGGCCAAGTGTATCCATAGAGGAGTGTTGTTTTCACCCTTTTGCAGTCCTGAAGACGACTTTAGGCAATGATTTGGGCGATCATCCGAGTGGACAGTACTACCCTTATAGATTTTCGGCAGACCGAGCATGTATGGTCGGAAAGATATTCTTGGTGTGATCAATGGGTTGATTGAATGGGCGTAACCCTTGAGAGCGGCATGGACAACGGCTGTGCGTAGTCCCCGAGTGATGCTCGAAAGAGGTAAGCTTGCTACAGAGTGTGATATGAGGTTTGATCATATGAGTAACATAGTCATTCCCGTGTTGGGGGTGTAGAGGTAAAGACATGTCCAATTGATGGTGACGTGCGAGGCGGCCGAGGGGCGATGATGTGTACAACCGAGTGATGAGGCGCGGGGAGGCCGAGCGGTGAAGACGTGCACAACCGAGTGGCGACGCGCGGAGCGGCCAAGTGGTGAAGACGTGCCCAACCGAGTGGCGACGTGCGGAGCGACCGAGTCATGATGTGCGAGGTGGCCGAATGATGAAGACGTGCACAACTGAGTGGCAATGCGCGGGGCGGCCGAGTGGTGAAGACGTGCACAACCGAGAGGCGACGCATGGAGCGGTCGATTGGTGAAGATGTGCACAACCGAGAGGCGACACACGGAGCGCCCGAGTGGTGAAGACGTGCACAACCGAGTGGCGCGGTGCGGGACGGCCGAGTGAGGATGCACGAGGCGGCCGAGTGAAGGACTGCGTGTCCAGCCAAGTGGTGATGCGCGGGGTGGTCGAGTGATAGATTGCGTGTCCAGCCAAGTGGCTGAAATGGTCTTCGAACGAGTTAGCCAAATGCTTTCGAAGCTAATGTAGCAACGAGGTCGGTGTAGTGTGGTTGCGACACAACAAGACCGGCGTGAAAACTGAGTCTGAGTAGGAATGAAGATGGCGTGCACAGCGTCTGGGTGATTATAAAACTTGTCAAAGTGGCGGATCGAATGCACTTGTTGAAGTGAAGGATCTGACTGGTGATGTAGTACTCGACTACTCAGGAGAGTGTCATTCCAAATGAGATGTAGCCCCCGAGTGCGGCGTAGCCCCCGAGCGTACTACATGCTTCGACAACGGACATGTCGGAATACGAGAAATATAGTTTTGAATGGATGATTTGCAATTCATCGAGTCGGACTCGGGTAAAGATGAGGAGAAGCTTCCGAGTGATGCTCGAAAGAGGCAAACTCGCAAAAGAGTGAAGTGTGAAGTTTAATTATAAAAGGGACTTATTTGTCTCATGCCTGACGAGGTCTATATCATTGATATGATGAAGAGGATTCCACAGAGGGGTTGTCCGCATGTGTTTGAAGTCAACAGAGCGACAAGGTCGGTGTTGTGGTGCACTAGGACTGGTACGGTGACCGAGTCCGAGCAGCGATGAAGTTGGCGCATAGGGCCGTCGAGTGATCGCGTAACTTGTGTAAAAAATGGCACAATCCAACGAAATAATTTCTCGAGAAAATTTGATGTGTGCTGAAATA
The DNA here is from genome assembly GCF_018294505.1 of Triticum aestivum. Lineage (NCBI taxonomy): Eukaryota > Viridiplantae > Streptophyta > Magnoliopsida > Poales > Poaceae > Triticum > Triticum aestivum. Next base: position 222,613,525 of record NC_057811.1, on the reverse strand, counting down.
ATTTGTGTGAATAACACCCATAGACACTCGCTCGGAGTGCAAGGGGCTTGTTGGTTAACCAGCAAGAAAGAGCGAAGGATCCGTTCGAACTTGTCGAAGCGACGGATCCGACTGAACTCATTGGAATACTGGCTCAAATAAAACGGAAGTGTAGTGTTTCGACTGAGTTGCAGACCTGGAGGATTGATGCAAACTCGAAATGAAGAACGACACATGGTGTTCGTGAATGATGTATGCGAAAAAATGGAAGTTGGACTCGGGAGTCACATAACCAGTACTAAGCAAGTATATGAAAATAAGCAGCCGAGCGTAGAGGTACACTCGGTGGCATGGCCTCCGACTGAACGTGATGTGTGAATTACGGGATACTCGGGAAGACGGAAATAAAATAATGTAAAATGACTTAGCTGTCTGAAGACGCGCGGGGTGGCCGAGTGGTGATGAGGTGACCAACCAAATGGCGACGCGCAGGGCGGCCGAGTGGTGATGAGGTGACAAACCGATGGCGACGCGCGGGGCGGCCGAGTGGTTATGAGGTGACCAACCGAGTGGTGACGCGCGAGGCGGCCGAGTGGTTATGAGGTGACCAACCGAGTGGCGATGCGCGGGGCGGCCGAGTGGTGATGAGGTGACCAACCGATGGCGACGCGCGAGGCGGCTGAGTGGTGGTGAGGTGACCAACCGATGGCGACGCGCGGGGCGGCCGAGTGGTTCTGAGGTGACCAACCGATGGCGACGCACGGGGCAGCCGAGTGGTTATGAGGTGACCAACCGATGGCGACGCGTCGGGCGGCCGAGTGGTTATGAGGTGACCAACCGAGTGGCGACGCGCGGGGCAGCCGAGTGGTTATGAGGTGACCAACCGATGGCGATGCGCGGGGCGACCGAGTGGTTATGAGGTGACCAACCGATGGCGACGCGCGGGGCGGCCGAGTGGTTATGAGGTGACCAACCGAGTGGCGACACGCGGGGCAGCCGAGTGGTTATGAGGTGACCAACCGAGTGGCGACGCTCGGGACGGCCGAGTGGTGATGAGGTGACCAACCGATGGCGACGCGCGGGGCGGCCGAGTGGTTATGAGGTAACCAACTGATAGGCGACGCGCGGGGGGCGGCCGAGTGGTGATGAGGTGACCAACCGATGGCGATGCGCGGGGCGGCCGAGTGGTTATGAGGTGACCAACCGATGGCGACGCGCGGGGCGGCCGAGTGGAGATGAGGTGACCAACCGATGGCGAGGCGCGGGGCGGCCGAGTGGTGATGAGGTGACCAACCGATGGCGACGCGCGGGGCGGCCGAGTGGTGATGAGGTGACCAACCGAGTGGCGACACGCGGGCGGCCGAGTGGTTATGATGTGACCAACCGATGGCGACGCGCGGGGCGGCCGAGTGGAGATGAGGTGACCAACCGATGGCGAGGCGCGGGGGCGGCTGAGTGGTGATGAGGTGACCAACCGATGGCGACGCGCGGGGCGGCCGAGTGGTGATGAGGTGACCAACCGATGGCGACGCGCGGTGCGGCCGAGTGGTGATAAGGTGACCAACCGATGGCGACGTGCGGGGCGACCGAGTGGTGATGAGGTGACCAACCGATGGCGACGCGCGGGGCGGCCAAGTGGTGATGAGGTGACCAACCGATGGCGACGCGCGGGGCGGCCGAGTGAAGTAAACCGTCCCGCGGAATGATGACGCGCGGGGCGTCCGAGTGAAGTAGACGCATCCCACGGAGTGGCGACGCGCGGGGCGTCCGAGTGAAGTAGACGCGCGTGTCGCGGCGTGACGGTGTGCGGGGCGTCCGGATGAAGTAGAGGCGCGTGCCGCAGAGTGACGACGCGCGGGGCGTCCGGGTGAAGTAGACGCGCGAGCCGCGGAGTGACGATGCGCGGGGCGTCCGGGTGAAGTAGACGCGTCCCGCGGAGTGGCGACGCGCGGGGCGTCCGGGTGAAGTAGAGGCGCGTGCCGTGGAGTGACGATGAGCGGGGTGTCCGGGTGAAGTAGACGCGTCCCGCGGAGTGGCGATGCGCGGGGCGTCCGGGTGAAGTAGAGGCGCATGCCGCGAAGTGACGATGCGTGGGGTGTCCGGGTGAAGTAGAGGCGTCCCGCGGAGTGGCGATGCGTGGGGCATCCGAGTGAAGTAGACGCGTCCCGCGGAGTGACGATGCGCGGGGCGTCCGAGTGAATTAGACGCGTCCCGCGGAGTGATATGTGTAGGGCGTTTGAGTGAAGGAGACGTGTTCCCGCGGATTGATGATGCACGGGGAGTCCGAGTGAAGTAGACGCGTCCCGCGGATTGACGATGTGCGGCGTCCATGTGGAGTAGACCCGTGGCGACGCGCGGGGCGTCCGGGCGATGTAGACGCGTGCCGAGGAGCGACGATGCGCGGGGTGTCCGAGTGAAGTAGACACGTCCCGCGGAGTGATGATGCGCGGGGCGTCCGTGTGAAGTAGAGGCGTGTGCCGCGGAGCGACGATGCGCGGGGCGTCCGGGTGAAGTAGAGGCGCGTGCCGCGGAGCGACGATGCATGGGGCGTCCGGGTGAAGTAGACGCGTCCCACGGAGTGACGAAGCGCGGGGCGTCTGAGTGAAGTAGACGCGTCCCGCGCGCGGGGCGTCCGAGTGAAGTAGATGCGTCCCGCGGATTGACCATGCGCGGCGTCCATGTGGAGTAGACGCGTGGCGACGTGCGGGGCGTCTGGGCGATGTAGACGCGTGCCGCGGAGCGACGATGCATGGCGCGTCCGAGTGAAGTAGACACGTCCCGTGGAGTGACGATGCGCGGGGTGTCCATGTGAAGTAGAGGCACGTGCCGCGGAGCGAGGATGCGCGGGGCGTCCGGGTGAAGTAGAGGCGCATGCCGCGGAGCGACGATGCGCGGTGCGTCCGGGTGAAGTAGACGCGTCCTGCGGAGTGACGAAGCGCGGGGCGTTCGAGTGAAGTAGACGCGTCCTGCGTGCGGGGCGTCCGAGTGAAGTAGACGCGTCCCCCAGAGTGACGACGCGCGAGCCGTCCGAGTCGGGCAAGTTGACGACTACGCGAGTAGCTACGTGACCATGTGCAGGACGATCGAGCGACGTTGACATGTCCTGCCGAGCGGTGACGCACGGGAGGCCGAGTGGCGGCGCACGAGCAGCCGAGCGCCAGTGATCCGGTTTGGTCCGAGTGAGTTAGTCCCATCCGAGTGACCATGCCGACTGGAGGGAGTTGCTGTCGAGTGGATGATGCCAGAGCGAGACTTTGCTGAGCATGGTGACATGGCCAACTCCTGGTCGCCACGCCGCGTCGGGTTCGTGCCCCCCACGCAGGAGACGTTGTTTTGTGTGAGGGCAGAGCAAGCTTCCGGTTGCGGCGGTGTGGTGCTGGCTCCATCGTACCGGCTATCGGCGAGCGCTTGGAGTCGAACCAAGGAACCACCAGGGCATCGTGCCGGAGGCCAACGATCCACAGGGATTCGCCAACGCCTGTCGTTACCATTCATTGATGGGGTTGCCCATGTTCGAAACCTGGTCGGCCATGGCAGCGGCGGCTTTGGCATGGACCCAACACGAGGTGACGCGGCCCGCGACAAATCCAAGTGCGGGACGACGCTGTCCTGCGAGGCCGCGTGCGGGCGGAGCTACGCCAGGCCTGAGGCTCCCCGCGGAGGTCACCGCCGAGCTGTCGTCCCCATTGTCACCGCCGAGCCGTCGTGGAGGCACGGCCGCATCTACCGAGGACGAAGCCCTGCTTGCCGACTCTTGCACTCTATCGCTCAGGGAGTGGGCCGGACGGTTGGGACTACCTAGCCCGCGCAGAAGCTGCGGCCAAGCCTCCAATCGGAAGGAGGAGCGGCGTGCTGCTAGGCGCAGTGATCCACCGGGACGATGGAGGAAGATGTTGAAGAGCGGAGCCGCCGTGTGTCTACACCGCCATCGTGCAGCTGATGCTCTGTGTTGCGTCAGGTCCGCGCGAGATGACCACCTGAACCGGCGTCTGTTACTCTTTGATTCTTGTACATGCGAATCGATCGGCATGACGTCCGATGAAGATGTATCTTTTCTCATCCTTTTTTGATGCTCCGGTTGCGAAGATGAACAGTATGAACAATAGGAATAGAAAATAAACATAGATGAATAGATAAAAAATCATCTGCATCACGGCTCGATAGATGCCATGCCCCACGATGGGCGCCAACTGTCGTGGGAACGATTCCGACAATAATAAGTGATAGGGTAAAGGAGCATGATCTATCGAGATGCAAATAGGTGACACGGTGGTTTTAGCGAGTTCGGGCCTCTCGCGGTGGAGATAACAACCCTACGTCTCGTGCTCCGGAGAGGCTTTGTTTTATATGAGTATGTATCCGGAGATTACAATGTGTGAGAGAAGGGAACAGATCCCATGCCTGAGCTAAGTTAGGTGAACTGGCCTTATCAGAAAGTTTAGGTCAAGAGCTTCAATTAGCAAAAAGAATCAATTAAATTGGAGTTATAAAACTCAAGTTATGAACAAAATAAATTCAAATTCAAATCTTAGAAATCAAATTTTAAACTTTCAAAACATGTTTAAGTTGGTTATCTGGATAGAGGGGATCATAACCAAGAAGTGGGCGTTGGCTTCATTGGATTTGGATAAACGGGTAAAAAGTTGTGAGGGTTTGAAAATCATGGGCTAAACTATAAATAAACTAGTTGCATCTAGGTCCCTGGCCGAAATTAAAACAGAAAAAGAAAAATTCTACCGAACAAACGTTCGCTACAGAGACCTAAGCGATGAAAGTCTTCGCTGCAAGGACCTAATCAGCGAACGTTCACTAACTAAAAAGAAAACATTTCGAAATAAAAAAACGGAACCGATTTAATCTAGATCACCGGATGGAGATCGGACGGACGAGAGGACTCGGGGCGTACCGCGGCAGTGGGGCTCAACATCGCCGAAGAAGACGGCGGCGGCGGCGTCGACTTCGAGCGGGCGGCGGCTCTGATGGTCCTCCGGCGTGGCCGTGGGGGTCGGGAAGAAGCAGTGCGAGGTGCCGAAACCGATAGCGGGGTCGGAGCTAGGCTGCGGCGTCGGAATGGCGCAGTGATTGGTGGGGGAGCTCGGCGGATCTCGCGAACTCTGGCGAGTTCGCGTGGAGCGTGGGGAGGGTCTCAAGCCTTCCGGTTTGAGGCAAAATGAGGCCGGGGCCTGGCTATATATAGGAGGGGACGAGGGCGATGCATGGGTGAGGGGGCAAGGTAGGGGCGGAGTTCGAGTTGGACACGGCGGCGGCTGGCAACTCGTGGGGAAAACGGACTCCTGGCGCGAGGTCGAGGACGGACCCGACAGGTGGGTCCCACCTATCGCGGGCTGGCGAGGCGGCGTGCGCGCGGGGCTGCGAGCGGGCGAGCGAGGGGTAGGTGGTGCGGGGAACGGGCGCTGGGCTGGGCCGTGGCCTGGCGACTAGCTAGGCCGGCCCAGTTCGGTCGGTCCGAACTCTTTTTTTTTCTAAAAACAATTTTTTACACACAATAGAATAATATAAACCAAATAAAAGAAAAAATACTATAGGCATATAATATATCAAAACTTTCAGAAAAAGATTTTCTACAAGGTGAACATTTTTCTGACATCAAATAAAATCCAAAAAAATTTATATAAAGCAAACATTGCTACTGATTTAATTAAAAACCAAATAAAAATATTTTAAAATACCAAAATAGTTTCAAATTTATTTCTCTCCAATTTTCTAATGTAGGATATCAATCATTTTCTATCAATTTTATACCATTTACTAGTATGTACCTCAGCATGTCTATGCATCCAAATGATTGATAGATCACAAGACAATATTCATAGATAATTCACAAAAAGATTCAGATATACACATGTTCAGTATGTTTATGCATCCAAATGATTGAAATCACAACCAATATCATCCATGGACAAACTTTAATTACCTAGGGTACAAACTGGTAAATGGTGTTCAGTCGGAGGTACTTCTTGCTAAAATTAATGCTTGTACGAGTAAACTTTCGAGTACATAAGAGGCAGCACAGACAATCTGAACTTTGCTTGTAGGTTTATCCTCGAAATAGTGACCTCGTGCCGAGGGAGGTTTGAGCAACTTGGCCACTACTTTAATCAAATTAGCTTACTGCTCATCTTGGTCCTGTAGCTCGCCAGAATTATACATTGCAGACAAGAAAGGAGGCGGTTGAGAAAATGAACCACCCAAATTTTTTGTGCAGTTCAACTGAAATGGAGCATCCCTGATGTGCAGACTGATTAAGTGCCAGATGAATATACGCGTCAACCAACTTATCTGGAATCTTTAGACTCCATGCCATACAGTTCGCTACCATATGTGCCGATAACCAAAGGGCACAAGTTGGGACCAAAGACTGGACTACATTTTTCTGGGCTATGCGCCAAGCAATATTTTTAGCGTTCACTCTCCTAATACTTGGAGTTTGACAACTGGTTGATGCCGGTTGATACTCGAATGAATATAGGCACTTATTCTTGTCAACATTGATGCTTGTCTGAGTGAACTTTGGAGTACATAGCAGCAGCATAAGTATCTGTACATCTGATCTTTTTGTGCAGTTCTACTGAAATCACCCAATGTAATGATTTGCCTACGATTTAAGGCTCCAAGTTACTCCTTTATGAAATCGGCAAACAGTAGCACAATACCAAATTACCAATACATATGACAAGCACAATAATCAGGATAAAGACCGGTACCAACCTGTGTGAGGTAGCATATCAATTACTATTTCCTTTGACTGGAAGCCGAGATAAGCGAAGCGACTGACAGGAAAGGAAGGGAGCAAGCCGAGGTAAGCGACTGATAGGAAAGGAAGGAAGCAGTCGAGGAAATGAAGCACCCTAAGTTTTTCTGCAGTTCCATCAAAATCGAGCATCCCTGTTGGCACATATATTGAGAGGGTGAGATTACTGTAATAGTGGGACTAGTTGATGAAACATCCACTAACCAATAGAAGCACCCTCATTATCTTAATGGGTAAAGTTAGCAACATAGTAGTCTTGCTTAAAGACAGGTATTAGTTTATTTAATTAGTGCCAATTAGCTCAAGATTCAAAGCATTGCCATGTATCATAGGTTGCAAAACTTTAACGTGCAAAGATAAAGGAGTTTCTCGTGACATTAGCACGATACAAATAGAGATGACGACAAACTAATATGGATGAAGGCCTTAGGCCGGTACTAACCTGAGCAAAAAAGCGTATTCATGTAGTCCCAGAAGAGATGATAAAGCACTCATTGGAATCACTCAATAGTATATATTTTTATGCACTTCAAATGTATGGTCGAACTTGTTTACCAGTGGTGAGATTATATCGAAAGATTATCAAGAACTTTCAGCAGAGTTAAAGCACTGGCTGGGATACAGTTCATTGTATTGTCTTGTGTAGTTCCACTAAACTGTATGATTGGCACAACATGATCCATGTTTGCACAAGTAGGAACAAGGTGAAACCTTCATTAGCTTAGTGGGAAAGGATAGAAAGACATTAGCATATTACTCTAACAGTAGCATCAAATTCATGATGGACAATACACAAAACATTGCTTCATTGAACCAATGGCAATAAATTGACATGCAAAACAATAGCACTATTATGTCATGACACTACCAAGATTCCCTCCCTGCTCCACCACATGATTCACCTCCATAGACACACATTCACACGTACATGATTCAGCATAGGGTGCTACTAAAGATTTGTTTAACTCCGACCGGAAAATTAGGCAGCAATAAATTAGTGCTACTTAAGTACTCCTAATTAATTAAGTGACCTTGCAGGAGAGACAGCAGAAGTGGAAGGGCTCCCTGGAGGATCGTCTCACATGTAAGGTAGAAGTAGCCGGAGCCCTTGAATGGCCTCGACTGAGGCCTCGGCTTCAGCAAGATCACCTTGGCACTGTTGATCGTGTAGAGCTGGGTCACGGATGCATCCTGAATCCAGTTAATTAGTATGATGTGTCGTCAACCCAAGTACTACTCCGCTGCATTTGTCTATCTATCTCTACTCTACTCTTATCTACTCTACTCCTCTTATAAAAACAGAGTTGGTGATGCTGGTGTGCCTGCCATCCTGCAATATAGGCCGTACGATTTATATCTGACGGATAGGTAGGAAACTATGGAAATTTTGCAAAAAGGTACCGACAACCCTCTCCACATTTGCAAACAAGGCCTTCCCTCGTTCATCCTTTTCTCTGACAAGATAAACTACTCATACAAATGCATCTTGATGTTACGTGCAACGCACGGGCATCTTGCTAGTCTTCCAAGTAAATTAACACTAGTAGCAACACAACAACACAATACCACTAGCAAGATGTCAGGATAACATAGGACGGTACCATCGTGTGATCTCCATTTCCTCTTTATTCCTCTTCTTCCCCCTCTTCATGCTCTGTTTCTCTTTCTCCTCACCAGTTGGTGAAACCAAATACATGATTGGCCTTCTACTTCAGAACTGGTTTTGTCAGTGAGGGAGTACAAGTGTACTAGTAAACAATAGCATTATTTTCTCATGGCAGTCGCAAAATAGAGATGAACACATACATTAAATATCATTCTTACCTAAAGGAAGGTTAAGGTGCCAATATGGATGATGAGATTGGAACACAGATCTCCCTTTATGCAGTTCCACCAAAATGAACCAACGGTTCCATTCTGACATTCTAGTTAAATAGCATAAAAGTCACTTCTTTTAAGAAGTGTTTTCTGTAGTGCACCAAAGCAATGAGGTGAAATGGACATCCCTATTTGCACAAAAAGCTACAGAGGAAACAATCAGAGTCTCAAACAATTACTGGCAAAAACATTTGGCTAAACTTGTCATGGCTTATAACAGTGGCATGGCTTCATTTTACCAGGGGCATTAGATTAAGAACAACTAAATATTTGGTATAAGGGCATGGGACAGTGGGTGCACCAGCAGTCCAACACCATGTACCTGAACCGGGGCATAAAGTGGTGATTCAGAGTTTGTTGCCCCGAGAAACAAACATCCAGGAAACATATCTGGGTTGGTCCCATTTTTGTTCACTCTAGCCACCTACTCCTATGTGTGGATAACAAATCTAGTCCTCGTCATACCACTGTGTACAGCGTTTCCCCTATATTTCCCTTTTTGACCAAGAGACCGGTTGGATGACCAGTCTGTACTACTTTCACCCCCTTTCCTTCCTGTTTGTACCAAGTCCGATGTACATACTAAATCCCCCCTTTATTTCTTGTTTGAACCAAGTACAAGATTCGACTCCATGAAGTAGCTTTACCTCTAACAATAGAAAAAAATAGGTGACGTTGGACCATCCGGTCGAGAGGGGCCGAGAGGTAGAAAATGATGCACATGTAGCGACGTAGCGAGCTGGGGAAGTAGAGCTAGTCCGGTTTCAAAGAAAGATATACCTGAAGGTCGTCGGGATGTGGATAGGTGGGCGGAGGGTGGTCGGATCCGCCCACACTAGGGAAACGACGAAGGGGTCGGAGGACCTCCGGCGCCGGCGCTCCACCAAAGATAACGGTGCAGCCGGCAGTGGGTCTCCTCCCTCACTGTCGACGATGGCCTAAACACTTCCCCTCCCCCCTTCACCCGTGGACGGGATACGTCCGGATCTATAACCAGCAGTGAGTATAGAAAGACAGTGTTACCACCGCTATCTTGTTTAGATCTGGAGAGGATGAGAGTTTGTGAATAGAGCAACCCTACCAAGCAAGCATGGAGGCTCCGGCCTATATATATACATATAGTGGGGTAGTTTCCTTTTTTTACTCCATCAAAACAATTGTTTAAAATTGTGTACGTGCCAGGTCGCCTTTTTTTTGAGTTGTTGATTGTTTTTTGAGATAGCTACCGGCTTATTCCAAGTGGTGTTACGGTGTGCCAGGTCGCACTTTGTATCGTTCAAGTCTGGTACTAGACCCTCCATTAAATGAACAACCACCGCCTCTTAAAATTTGTGAACAAGCCCATGACTAAAATTATTGGAAACGTGGGATGCCCCGACATGCATTATTATTTATAGTTTCTATGTGGGAGTATCCTCAAAACAAAATGTGAGAGTACAATATTTATTGGGCCCCTTTGTAATTTGTGCTAAATTTTGACCAAAGATTTAACTAGCAAAATGTTAGTGCATGTTAACAAAAATTATATCCTTTGATTCGTATTTGAACATAGTTTTCAATGATGTAATTTTTTGTGACATGCATGAACATTTCGTTAGTTAACTTTATAGTCAAAATTTGGCATAGATTATCATAGGGACCAATAAACCAGGACGGAACTCCTCGTCTGTCGTCCCTCCTCATGCACAACCATCTCTCCCTTGAGGGCCGGGGCATTACAAAGCTTTACCGGCACATATGCATACTACTTCAAGATGCATTAAATCAACACATGCAAGTATCAAAAGGAAAGTCATGGCATGCATGCATGCATTGTAATTAATGCATCGGTAAATGCAAATTATTAAAATATATCGAGTGCACTGCTTTGATGTGTCGCGTCAACTCATACAACAATGAGAAGTTTGATTACAACGCGCTCTCCCTCGCGGACTAAGCTCCGGTGCCTTAACTACACCTGCCTTTGGCTGTATGACAGGTGGGCCAGCCACCTGTTGGGCCCACCTGTCATACACACAAAGGCAGGTGCAGTAAGTCAATGAAGCTGCGTCCCTCCCTCGCCCATGAGCGTGGTGGCTCGCAGGACTAGGAGAAGCTTTCGCTACACGCTCTCCCTCCCGCACGCGGTGGACATGCAGCAGTTCATTCGGTGTCAGATGGCCAGAAGCATACTGTAGTACTCCACTGTAGTAGTACCATCATTGTTCGACTTCTCGAAGATGCGAAGAGCCAAGCGCAACCCGGACGCTCGTGTGGCAGTTTCATGTGTAGAGTAGTCTAGGATAGCGTGTATTGTGCCTCTAAGCTTAAAATCGTTGGGGTTGGCTCCATGCTATGAGGCCGTCTCGAAGCATTTTTTTATTAAAATAATCTTCTGGCCCTACCTGTCATCCTGGTGATTGTAGTTTGCACGCTCATCTGGTCAAGACAGGAATATATATTTTAATTTTGTGGTGGGGTAAATGTTGGAGGTTGCAGCAAATATATTGTACACTGTGGGTCTCTTAGCCAAGTTTACAGGCAAACATGTGGGGCCATTGCTATGATGTGTCACGTCAACTTGTACAACAAGGAGAAGCTTGATTTTACTACTACACGCCTTCTCCCTCCCCATGCGCACGGTGGCTTGCAGACAAGGACAGGCTTTTGCTAACTACAACAAGCTATCCCTCTCGCACGCGGTGGACGGACATGCAGCAATTGATTCGATACTATAGAAGTAGTAACATCATTGTTCGTCTTCTCGAAGAGGCGAAGAGCCAAGCGCAACCCAAACATGGCAGTTGCGAACGCTCGAGTGGCTGTCTTTGTGTAGGGGTGGGGCGTGGTGCGGAGCCTTGGAGCACGCATATAGCCAGGCTCTTGCATGAGACAAAATTGCTATGTGATCCCACTATTGTAGTATATGCTAGTATAGCCCTGTAAAACGGAAAGGAGTATTTGCCTTTCTAGAGATTTCAACAAGTGACTACACCCTAAATGAGTACATATGGAGCAAAATGAGTGAATCTACACCATAAATAAATACGTAGTTCTCTCGTTTTCCTCTCCGCCTTGGTCGCGGTGCACAATATTGAGTATATGACTAGCCGCTCTATCTACATGCGGGACATCAAAGCATTCGGGCCCGCGTGCCATCCACCAAATCACAGCGAGGTGCTAAAGTCGAGACTCACCGGTCACCCCGGTGTAGTCGTCATGACCCATCATATCACAAAACCCACACCTTTACGAGCAGTGGTAAAGTGGCGTCGAAGTGGCCTCGAAGTTGGACTGGACGAAGCAACCATCATTTCACTGGAACGCTCGTTGAATTCCTTTCTCCCCTTTCTTGAAGAAAACCTCACTCCAGGCTACTCACTTCTGCCATTTTTCTTCTGTACCGACGAAGGAAAGGTGGGCGAATTAGTGATGCTACTATATTTTCATTCCAAGAATCATCTTTTTGCGAAGCACCGACCGATTCTCACAGCCTATTCTTTTCCCATTTTCATTGTGATTGTGGTTTCCTTTTGATTTCTTTTTCTTTGTCAGTTCATTGATGCATCCTGGAGCACTAGGCAAAGAGATGCTGACAGACAACCCACTCAAGACAGAGATCTCCAGGAAGCAAGCACCAACCAACGAGTTGACCATGTTGGCGGGCCAACACATGGAGACGAAGAACTCCAAGAAACAAGCACTAGCCAAAGACTTGGCGACGTTGGCGGACGAACTCCTCAAAGAAAGCTGGAAGAACAGCAAGGGGCCCACCGTTGGCGATGGCCCCCATCAAGGACGAGGAGATGGCCCCCATCGAGGACGAGGAGATGGCCCCCGGAGGGATGGGATCCCCCGGTGAGCTGCACAAGGTAAAAAATAATGGCTTACCATAGTTGTGGTTTTTGATTATTTGCAATGTGCTTGCTAATATGTTAGGGTTGTGCAGGTGTCGGTGGACGTCCTTGATGATTCCGATGTCGCGGTCCGTCCTGGGGACAACCCCAGAGATCGTTTTCGATGTCGTGGTCCGTCCTGTGGACATCGCCCCGGAGATCGATCCGATGGCGCTGTCCATCCCGTGGACATCGCCCCAGAGATCGATTCTCATGTCGCGGTCCGTCCTATGGACATCGCCCCAGAGATCAATTCCCATGCCGTTGTCCTTGCTGTGGTCATTGCCCGAGATCGATGATAAGAAATAGTTGGTCGCGCTAATCCTTCAGGGTAGTTTGTGTTGTGTTTAATTACCAGAACGACGCGTGTTATCAAACCATCTTAGGTCTAGTGCATTGTCTTGTGTGGGCGGTACTTGCTACTTTTGTTTGATAGTGAATCATGCGAACCCTCTCCGAGTTATGGAAACAGATGTATCCCCACCAGCTTTTGATGTAATATATGGCATGCTTAGATGTAAGTTTGAACTGTTTATAATATCAGCAGGGCTTGTTTGATGATTCTTGGTGTTAGTAGGCCAGCTACTGTGTGAGCTATAGTACTTGCAAAACACTCACCGAAGAGAAACGTTGGGGCTGATGAGCTCGTGGTACGTTTATAGGTCTGATCCGTCGTCGATCGGCCAATAGCCCAAGCTCCTAAAATTGTAGGCTTAGCGACCGATCAGACAATAGTCGACACAGATACATTCAGGCCTCATTTGGTTCATAGGGTAAGAAAATTGTAGCAATAGGAAAGTCATAGGAAATGAGATGACATGTATCTTAAATCCTATGAGTAGGAATAGGAAAGGAGATGCCCTTTGATTCACATCATAGGATTTTTTTCCATTGAGTCTAGGTTAATGTTTATTTTCCTATGAAATGTGGAGGATAGGAAGAATTCCTCCATAGGAATATGATTCCATTCCTATAAACCAAAGGGATGTACAATTTTTTTTTCCTGTAGAAATCCTATCCTATGAAATTCCTACAAGATTCCTCTAAACCAATGGAGGCCTCACATTCATAGCCAGCAAAACTGGCACATACTTGTAACATGCGTGAATGTGTAATTTTGTTGTTGGAAGCATGAATGTGTAGTGACGTCGTACTTTCGGAGTGGCTACAGAGAGTGTGTACGTGTGCTAGGGGGGTTGTGGGATGGAGAGAGACCTAGAGAGAGAGAAAGACCCTCTTTCTACTCCTAATCGTTAGATTGACAAAGGATATTTTTTGAGAACACAAAATCATAGCCGTACAGAGGCGTACTCCCTCCGTTCCAAAATAGATGACTCAACTTTGTACTACTCCTACTAACTTTGAAACGGAGGGAGTACAAATACTAGGCGGGCTAGTTTGGCCTAGTGGGTTTCAGTGATATGACGTGGTACAGTGCCATCCAGTCTTCGCGTGTGGTAGCAGTATTGCGGGTACAGTTAGTTTTCTTGAAGAAGCGGAATTTAACGAAGTCATGATGGTTCCTTCGTCTGACCAACTTATAGTGGGAAAGGTTGGGCTTGCGCTATGATCGGGGTGGACCAGGATAATTTTGTGCATGGCAGGTGGACCACGATGGTCGACATCCCACATGTTGGCGAATGAAAGTATTCTTTCCGATATAGAGGACAAGCAACGAGTATTCATTGTTTATTTTTGATGAAAGCTATTGTCTCCACTGTTACGATGGAGGAGTGTGAAACATGGAAGCCCGGTGAACTTGGCATGTGCACAAACCTCCTTCCTCATGTAATACTACCATAATGTTGACTATAAGGTTGGCTATAAGGTTACAACTTTTTCTCATTTTCTCTCTATCTATTTCCTCTCAAATGTTTTTTACCTTTCTTTTTTTAGACAATTGTTTTTTTGTACCTCTTTTTTTTAGAATTAGTTTTTTTATACCTAGGAGCATGTGTAGAGATGGGCTCTTGCAGACCCACTCCTTGACTTTGTCAATGCCTCTCTCTCCTCCACATAAGCGGGCTTATAGCCCAGTATTTTACTAGTACTACTTGCTATGAATGCGGGCAGCTCGCGTCTGAGGCGGGAACACGCGCGGAGGGGTGAGGGGTTTTCTGGTGGGCCAGGGCGGTCAGAAGCGGGCTTGGACTCACATTATCACCATATATTTCTTGGAGTCCGTGTGCGGCGGGCGGGCGATCTCTTCTCCCTCCCCGTCTCTCTCATCTCGGCCGACGATCGCCGAGCGATTAGATTTTGGCTATCGACGGTTTATTCAATTGCAGTCCCACATGTCAGTGAAAATGCAAGACAACGCGTGTACCCTCTGGTGAGCAGCGTGCGAGCTGGACTGTCAGGGGTGCGACGCGAACGCGACGCGTGCGAGTTGTAAGTGTGCCGCCTTTTCCTTTTGAACTTGAAAAGCGTAATGTTTTCGTGCGATCGATCGATAGAAATCCAGAACAAAATGACGAGGGCGGGGCTTTCCCGCGCTTAGGCGGGCTAGTATGAGTGATATGACGTGCTACACTGCCGTTCACTTGCTCTATTTTTATGTAAGCAAGAGTCTACACTCTTACGTGGGAGGAGTGCGAAACACGGTGGATCTGACTTTGATCGAGGGATAACTGTTCCCTGCGAAATAATGGAGCACTGTTAGCGATTATAGCATGGTTAGGGCATCTCCAACGCTGGCCCACAAATTTACACCGGCATCTGTCCGAGGACACTGATGCCAGAGGATGTCATCCAATGCTGCCCGCATACCTTTCGACAACTATATGAACTAACCGGACGAAATTCGTGCAAACAAAGCAAATTTCAAATTAACCGGATGAAATTCATTACATTTCGAAAACTTTTCCTATAAACTGGATGAAATTCATTACATATTTCGCACAAACCATACTAAAACCTACTATAAACATAATCAAAATGATCGTCGGTGCCCGACCACCATGTCCGGCCATGAGCTCCGAGAACGCCGACCATTGCCTTTGCCTCCTCCTCATCCGCCTCGGCTTTGTCCAGCTCCGCCTCAATAACCTCCTCCTCCGGAGCACAAGGTTCTGAAAATTTCCGCCTCCACGTCGCCGTCAAGCAGCTAATCGGCCGCCGATGTTTACCCCACCAAGCTTGGAATCGACTGAGTGGAGGAGCGGTGGCCTTCCTGGGACCAGAGCGGCAGCGACCTACCGTGTACAACTCTTCCTCGCTGTCGGCTGCGCCCCGCGCACGCGCGCCGGCTTCATGGTCGTGGCGGCGGAGGGCAGCCGGGGGGAGCCGGCGATCTGCTTCGTTTGCTCCTGCGACAGTACGTCCAAGAGAGCTTTGGAGCACGCCCAGAGCGGAGCCGCCGATGTCCTTCGTCTGTTGATAACCCACAAGTATAGGGGATGACAACAGTTTTCGAGGGTAGAGTATTCAACCCAAATTTATAGATTCGACACAAGGGGAGCCAAAGAATATTTGAAGGTATTAGCAGTTGAGTTGTCAATTCAACCACACCTGGAGATTAATTATCTGCAGCAAAGTGATCAGTAGCAAAGTAGTTTGATAGTTTTGATAGTAGTGACAACAGCAATAGTAACAGTAACAGTGATAGCAGTAATTTGTAGAAAGTGTAACAATGATGATAGCAATAGTAATGCATCAAGATCAATAAGGGTAAATTCATAGGCATTGGATCGGTGACTTGTTAGATGATATTTATCATGAGACAGTTATAACCTAGGGCGATACGGCACTAGCTCCAGTTCATTGATATAATGTAGGCATGTATTTCGTAAATAGTCATACGTGCTTTATTAAAAGAACTTGCATGACATCTTTTGTCCTACCCTCCCGTGGCAGCGGGGTCCATATTGGAAACTAAGGGATATTAAGGCCTCCTTTTAATAGAGAACCGGAACAAAGCATTAACACATAGTGAATCCATGAACTCCTCAAACTAAGGTCATCACCGAGAGTGGGTCCGGTTGTTGTCACTCCGGGGTTGTCGGATCATAACACGTAGTAGGTGACTATAACTTGCAAGATCGGATCTAAAACATGGATATAATGATGAATTCATAAATGGTTCAGATCTGAGTTCATGACACCCGGGTCCAAAGTGACAAGCATTAAGCATAGCAAAGTCATAGCAACATCAATCTAAGAACATAGTGGATACTAGGGATCGGGCCCTAACAAAACTAACTCGATTACATGATGAATCTCATCCAACTCCTCACCGACCAGCGAGCCTATGAAGGAATTACTCACTCCCGGTAGGGAGCATCATGGAATTGGCGATGGAGATGGGTTGGTGATGACGAAGAATGAAGATCCCCCTCTCCAGAGCCCCAAATGGACTCCAGATCTGCCCTCCCAAGGAAGAACAGGGCTTGGCGGCGGCTCCGTCTCGTGGATCGTGATAATTCTTTCTCCCTGATTTTTTTTGGAATAATGTGAATTTATAGTACCAGCGGGGCCACCAGGTGGGTACAACCCACCTGGGCGCGCCAGGAGAGGGGGGCGCGCCCTGGTGGGTTGTGCCCACCCAGGGGCCCCTCTCTGGTGGGTCTTGGCTCCAGAAATTCTTATTATTGGTATAAAAAATCCTCCCAAAGTTTCGTTCCATTCCGAGGACTTTCATTTCTACACAAAAACAACACCATGGTAGTTCTGCTGAAAACAACATCAGTCCGGGGTTAGTTTCATCCAAATCATGCAAATTAGAGTCCAAAACAAGAGGAAAAGCATGAGAAAAAGTAGATACGCTGGAGACGTATCATCTGCTCCTGTGATAGTACGTCCAAGAGATCTTTGGAGCGCTAGGAGGCCATGGTTGGAGTGGTGCCGACAGAAGGAAGGGACCGGAGGAGAATGAGTGTGGGTCTTTGGCTATGGTTGGGAGCTGGGGCTCAAGTTAATATAGCGGGCAAATGGCAATGAGCCGCGGCAGATGGATGGACGGCTGGCGCCGGAGTAGGTTAGTCGGCAGCCGCGTGTCATTAATGTGGGCGGTGGACGGAAGGATGGCTGTGGTGTCATTAACGCGGAGCAGTCGCTTGCACCGGGATGCCGCGCGGGTGGCGCTCTCTCGGCCGTCGGGCTGCTGCAATGCCGGCGCCAGTGAGAGGTCGCGTCGGGCGTGAATGCGGATGCTGCTTCAGTGACTTAACCGCATGTGCAGTTGGGTCACTGACATGTGGGCCCAATAGGCATCTAGACCGCATGTCAGTGACACACCAAATGCCCCTGCAGTTAAGTCCCGTGAATGCAGAATGACGTTCTGGAGAGATGGTGACCGTTTTAGGCAGGAAGCGCGTGCTAGCGATGGAAGGGGTTTCGGTAGGCCAGGGCGGTCAGACGCTGGCGTGGTGGTAAAATGTGAACTCATGGATGACGAGCCTTTGAAGCATATGCGGCACGTATTGACAACCAGGCATCCATGCAACCGCTCTTGTCGCCAGCTAGCCTTCGACGACCACCATTAGACACCACACAACCGTGCATAACTTACGAATAATGGACGAATCGATCAAACACACACTCGTGTGCAGTGGCACTATGATCGGTCGCTCACGATACATATATAGGTACCATAATACCCTCTCTAGCTAGGCTATTTTATAGATTGTCATTGTGATGGATGATATACATGAGCAAGGCGCCGAGTCACGTTGTTGCATCATGTGCAGAGCCATGGCTAATGTCGAGCAGACGGTGCCCAAGCACGAGTATGACCGTTGGTGTTGGCCAGGTGAATAGATGCTCGGTGTTCGCGGAGGCCGCCCGCAAATGTCTAAATAGGAATGTCAGGCACCGCCGGGGTGTGCAGGTGACGGGCTCACTGTTTGCGTTGCGCCATGAGCAGTACTTTGATTGAGAGGGCGACGTGCATGCATTAGCATGGTTTGACAGCCCGAGCGTGAGTGTCTGCACGCATACATGCTACTTGCCTCTATGGACGGTGTGCGCTAATGTGTGCATCACGTATAATATAAAAAATTTGTTTGTGCATTTAACACAAAGTATTTCATTTTCATTTGGCTAACGAGTGTGCGTTGCAGCGACGAGTCCGTGGTTTGATTCCTCACATACGCATAATTTTAGTTTTTGTTTCTTTCTCCACTAACAGGTAGGCCCGCATAGATAGATAGATAAAGAATACGAGCTGATGAGGCGCATGCGGACTATTTGACTGGTCAACCAGACAAATACGAAGCTATACGCTGAGCCAGTGACCGTTGTCGGTGTCAAAACCGGCAGATCCTGGGTAGGGGTTCCCGAACTATGCGTCTAAGGATCAAAGGTAACAGGAGGCAGGGGACACGATGTTTACCGAGGTTCGGGCCCTCTTGATGGAGGTAATACCCTACTTCCTGCTTGATTGACTTTGATGGGTATAGGGGTTACAAGATTTGATCTACCTCGAGATTGAAATGGCTAAACCCTAGATGTCTAGCCTGTATGATTATGATTGCCTCTACGGACTAAACCCTCTGGTTTATATAGACACCGGAGGGGGCTAGGGTTATACAGAGTCAGTTTACAGAGAAAGGAATCTTCATATCCGAACACCAAGCTTGCCTTCCACGCCAAGGAGAGTCCCATCCGGACATGAGAGAAGGTCCTCGATCTTGTATCTTCATGGCCCACCAATCCGGCCCACATCACACAGCCCGGATCCCCGAGGACCCCCTAGTCCAGGACTCCCTCAGTAGCCCCCGAACCAGGCTTCAATGACGACGTGTCCAGCGCGCAGATCGTCTTCGGCATTGCAAGGTGGGTTCCTTTTCCAAATACACCAGAGCAATTTGAACAAAAAGAACTGCATTCGACCTTTCGACGATGATGCAGTATCCGGCTTTTACATCCTTGGTCCTGTCGGGTAGGTCCTCCATGATACTCCGGACGGCTTTGGTTTTGCATTAAACATCATATCCTTCGGCTTCCGCGCCTCCCTTGCCTCGGTTTCCACGTGTCATATGAATACGAAAGGTCCAAGCGTTTTTACAGATAACGCCCTGACGACATACGGAAGGCGTCTATTTAAGGAGATTAGATCTCAGATGACATTCCACACCAGGCGAAAATCTTAGAACTTTCCACAAGAAACCACACAAACATGGCCAGCGCTCCCGGTTCTTCCTCACGTCCCATGGTCCTCAAAAAGGCGGTTGGGAGAGCTGCTCGGTATCCCATGCCCAACTGACCAAGCTTCAGGTGCAGGGATACCTCCCTCCCGCGGATCTAGTCCCTGTTCGGGCGGGATTAACTTCTTTCAATGGCAAAGCCCTGGCAAAAAATTTCTCCAATCCATCAGAAGGGGAGCGAGTGTGCTTCGTTTCCTTTCTCTCAAGAGGCGTTGGTTTTCCAATCCACCCTTTCCTCCGAGGTCTCTTGGAGTACTACGGACTCCAACTGCACAATCTCACGTTGGGCTCCATACTGCATATCCCGGGCTTTGTGGCTCTTCGTGAGTTGTTCCTAGGCTGCGAGACCCATTTTGAATTATGGAGGAAGCTTTTCTGCCTCGTCCCCCGCTCCCAAAAGGGATCCATATTCGAGGTGGGTGGCGCCGAAGTATGGCGCATAGCCGGGACAGGATACCTGTCCAACACTCCGAAGAAGGCATCCGAAGAGTGGCCCTCGGAGTGGTTTTATATTGAAGATGTCGTTCTACCAGACCCAACCCGACGAGGCCTACCCGAATTTTCCAACGCTCCGTTAAAGAAGCACCACAGCTGGCGCCCCCAAAGCCTCGAGGAGGAAGATAGCGTGGAGGTTAAGAAGTTAATGGACAAGATAAAGACACTTGCCCAATCCGGACTGTCCATCATCAAGGTAATGGTGAGTTCAATAACGCGAGGCGTTCAGCCACTCCAATCCAGAGGACCCCCCATGTGGCACTACAACAGGGAAGACGACGCATCACGCTGCGGGCGCAAGGGTCCGGACAACTTTGCCACCTTGGCTGCCATGTTGGCTGATCTTTATAAAGGGGAGAAAGAAGAGTTCACTTGCCTTAAGTGCCGAGAGGGCTTTTCCATGTACAACCCTCCTAGTTGGGTAAGCCTTCGCTCTGTAATTTTACTCAATCCTCTTTCTGTGTCGTACTGAGTTGAACTTAGCCCAACCATTTTTTATCAGGAATGGAGGAAGGTTGCCCCGGGGATCTACAGCCCGCTCTGCAGCCGGAGGACCATATTCGGGACCTGGATCCCGGATTTGAAGAGGATCCGGATATATTCGTAGAGCTCAAGGAGGGGGTCTTCTATCAAGCAAGTTACGACGGCACGGAAGTGGCCATTATAGCCGATTACCCCGGCCTTCTCCCCTCTTCCCACGTAAGTATCCAGGAGACATCTCCTCCACAAGAGTTTTCTCATTGCGCCTCACCTACCGCATCGTCTCGTGCTTTCAAAGGGGCGGTGCTCATCTCGCCACACCGCATCAGAAGCGTCCCTTAAAAAGGCGATGCCTACACGGGGTAGGTCTGTGAAAAGAAAGGCGGACGGCGATACTGCCAAGCCCCCACCCTAAAAAATGTATGGGTTTTTAATATGCTCATGGCAGATGTACCGAATTTTGACATTTCCTGCTGCGCCACATTTCTAGGAAAAGCATATGTCGGACTGTGTCCGGGGACCCTGCCGGTCATGCATCACCCAATCCGACCCCGGATCCCGCCCCAAGGGCTGGGGTTGATACATGTGAAATTTCAAATTGTCCTTTCCCAGAGGATTCAGATGATGTATCCGTTACCAACTCCGAAGTGGAGAGTGCAATGAACCATCGGCGCCAGAGAGCGGCTATGCGCGACCCAACCTTCACCGAAGAAGCATTTAATGCCTTCAGCTCAGCGGATGCATACATCCGAGCTGCTCGGGATGGGCTTGCTGGAGCCACTCAACAGCTTTCCAAGGACATGCGGGTAAGATCATGTGTCAGTAGCCCCCGAGACTTAAAGAAGTTAACGCAACTGATTTAAGGATCGTTGCATAATCGGGTACTCACGTAGAGGAACAACATGCTGTCTCAGGAGCTGGAAAAATGTTGGACCCAGCTAACTGCTGTCACCGCCGAACGGGCGAAGTCTAAGGAGGCACTGACTGGTAATGTCTGCTACTGTTCGAAAAATAGAATCATGTGCTAGCAATGCTTTTTGAAATAAACACTGATGTATTTACGATGGCAGCATCCCCGAATAAGCTGGAAGAGGAACTGAAGACCGCGCAGGCGGATAAACAACATGCCGAAAGGCAAGAAGCCGCTGGTCAGCGTATACTAACATAGACCAGGGATGAGAAAAACAAGCTACAGGATGCCAACATCAAGCAAGCTGAGGAGCTGAAGGATATACAAGCCCAATTGGCAGATGCCTTGAAAGAGAACAGAAGGCTGAAAGGCGGCATATTCAATATGCTTTTTAACCTTACTTCCGTACAGTCTTCTAATGGAAAGTGTAACAAGTTTGTTGATGTAGGTGTGCTAACTGGGCGGCCCGAAGGAGAGGTGTCCGGATTCCAAGGCGACCTGCTGCAAGAGCTGTCCAAAGTGCATGAGCGAGTCTGGAAAGCAAGGAGGAACATTGCTAAGGCTTTATGGCCGGCCGATTCTCCTCCCGGGAGTATGGAAGAACTTGTGAATTTATTCAAGGGAGATCGGCGCCGCTTTGGACTGTGGAAGATATCAGCATGCCGAGAAGGGGCACGAGAGGCCTGGGCCATGGTGAAAACACAGTACACCGGACTTGATCCAAATCATATGGCCTGGGTCGGGCCTCGAGGATCAGATGGACAAGATATTCCTGTTAGCTTGGTATATGATCAAGTAAAGATAGCCGCCAAGTTTTCGCAACGGGATTGTAAGCTAGACAACTTATTAGATGGTCTAGAAGAAGAGGAAGTTTTCGAGTCCAAGTAGTAATGTACTTTTATCAACAAATGTATCTCCGGCCGAATTATAAAACAATTGTCATGGCAGACCTTCCGCTTTACCTCCGAAATCCAAAGTTTGGAGTGTTTCCGAATATTGTACTGGTGGGAAGCACCGAAGTATGTTCGGAAACAAGGTCGTCCGGTCATAGTTCCTTGAACAGACAAGTAGTATTCGGGGAGTTATGTTATATTACATTTGATCGTAAGAAACATCTTCCAGAGAGAATAGTTCCGTTAAGGGTTCCTCTCCCTGGGCCAGCATGCGTTGTGCATGCCTGAGCTATGACACTAAAAATCACGATACTCATTGTATGTTGGGGGCTTGTATCGCAACAAGGGCAATTCATCTTATGTCCGCCGACCTATTATTCCCTTAAGAACGCTAGCTTTCAGCTTCACCCGTCTGAGGTACCCGTCCAGATGACCTGGCTGTAACAATCACAGAGGTAATCCCTTTATGCCCTAGCTGAACAAGCGGGAACGTAGGGCATAAGTACAGGCCAGACAACCCAGCTTTGCAAGAACTTAAGTCATAAAGGTGCATATAATGGCGAAGAAGATACATGTATGAGAAGGCGACACGTATATACGTTGAGCTTGACGCTCGAAAAATAATAATAAGCTTCTGTGACAAGAAGCCCCTAGGTACTGGGTGATATGTACATTTAAGGATGTATACCCCTTAAGTGTGAGGTTTATCCGAACACAGGCTAGGAGTTGTATAAAAACGAAAAGAAGAAAGAGAAAAAATAGAAAAAGGTAACAAACAATGAGTCTGGACTTTAGGCGTAGAATATTTGGAGTCTGGCAGCGTTTCATGGGTTCGGCTCTAAGCGATTGTCCGATGCATTACGAAGGCGATAGGATCCTCTAGTGAGAACTTCATCTAAGCGATTGTTCGATGCATTATGAAGGCGATAGGATCCTTTTTCTTCTCTGGTAGGCGTAGAACGAGTTCACCGACATTGTAAGTCTTGGCCCGCACTTCTCTGCTTTGGTATCTTCGAGCTTGTTGTTGGTAGAATGTTGAACGAGCTTTTGCGATATCGCGCTCCTCCTCCAGGCCATCTAAGTCATCTTGCCGATCGAGCTCGGCCTCTTTCTCCTCATACATGCGTACTCGAGGTGAGTCGTGAATAATATCAAAGGGCAAGACAGCCTCTGCGATAAACACCATGAAGAACGGTGTGTATCCAGTCGTGCGATTGGGCGTGGTCCGCAGCCCCTACAGTACGGAGTCGAGCTCCTTAACCAAGTGTTTATCTTACTCATTTAAGGACTGCACTAGTCTGGGTTTAATGCCGCTCATTATCAGGCCATTAGCCCGTTCGACTTGACCGTTTGTTTGAGGGTGACAGACGGACGAATAATCGAGCTTGATGCCCAGATTAGCGCACCAAGTTTTTACTTCATTGACTGTGAAGTTAGAGCCGTTATCGGTGATGATGTTGTGTGGGACACCATAACGTTGTACGACAGCGGATATGAAATCTATCACTGGCCCGGCTTCGGCCGTTTTAACTGGTTTGGCCTCTATCCACTTAGTGAATTTATCTACCATGACCAACAAATATTTTTTCTTATGGCTTCCTCCTTTAAGGGTCCGACCATGTCAAGCCCCCAGACCGCAAAAGGCCAAGTAATGGGGATTGTTTGTAGGGCAGTAGGCGGCATATGGTTTGATTGGCGAAAAGTTGGCATCCTATACAATGCTGGACGAGGTCTTGCGCATCTGCTCGGGCTGTAGGCTAGAAAAAACCGGTTCGGAAGGCCTGACTTACAAGGCCCCGAGTTGCAGCATGATGACCGCCAGGACCAGCATGGATTTCGGCCAAGAGCTGCCGCCCCTCTTCTTCGGAGATACACCTTTGAAGGACTCCGGTAGTACTTTTCTTGTAGATCTCTCCTTCATGAACCTTGTAGGCTTTCGAGCGTCGAACGATGCATCGAGCCTCATTATGGTCCTCGGGGAGCTCTCGCCTATTGAGGTAGGCTAGGAAGGGTTTGGTCCATGGGGCGATTACTGCCATGATTACATGAGCCGATGGTGTTATTTCAGTGGCCGAGCCCCCGATGATATCGGGATTGTGTTCGGAATCTGTGGGTATGATCGGATCCGGACTGGCATTGCTGCTCTTGTCTTGCCATACCACAGATGGCTCTAATAGCCTTTCCATGAGGTGTTAGGTGGGACGGGGTCGCGCTTAGCGCCCATGCGAGCAAGGATGTCCGCTGCCTGATTACTCTCTCGGGCCACGTGATGAAACTCAAGCCCCTCAAACCAAGTTGATATTTTAAGTACGGCGTTGCGGTATGCCACCATGTTCGGATCTTTGGCATCAAATTCTCCATTTATTTGGGATATTGCGAGGTTTGAATCCCCGCGCAGCTCGAGGCGTTGTATGCCCATAGAGACAGCCATCCGAAGACCATGTAATAAGGCCTCATATTCGGCTGCATTATTAGAGTCTGTATGCAGTATTTGGAGCACATAACGGACTGCATCTCCTGTGGGGGATGTCAGGACGACGCCAGCCCCAAGTCCAGCTAGCATTTTAGAGCCGTCGAAGTGCATCACCCAGTTGGAATATGTGCCACACTCTTTAGGGAGTTCGGCTTCCGTCCATTCGGCAACGAAGTCAGCCAACGCCCGAGATTTAATGGCTCGGCGTGGCTTATATGTTATTTCAAACAGTAAGAGCTCAATAGCCCATTTGGCAATCCGGTCGGTGGCGTCCCGGTTGTTTATGATATCATTAAGTTGTACCTCGGAGGCCACCGTGATCGAACACTCTTGAAAGTAATGCCGCAGCTTCTGGGATGCCATAAAGACCGCATACGCTATCATTTGATAATGCGGGTATCGGGATTTGCATGGTGTGAGGACCGTCGACACATAGTATACTAGTTTTTGAAGTGGGAATTTATGTCCCTCGTCCTCTCGTTCGATGATGAGCACCGCACTCACCACCTGATGGGTTGCAGATATGTACACTAACATGGGTTCACCTACGTTTGGTGCGACCAGGATTGGGTTGCTTGCTAACAATGCTTTTGTTTCTTCCAATCAGGTTGTTGCAGCATCCGTCCACGCAAAGTGGTCGGTGCATTAGAGCAGGCCATACAATGGTAGCGCCTTTTCTCCT
Source organism: Triticum aestivum (assembly GCF_018294505.1). Classification (NCBI taxonomy): domain Eukaryota; kingdom Viridiplantae; phylum Streptophyta; class Magnoliopsida; order Poales; family Poaceae; genus Triticum; species Triticum aestivum. The sequence continues at coordinate 222,587,943 of NC_057811.1, read as the reverse complement.
AATCTGGAGATGAAGCGGCTCAAAGCTGCGATGCATCCGGCTAGTTTTTGGACCTGCTTGAGGTCTGTTGGTGTAGCCAACTGTGTCAGGGCTCGGATTTTGGCTGGGTTTGCTTTGATTCCCCTATTGGAAATGATGAACCCAAGAAATTTTCCGGCGGGAACGCCGAAAACACACTTCTCCGGATTGAGCTATATGTCATATCGTTGGAGGTTGTTGAATGTAAGGCGTAAATCATCCACCAATGATTCGACATGCTTAGTTTTGATGACTACATCATCTACGTATGCCTCAACTGTCTTGCCGATTTGCTTTTCCAGGCATGTTTGGATCATGCGTTGGTATGTGGCGCTGGTGTTTTTGAGCTCGAGGCATTGTCCGAAGCCCTCACATCTTGGTAGGATTCCTTCATCTTGATTTGATGGTATCCGGAGTATGCGTCGAGGAAGCATAGTGAGTCGTGTCCTGCGGTTGCATCAATAATCTGGTCAATGCGAGGTAGTGGGAAGGGATCCTTAGGGCAGGCTTTATTAAGATCCTTGAAGTTGACACACAACCGCCAGGATTTATCCTTCTTCGGCACCTTGACCAGATTTGCTAGCCAATCCAGATGTTTGATCTCTCTGATAAACTCGGCTTCGAGTAGCTTGGCTAGCTCCTCCCCCATAGCCTGTCGTTTGGGTTCGAAAAATCGCGGCAATGTTTGCTTGACTGGTTTGTATCCCTTCAGTATGTTGAGACTATGTTCGGCCAGCGCGCGTGGGATTCCCGGCATATCCGAGGGGTGCCAGGCGAAGATGTCCCAGTTCTCGCGCAAGAACGCACGCAATGCGGCGTCGACCGCCGGATCCAACTGTACCCCAATGGAAGCTGTCTTCTTGGGGTTCGTTGGGTGAACTTGAAATTTGACTATCTCGTCTGCTGGTTTGAAAGAAGTGGATTTAGGCCTTTTATTAAGAATTACGTCGTCTCTATCCATTGTGGAATGCAGAGCGGTGAGCTCCTCGGCCGCCAGGACTGACAGTGCCTCGAGAGCCAGAGATGCGGTTTTGTTTTCGGCGCGGAGTGCTATGTACGGATCACTGGAGATAGTGATAACACCGTTGGGCCCGGGCATTTTGAGCTTCATGTACCCGTAATGAGGTATGGCTTGAAAGCGTGTGAATGCATCTCGCCCTAACAGGGCATGATATCCACTGTTGAAGGCCACCTGGAATATTATCTCTTCGGACCTATAGTTCTCTGGCGTGCCGAATACCACATCTAGTTTAATTTTCCCTGAGCATCTTGCTTCCTGACAGGGGATGATTCCTCGAAAGGATGTATTGCTTTGCTCGATGCGACTCCTGCCCAATTGCATTTTATTGAGCGTGTCTTTGTAGATCAAGTTCAGTCCGCTGCCACCGTGCATGAGCACTTTAGTGAGGCGAAAGCCGTCTACAATTGGGTTTAGAACCAAAGCGGCTGGTGCTCGGACTGATTGGGCCCTTGGCTCATCATTGGCGTTGAAGGTTATTGCCATATCATTCCAAGGATTTATTGCGGCTACGTGATTGACTTCGGCAAGGTCGCGGAGCGCCCTTTTGCGCCGGTTGTTTGAAGAAAAGGTCTTGAAGATTGTAGACACATCAAAGTCATTATCCTCGGGGGAATGCCTTGTCGGAGTAGTGTTGGTGAGGATAGCCTCCCCGCTTTTAGCCACCTGCCGGAGTATCCAACATGCCCGAAGGTTATGAGTTGGCTCAGAATTTGGCATCGCGTGTATCTGATAGGGCTTGTCGAGCCATTTATCAAGGACAGTTCTGTGTCCCGGTAAGGGCTGAATTTTTCTTTCCGTGGAAGAATGGTCAGGTGCCTCCCACCGAGCTGTCTGGGCTTTCCAAGCGCTTCCCATTGTGCAATACTTCTGTACTATGTGTGCCAAATCTGCAAAGTGGAGAATGTGGCGCCGATTGAGGGCGTTGAGGATGCCCTCGTTCGTACAGTTGCGGCAAAAGACTGATACCGCATCATCGTCGCAACAATCTTTGATCTTGTTTTTAACAAGTAGGAATCTAGCCCAAAAGTGATGGACTGTTTCCAGAGGTTGCTGTCGTATATACATTAAATCGCATATGTCCGGTGGACAGGAATTGCTTGGAGAGTATTGATTGTGGTGGGTGGGTGGGCTTGAGTCCGAACCCCGACCCACTGTGGAATCCGGATTTTGAAAATTTTCTGAGATCATTGGCCCAGGGTCCGGAGTGTCTGGGGGGTTTTTAGACTCAATGCCGGATTCTATGTTCGGGTGACAGATAATACCTTCTCGAAGATGAGGGTCTGGCTCATAGGGCTTGGAGATCCAAACATATTTTGTTTTTAGCATAGGAGGAGCGGTATCCTCAACTTGTTCTTCCACAACAGTCACCAGGTGGGTGACAGGTGGAGACCTGATTTCCCACTGATCGGGTTTAAGCCCAACCAGATCGTAATCGGTTGCGACCCCAAGGGCGGCGATGCGATCTAGCAGTTCGTTTAAAAACGAAACATCTGTCGGATCCATCTTATCGACGCCTTCGGGGTTGATGCGGAGATGATTTTTGGCAATCCAGGGGACCGCCTTGGGCTTAATGGCCGGACGGGCGCCTATGGTGAAATATCCGATCTGGAGGATCTGCCTAGGAACTAGGGCTCTTCCATAGGTGATTTTGTCGTTGACGATGAGGCGAGCCATCGATCAGTCTATCGACAACACGGAGGAACTCTCAATGAAAGCACCAATGTCGGTGTCAAAACCGGCAGATCTCGGGTAGGGGGTCCCGAACTATGCGTCTAAGGATCAAAGGTAACAGGAGGCAGGGGAGACGATGTTTATCCAAGTTCAGGCCCTCTTGATGGAGGTAATACCCTACTTCCTGCTTGATTGACTTTGATGGGTATAGGGGTTACAAGAGTTGATCTACCTTGAGATCGTAATGGCTAAACCCTAGATGTCTAGCTTGTATGATTATGATTGCCTCTATGGACTAAACCCTCCGGTTTATATAGACACCGGAGGGGGCTAGGGTTATACAGAGTCGGTTTACAGAGAAAGGAATCTTCATATCCGAACGCCAAGCTTGCCTTCCACACCAAGGAGAGTCCCATCCAAACACTAGAGAAGGTCCTCGATCTTGTATCTTCACGGCCCACCAATCCGGCCCACATCACATAGCCCGGATCCCCGAGGACCCCCTAGTCCAGGACTCCCTCAACCGTATAATCACCATATCTCGTATACAATGATCAAAGTGAGCTATCAAGACAAGTTCGATGACCGCCAATGCATTTTACTCGGTAATAAATGACTAGGATTGAAGGGGAATCCAAATTTCCTTTGTCTTCTGTCCTTGAGCTCTTGACAAACCAATGCACTATACGGTTGTCCGGCCACTCCACCCCTGAGCTCTCACCAAGCGTCGTTCAGGCCACCGCGCCGCACACTAACCGGTAAGGAAGCGATGGCATCCCGCCACGCCGAGTTCCTCGCCACCTACGACTGCACACAAAATGGTAGGGAAGCGATGGCATCCCACCGTGCCTAGTTCATCGCCGCTCGTGACCTCACAGCTACATGGGCGGAATTTGAAGCTGCCAAGGCCGAATGGGCGGTATAGCAAGAGGCAGCCAAAGCCGCACAGAGGGAGCGGAAAAGTTAGAAAGCACTCAAGAAAAGAGAGGCCCGCCGCCGCAAGAAAGAAGAGGACACACACGCTGCTGTTGAGAGGTCGGCGGAGATCCAAGCACGGTGGGTTGTTGCCGACAAAGCCAGGAAGGAGAACGATGGCGTCTGACCAGCATGTGAGAAGTAGTAGTACTACTAGTTAGTGTGTGTGTGTGTGTGTGTGTGTCGCCCATACGTTTGTTTAATTAATTACGAGCATGTACCAGTACTAGTTACTACTGTAGTTTTTAGAGCAAATTACCAGTACATTAGCCTAGACTCAATGGAAAAATTCCTATCCTATGCATCAAATGGCATCTCTTTCTCTATAGGAATTGAGATGCATGTCATCTCACTTCCTATGATTTTCATATTCCTATAAAATTCCAATCCTATGAAACAAAGGAGGCCTCTACTAGAGTATAGTACTACTGTAGCTAGCAGTACTGCTGGTACAGTAGTTTTCTTCAAGAAGCGGAATTCAACAAAGTCATGATGGTTCCTTTGTCCGAGTAACTTCATAGTGGGAAAGGTTGGGCCTGTGATTTGACGGCTCATTAGTCATTATTACTGCGGCGCGACGACCGTGGTGACTCTCCCTCGGGGTTCTGCGTGCATGGCAAGTGGACCAGGATGGTCGACGTCCCTTATGTTGGCGAACGGAAGTATTCTTTCCGATATCGAGGAGCAAGGAAACCGTGTTGTATAGTATCACTGCTGATTTATATTTATTTTTATTTTTGATGAATGCTAGCGTTTCAACTCTTACGACGAAGGAGTGCCAGACACGGCACATGCTGGATGTCCCACACGTCGGTGAAAGGAGTGGGACATGAACATCGTGGTAGAGTGTCTCCACTTCTTCCACTTCTGGGTCGGAGACCACACGTAGTAGTACTAGTGGTATGAACGATAAAAAGTGTGACCCGGAGAGAAAGACACGTCTAGTTGGAAGGTCTCGGGCATACACGTAAACAAATATAAAACCTAATATGTGCCTCCAATTAATATAGTAGTAGTAGAGCACTTAGGCACGTACATCATAACATCACCGTGCATTGCACGTACAACATTTAGTGGTAGTAAGAGACAAATGCCTATATGCCATGCATGTTCATACGATTTGTGCCTTTCTACTTCACTTACTGCGCTACATTATTCAGGTTCGTACGTCCACTCCTGGGTACATGTCTGTCTCATAGTTCCAGTCCCACGTGTTCTTCATAGATGGAACGATCCATAACTGTGGGCAACGGGAGTCCATATCATCGCAGCTAGTGTGGCTCCCTACGATGGAGACTCATCCAAACTATGGCCCGCCTCGACATGGAGCAGTCGCGTGCACCGGGAAGTGGCGCTCTCTCGGTCGTCGCGCTGCTTCAAAGCCGGCGCCAGTGAGAGGTCGCCTCCGCTCTGGTCGGGCATTAATGCGGCACTGACACTCCGGGGCGACACTGACCGTTTCACGCGGGAAGTGCGCGCCGGCAAGGGAGGGGGTTGGGTCGGCCAGGGCGGTCAGACGCAGGCGTGGTGGTGGTATTGGTTTTGAACCATTTCAGGTGTAGTACTGGTAGTTTGCAAAACTACTCAATTATTGCACTCAGTTTCCTAAGAAATTGTGGTAAAAAACATTACTCCACAGCCCGCTTCCCTTCTCCTTCCTCTTCCATCGCCCGCGCACGTCCGCGGGAAGCGACCGGTCAACCCTTATATAGGAGTGCTAGCACAAAAAGATGCATGCATGACAAGTAAAATTTCCTTTCTCTTCTCTCTATGAAATAAATGTGGCGTGAAACTCAAAGCCCTTTAAGTCTGAGTATAATGGAAATCATCGTCCTCCTCCGGGTCTGCTTCGCCCGCATCGTCGTCCTCCTGTTCCGGCTCCGTCGTCGTTCTCCTCCTTCGGCTCCGCGTGCTGCTCCGTCTCCAATGCCTCCTCGTCCGGCCCCGGCTAGTCCGGACTCTGGAGGCAGGGCGGCTATGATCCGGGCTTCGCGCCGCCTCCAGATTAAAGCACCGCTCTGGCGGGAGTATGGCGTATGTCGTTACCTTCGGCCTGGTCATGGCTATCGGGCGACGGCGACCAGAGAAGAGGCGGCGGGAGGGGAATGAATGCAGCTACTGTTTGGGTTCGCCGTCTGGCTTAAATAAATGCGTACCATCACGTGTACCCATGGGTGCACAAATTGTAAGGTCTGCTTAAGGGGGCGTCACGTAACTGGTGTGTGTGTGAGATTCTAAGTGACAAAGTGCCTGTGTGCGACTCTACTCTTTAGACATATGCTCAACCTTTTGCATCGGGATATAAGTATAATGGTATTACACTTTAGTTAGTGATTTCCGTGGCCATGTTAACGTGGTTGTGTAAAAAAATGTCACTTCCTACTCGTGATTTGCGTTATATAATTATGAGAAGTTTGCTAACTACTAAAGTAAAGTGGAATTTTTCCATATTATACAAGTAAATTAAGGTGATTGTTTATCATACGGGTAAGGTTGGATGAAGGGTGGTAAGAACAAATGCTCCACCTAGAGCATGTGTGTGTGAGATGGAGTCTTAGTGTGTGTGTGTGGGTGGGTGGGTGCGTGCGTGCACGCGCTCGTGTCTGTGTGTGTGTGTGTTTTGTGTGTGTGTGTGTGACGCGGAGTCTTCGGTGGCGAAAGTAATTTAAGTGTGCCTGGCTTCATCGTAGAGAGGTGATGTGTATGGCAGAGGCCACCAACGAGGTGGTGCGAGAGAGAAAAGGCCCATACAGAGGGAATAGAAGGCGTGTGCGCGTGAGAGGAGTCGACATCAAGAGAACGTGTTTGTTCGAGAGACACCGAGGAAGACTACTATATATTGATGGTGCATGTAGGCGGGAATTAAACGAAGGGATGGTCTTATTGGTTTCAGGGATATAGGGGAAGAGTGAGAGAGGGCGTAGCTAGAAGGAGATTGTTAAGTGTGAGTGTGTGTTTTACCCATCCAGGCGGAAGTTATGTGCACACAAGAAGAGAATGATTCGATGTGGGGTTTGGGCTGAGGGTAATTAACTACGTATGGAGACATAGGAGACCTTGAACGTGCATGTGAGAGAGGTATACATGTATACGTTGGATGTGTGTGTGTGTGTGCGCGCGCATGATCGAGATAAAAGAAAGAAGACCTAAGTCATAAGATGAACGACATGGGAGAGACGGATCGCTATGACAATATGCATGCATGTGAGAGTGCAGGGAAGAAGGCCCGATAATTGAGCATGTGTTTTTGTCTTTAAGAGATAGTGGCGTGGGCTGGAGCATGCATCTATGGCGAGTAGAGGGAACGAGACACGACGATTGTGCAAAAGAGATCAACCTATAAATGCATGTATGGGGAGACAGATATAGTGTGCGTGATAGGAAGCAAGAGTGCGTGTGAGAAAGAAATGTTGACGGAGAAACTACAGATAGATGGAGAGATAGAGATGCTAGCTAGAGGGACATCGGCTAGTTTGAGTGTTGGAGATGACCGCCGAGTGGTTCAGAGGGTGAAGTTATGTGTGTGAGAGAGAAAGATAAAAAGAGGGCACACGACTGCATGTAGAGAGAAACATATATAGTGTGCATGATAGGAAGCAAGAGTGAGGGCGAGAAAGAAGGTTGATGGAGAAACAGATAAATAGAAAGATAGAGATGCTAGCTAGTGTGTGTGTTAGAGATAAGAGTCGAGTGGATCAGAAGGCTGAGTTATGTGTGTGGGTGTGAGAGATAGAGATAGGGTGCATGTGAGTCACATACAAACAAATATCAGAGAGAAATGAGATCCCGAGAGACGGAGTTTTGTGTCTGCGAGAGAGAAAGATATTTCACAACGAGAGTGATAGCTAGAGAGACATATCAGGGAACGCGAGATATCTCTAGGGAGAGAGTGTGTGTGTGTGAGCGACATACAAGAGAATGGTGGAGAGATATGAGACCCTGGGAGATAGAGTTTGTGTGTGAGAAAGAGATATTTAAGAGGAAGAGTCGTAGCTTCTCATACCTAAGGAGCACAAGACATCTTTGTGTGAGAGGGAGTGTGCGAGTGGCACACAGGGGAATAGTAGAGAGAAATGAGACCCCGGGAGACGAAGTTTGTGTTCGTGTGAGAGAAAGAGATTTCACATGGAGAATCATAGTTAGAGACACATAGCAGGGAGCAAGATATACTTAGAGAGAGATAGAGTGATGAAGGTCGAGGGAGAGAGTACCGTCAGTGTGTTACGAAGATAAAAGATCATTGTTGACATACAGGTAGCACGAGAGATACCCGAGAGACGGTGGACACGTATAGGTCTAGGGAGATACTCCTATATAAGCATGAGTGATAGCTATATGACACGAATATCTAGATTAAAGGGTATTCAAATATTTAAACTAGACGTCACGACATCAATAATATCATAACGAAAATTGGTGTATCAAGCATGCATATTCATTTGAATTTGGGGACACGTATAATGTTATATAGTTTATCAATATTAGTGATCCATAGAATCTTTAATTAGAGACAATGCATGGTTTATATGCAATTAATGTCTAAACGGGATTACACTATATGTTGCGTGTGTGAAACACATTATACATGTTTGAGAAGTAAAAAACCCGCATGAAACACACATTAATTGGAGACAGTTAGCGAGGAATGCATACATTGGATTTCAACATAAAGTGGTTTCAAATATTTGAAAATCCAAATTAAGATGGATCCAGCATTATGAATCTGAGATCATGCCATTTGTAAACCATATTTATGTATAAAGGGTGTTGTGCTTTTGAAAGTATATACAAAATGATGTATATAGAATTTTATTCCAATCGAAAATGGATCCTGCCCGAACAAAAATAGAATACAAACTGGATTCGAATTGAGTTGGCACGGTAAACGTGCACTCTTGCTCTGCAAAAAATTGAACGAAGCGGGGAAAGTCATAGTAACCGCCCGAAACCAAAATCTACGAGATGGAAAGTAGTGCCTATCCCTGACACGCAAAGCCTATCGGCTTGATTTCAATAGGTTTCGATAGGGGTAGGTTTGTAATTTCACTCAAACATGACATAACCGCCTCTCACCCGGATTCATACACGGTGGGCGCCAAAACACAGTGTCTCCTCGTCCGAAATCGACTCCCTCCCCGATTCATACATGGTGGGCGCCAAAACAAACTCTCGTCGGAAAATATACGGTGTATGCGAGATTATCGTCCTATCCCCAACCGACTAATATTGTTGTGATGTAGGAAATTTTAAACAGGGGCTAAGTTTGTAAATTTCCTCGCATTTAAGACAAGCGCGCCCTGAAGACATGGTTCCCCCCTTCCTCTCTCCCTCCATTTCCACATTCGTATTCCGTGGGCGCCAAAACACCCTCTCCACCCCAGCCTCCTCCGTCCGCCACCCCAGCCTCCTCCGTCCGCCACCCCATCCACCGCCGTCCTCCTCCACCATGCTGGAGCTGATACCCCGACGCCGTCGTCCATTACAAGAGATCGACCTCTCTCATCCACGGCTTCGGACCGGGATCCTTGCATCCCGTCCTCTCGCTTCATCCCCGCTGTCGTCCACCTTGCTGGCGCCGCTCCTACGATCATCTCGTCCATCGCGCGGGGATATTTCCACCGCCGCCACCGTCCACCCTGCTAGATCTCCTTCCAGACCGTCGGCAACCATCGCTACCGCAGCACCGTCAAATTCTTAGAAGATGCATACACGGCGCCGCACCAGAGGCGGTACTCTTTCGTATCTGCTCAACTTATTTATCATAGCAAGAAAATAGATTGCCACTGCTTTACTCTGATTTCTTGTCCATCACTTACTAGTTAGTTGAAAGCAAACATTGGTTGCAAAGTTGCCTTTGTCTGATTTGCACCTTCAGATCCGCCATGGCACGCTCAACACTATACTCACAATGCTTATGGTTTTCCCCTTTTATATTCCACACTTGTTAAATGACAGTAGACTAAATTTCAAAATTGGGTCAGTCGATTTTTGAGAGCTCACCGGAGTGCGCCGGTGCGAAGGAAGGGGCTCGCCGGAGGGCTGCCCCATTATCTATCTTAGGGTTTCGGGTGGGGACAGTGGTTGTGGGGTGTCGGTGTCAAAATCGGCGGATCTCGGGTAGGGGGTCCCGAACTGTGCGTCTAAGGTCGATGGTAACAGGAGACAGGGGACACGATGTTTTCCCAGGTTCGGGCCCTCTCTATGGAGGTAATACCCTACTTCCTGCTTGATTGATCTTGATGAATATGAGTATTACAAGAGTTGATCTACCACGAGATCGTAATGGCTAAAACCCTAGAAGTCTAGCCTGTATGATTATGATTACCTCTGGGGACTAAACCCTTCAGTTTATATAGACAGCGGAGGGGACTAGGGTTGTACAGAGTCGGTTACAGAGAAAGGAATCTTCATATCCGAACGCCAAGCTTGCCATCCACGCCAAGGAGAGTCCCATCCGGACATGGGTGAGAGTCTTCGGTCTTATATCTACACAGCCCATCAGTCCGGCCCATGCCCAACAGGCCGGACACCCAAGGACCCCTTAATCCAGGACTCCCTTAGTAGACCCCGAACCAGGCTTTCAATGATGATGTGTCCGGCGCGCAGATTGTCTTCGGCATTGCAAGGCGGGTTCCTCCTCCGATGACTTCAAAGAGCTGTATTCGGCCTTCCATTTAATGTCGTACCCATCGGCTTCTGTGCATCCATGGCTTCAGCTTCCACGTGTCGAGCGAATGCGAGAGGTCAGGGCATTTTTTGCACATAACACCCCGACCATGTAAGAAAGGCATCTATTTAAAGAGATTGGATCTCGGATCCATCCCACACCACGCGGAAGATCCTCAAAGCTTGCTAGGAGGAACCACTCCAACATGGCTAGCGCTCCCAGTTCTTCCTCCCGTCCCCACGGCTCTGAAAAAGGCAATTGGGATAGATGTTCCGTATCCCACGGTCAGCTGGTGAAGCTGCAAACACAGGGATTTCTTCCCCCCGCGGATCTAGTCCTTGTTCGAGCAGGATTGACTTCCTTCAATGGCGGGTCTCAGGCAGATAATTTCCCCAATCCATCCAGGGGAACGAGTGTGCTTCGTTCCCTACTTGCTAAGAGGCGTCGGATTTCCAATCCACTCTTTCCTCCGAGGACTTCTGGAGTATTACGGCCTCCAACTGCACAATTTCACTCCTGCCTCCGTCCTGCACATCGCGGGTTACGTTGCTCTTTGTGAGCTATTCCTGGGCTGTGAGGCCCATTTGAATTATGGAGGAAACTATTCTGCCTCGTCCCTCGTAACCAAGAGGGATCGATATTCGAAGTGGGTGGAGTCGAGGTATGGCGCATCGCCGGGACCGGATACCTGTCCGGCACGCCGAAGAAGGCGTCCGAAGAGTGGCCTTCCGAATGGTTCTATATTGAGGACGTCGCCCTTCCTGACCCAGTCTGAATGGGTCTTCCCGAATTTTCAAGAGCTCCGTTGAAGAAATGCCACAGCTGGCGCCCTCGGAGCCTCGAGGAGGAAGATAGCACGGAAGTTCGTCAATTGATGGGCAAGATAAAGACGCTCGCCCAGTCCGGATTATCAATAATCGAGGTAATGGAGACTTCTATAGTGCGGGAGGTCCAACCACTCCAATATAGAGGGCTTCCCATGTGGCCCTATAATGGGGAAGATGACGCCTCACGCTGCGGTCGGAAGGGTCCGAACACCCTCGCCGCTTTGGCCAAAATATTGGCCGAACTGTACAAAGGGGAGAAAGAGGAGTTCACTCTTCTCAAACGTCGATATGGATTTTCCATGTACAGTCCTCCTAGCTGGGTGAGTTCTAATCCCAACATTTTACTCAATCCTCTCCTTGAGTCATTTTTAATGGATATTAACCCATCCATTTGCAACAGGAATGGCGGATGGTTACCGAGGGGATCCATAGCCCCGCCCCTAGCCAGAGGATCACAACCGGGACCTTGACCCCAGATTCGAGGAGGATCCGGACATATTTGTAGAGCTGGAGGATGGAGTATTCTACCAGGCGAGCTATGATGGCACGGAAGTGGCCATCATCGCCGACTATCCCGGCCTCCTCCCTGCCTCGCATGTAAGTAATCAAGAGACACCTCCTTCTAAAGAGCTTCCTCATTACGCCTCACCCACCACACTATTTCATGCTCCAAAGGGGAGGCACCCGACACCTCAACGTGTGCCAGAGGCATCTCCTAAGAGAGCGGCGCCTGCACCAAGCAAATCTTCGAAGAGGAAGGAGAACGACAACACATCAGAGCCTTCATCAAGAGGTATGGTTTTTAATCATGCCCCCTGGCAGTCACATCAAAATGTGACATTATCCGCTGTGTCTTATCAGGAAAAGCGTTCGCCGGACTATGTCCGCAGATCTTACTGGCCGCGCCTCCGCAAGTCAGGTTCCCGACCCTGCCTTTAAGGCGAGGGCTGATACGGGAGTGACACCGGATTGTCCTTCGGCAGAGGAGTCGGATGATGTATCCGTCACAAACTCTGAAGTGGAAAGCGCCATGAATCATCGGCGCCGGCGAGCCGCTCTTCGCGACCCCGGCTTTACAAAAGAGGCATTCAACGCCTTCAGCTCGGCTGATGCATATATCCGAGCTGCTCGAGACGGGCTTATCAGAGCCACTAACCAGCATTTGAAAGATACTCGGGTAAGTACACATTTGTACAAATCTGATAATTATATACCAGTAGCCCCCGAGACTTGAAGCAGTTGATACAGCTGATTTAACGATCATTGCATAACCAGGTGCTCACAGAGAAGAACAACATGTTGTCTCAAGAGCTGGAAAAGTGTCGGACCCAGCTAGCTGCTGCTACCGCCGAATTGGAGGAATCCAAGAAGGCATCGTCTGGTAATGTTCCCCTCTGTCGAGAAAATATAATCATATAACAATAATATTAAAACTTTTTGTACTCCCCATGGCAGGATCGTCAGGTCAACTGAAGGAGGCCCTGCAAGTCATGCAAGCGGGGGAACAAGAGGCCAAAAGGCAACTAGCCGCGGGCGAACGTGTGCTGACACGGGTCAGGGATGAGAAAAATAAGCTGCAGGATTCCAACACCCTGTTAGGCGAAGAACTAAAAGATGTGCGAGCCCAGCTAGCTGACTCCATGAAGGAGAATAAGAGGCTACGAGGCGGCATATTCAGTATGCTTTTCGAACTTGCCTCCATATAATTCGGCGAGGACAGGGACTGACAGATTTATGTCTGCAGGTATGTTGACTGGCCGTCCTGAAGAGGAAGTGTTCGGATTTCAAGGTGATCTGCTACAAGAATTGTCCCAAATGCACGAGCGAGCTCGGCAAACAATGCGGAGTGTTGCCAAGGCTTTATGCCCATCCGCCTCGCCTCCAGGAAGTATGGCGGAGCTCATGGAGCTATTCAAAGGAGCGCGGCGGCGTATTCGATTATGGAAGATATCAACCTGCCGAGAAGGTGCGCGGGAGGCCTGGGCCATGGTGAAGACACGGTACACCAAGCTTGATCCAAATCATATGGCCCGGGTTGGACCTCTAGGGTCGGACGGAAAAGAAATTCCCGTTAGTTTGGTATATGACCAAGTAAAAGTAGCCGCAAAATATTCCAACGGGATTGTAAGTTAGACAACCTATTAGACGGCATTGAGGAGGAATTTTCTGAGTCCTAGTGACTATGTACTTTCTTTGACATATTTTTCCCTAGCCGGATTGTAAAACGATCGTCATGGCAGACCTTTTCGCTTCGACCTTTGTACCCGAAGGTACGGAGTGTTTCCGAATACTTGAGCGGCAAGATAGACCGGGGTATGCGTGGAAACCAGGCGTAGGGTCATAGTTGCTTAAACAGACGAGTTGTATCTGGCTAGCTATGTTATATTACATTGTAATTGTAAGAAACATCTTCCAGAGAGAATAGTTCCGTTAAGGGTTCCTTTCCCTAGGTGAACATGTGTAAATGTGCATGCCCGAACTGTGATTGAGAAAATCGCAGTATGCGCAACATCTGGGGGTTCATAGTGTAATGAGCGTAAAAACATCTTTAGTCCGCCGACCGAATATTCCCTTAAGAATGCTAGCTTTCGGCTTCACCCAGTCTGAGGTACACATCCGGATGACCCGGCAGTAACAATCGCAGAGGTGCTCCCTTTATGCTCTAGCCGAACAAACGGGAACGTATGGCATAAGCACAGGAGCCAGGCAACCCAGCTTGGCCAAAACTTAAGTCATAACGATGCATATAATGCGAAGAAAAGGTACATATGAGGAAAAAACACATATGTGGTGAGCTTGATGCCCGGAAAATAATAATAAGCTTCTGTACAAGAAGCCCCCAGGTATTATGGGCGTACATATTTAAGGATGTGTACATCGTAGGTGCACGGTTTAGCCGCACAAGAGCTTTTAAAGCTAAAAAAGCGAAAAGAGAGGAAAAAGTAATGGAAACAAAAAGGGGGGAGAAGACGAACAAAGAGTTCGGCTCTAGGCGTAGAATCTTCGGAGTCTGGCCACGTTCCATGGGTTCGGCTCTAAGCGATTATCTGATGCCTCACGTAGGCGGTACGCTCCTCCGGTGAGAACTTCATCAATTATGAAGGGACCCTTCCACTTGGGCTTGAGTTTTTCCTTTTTCTTCTCCGGCAAGCGTAGAACGAGTTCGCCAACATTATAAGTCTTGGCCCGCACTTCTCTGCTTTGATATCTGCGAGCCTGCTGTTGATAAAATGCGGAACGGGCTTTTGCGACGTCGCGCTCCTCCTCCAGAGCATCTAAGCTGTCCTGCCGATCAAGCTTGTCCTCTCTCTCTTCATACATGCGCACTTGAGGCGAGTCATGAATAATGTCGCAAGGCAACACAGCCTCTGCTTCGTACACCATGAAGAAGGGTGTATATCCGGTAGTGCGATTGGGCCTGGTCCGCAGCCCCCGGAGTACAGAGTCGAGCTCATCAACCCAGTGTTTGTCTGATTCTTTCAAAGACCGCACTAGTCTAGGCTTGATGTCGCTCATAATAAGACCATTGGCTCATTCGACTTGACCGTTTGTTTGCGGGTGATAGACGGAGGCGTAATTGAGCTTAATGCCCAGATTAGCACACCAGGTTTTCACCTCATCGGCTGTGAAATTGGAGCTGTTATCGGTGATGTTGTTGTGTGGGACACCATAACGGGGCACGACACCAGATATGAAGTCTATCACTGGTCCGGCTTCGGCCGTTTTAACTGGTTTGGCCTCTATCCACTTAGTGAACTTATACACCATGACCAGCAGATATTTTTTTCTTATGGCTTCCTCCTTTAAGGGGTCCGACCATATCAAGCCCCCAGACCGCAAAAGGCCAAGTGATGGGGATTGTTTGTAGAGCGGTGGGTGGCATATGGCTTTGGTTGGCGAAAAGCTGGCATCCGACGCAACGTTGGACAAGGTCCTGTGCATCTGCTCGGGCCGTCGGCCAATAGAAACCTGTACGGAAGGCCTTACTTACAAGGGCCCGAGCCGCGGCATGGTGACCACCGAGACCGGCATGAATTTCAACCAAGAGTTGCCATCCCTCTTCTTCGGAGATACATCTTTGAAGTATTCTAGTAGCGCTTTTCTTGTAGAGCTCTCCGTCATGGACCTTGTAGGCTTTCGAACGCCGGACAATGCAGCGAGCCTCATTCTGATCGTCTGGGAGCTCTCGCCTATTAAGGTAGGCCAAGAAGGGTTCGGTCCATGGGGCAATTACTGCCATGATAAGATGGGCTGATGGTGTTATTTTGGTGACTGAGCCCCCGATGATATCGGTATTGTGTTCGGAATCTGGGGGTATAATCGGATCTGGACTGGTGTTGCCTCTATCCCCTTGCCACACCACGAATGGCTTGAAGAGCCTTTCTAGGAATATATTAGGCGGGACGGGGTTGCGCTTGGCGCCGACACGAGCAAGGACATCCGCCGCTTGATTACTCTCTCGAGCCACATGATGAAACTCGAGCCCCTCAAACCGAGCCGACATTTTGAGAACGGCGTTACGATAGGCCGCCATCTTCAGATCTTTGGCGTCGAAGTCTCCATTTATTTGGGATATTGCGAGGTTTGAATCCCCGCGCACCTCCAGGCGTTGTATGCCCATGGAGACAGCCATCCGAAGACCATGCAATAAGGCCTCGTATTCGGCTGCATTGTTGGAGTCTGTGTATAATATTTGGAGTACGTACTGAACTGTGTCTCCGGTGGGGGATGTTAAGACAACGCCCGCTCCTAAGCCCGCCAGCATTTTGGAACCATCGAAATGCATGACCCAGTTGGAGTATGTGCCGTACTCTTTAGGGAGTTTGGCCTCTGTCCATTCGGCGACGAAGTCGGCCAGTACTTGGGATTTAATGGCCCGGCGCAGTTTGTATGTTGTGTCGAATGGAAGGAGCTCAATGGCCCACTTGGCAATCCGGCTCGTGGCATCGCTGTTGTTTATTATGTCATTGAGTGGTACTTCGGAAGCCACCGTGATTGAGCACTCTTGAAAGTAGTGATCGTAGCTTGCGGGATGCCATGAAGACCGCGTATGCTATCTTTTGGTAATGAGGGTACCGGGAATTGCATGGTGTGAGGACAGTGGATATGTAGTATACCGGCTTCTGAAGCGGGAATTTGTGTCTGTCCTCCTCTCGCTCGACGACGAGCACCGCGCTCACCACTTGGTGCCTTGCCGATATGTATAATAGCATGGGTTCGCCGACGTTTGATATGGCCAGGATTGGGTTGCTCGCTAAAAGAACCTTTATTTCTTCCAGTCCGGCCGTTGCCGCATCCGTCCACTCGAAGTGGTCAGTGCGTCGGAGAAGGCGATACAGTGGCAGTGCCTTTTCTCCTAGTGTGGAGATAAAGCGGCTTAAAGCTGCCACACGTCCGGCTAGTTTTTGGACCTGTTTAAGGTCTGTTGGCGTAGCCAATTCTGACAAAGCTCTGATATTGGCTGGGTTTGCTTCAATTCCTCTATTGGAAATGATGAAGCCCAGCATTTTTCCAGCGGGAACGCCGAAAACACACTTTTCCGGGTTGAGCTTGATGTCATATGTACGGAGGTTGTCGAATGTGAGACGCAGATCATCTATCAATGACTCGACGTGCCTAGTTTTGATGACGATGTCATCCACATATGCTTCAACTGTCTTGCCGATCTGTTTCTCCAGGCTTGTTTGAATCATGCGTTGGTAGGTGGCCCCGGCGTTTTTGAGCCCGAAGGGCATAGTGTTGAAGCAGAATGGCCCATATGGGGTAATGAATGCCGTTGTGGCGTGGTCAGACTCCTTCATTTTGATTTGATGGTATCCGGAGTATGCGTCGAGGAAACACAGTGAGTCGTGTCCTGCGGTAGCATCAATAATCTAATCGATGCGAGGGAGGGGGAAGGGATCATTAGGGCAGGCCTTTTTGAGGTCTTTGAAATCGACGCATAAGCGCCAGGATTTATCCTTCTTTGGCACCATCACCAGGTTTGCTAGCCAGTCCGGATGTTTTATTTCTCTCATGAATCCGGCCTCGATTAACTTGGCTAGCTCCTCCGCCATAGCTTGTCGTTTGGGTTCAGAAAAGCGCCACAGTGTCTGCTTGAACGGTTTATATACCTTCAGTATGTTGAGGCTATGTTCGGCCAACCTGCATGGGATTCCTGGCATATCAGAAGGCTGCCGGGAGAATATGTCCCAGTTCTCGCGCAGGAACTCTCGTAGCACGGCGTCAACCATTGGGTCGAGCTGTGCCCCGATGGATGCAGTCTTCTTGGGGTCCGTCGGGTGGACTTGAAATTTGACTATTTCATCTATTGGTTTAAAGGAGGTGGATTTAGGTCGCTTGTCCAGGATTACGTCGTCCCTATCCACAGTGGAGCGCGGCACAGTTAGCTCTTCGGCTGCGAGGGCTTCAGACAGTGCCTCGAGGGCCAGGGATGCGGTTTTGTTTTCGGCGCGGAGTGCTATGTCCGGATCGCTGGCAAGAGTGATGATACCATTGGGCCCAGGCATCTTGAGCTTCATGTACGCGTAATGAGGTATAGCTTGAAAGCGTGTAAATGCATCTCGCCCCAATAGGGTGTGATATCCGCTATTGAAAGGGGCCACTTGGAAGGTTATCTCTTCGGACCGATAATTCTCCGGCGTGCCGAATACCATGCCAAGTGTGATTTTTCCCGCACATCGCGCCTCCCGACTGGGAATGATTCCTCGGAACGTCGTGCTGCATTGCTCGATGCGGCTCCTGTCTATTTCCATTTTGTCGAGTGTATCCTCGTAGATGAGGTTTAGTCCGCTGCCACCATCCATGAGCACTTTGGTGAGCCGAAAACTGTCCACAATTGGATTGAGGACCAAGGCGGCCAGTGCCCGGACTGTCCGAAATTTTGGTTCGTCACTGCCATTGAAAGTTATGGCCGTGTCGTTCCAAAGACTTATAGTTGTGACTTGGCAGACTTCACGACGTCGTGGAGGGCCCTTTTGCGCCAATTGTTTGAAGCAAAAGTCTCGAAGACCGCCAATACGCTGAGGTCGTCGTCTTCCCGGGGGTGTTGCTCTGGGGTATTTTTGGTGAGGATATCCTCGCCACTCTTGGCCACTTGCCGAAGTATCCAACATGCTCTAAGGCTGTGGGTTGGTATGGTATCCGGTGTTGTGTGTATTTTGCATGGCTTGTCGAGCCATCCCTCCAAAACGGTTCTGCGCCCCGTAATGGGCTTAGATTTCTTTACTATTGGTTCGGGTGCCCCGTGAGGGTGCATCCTTTTTGCCCGGACGAAGGGTTGAGTGGAAACCAGTGGTTCCCAGCGAGTTGCCTGAGTTTTCCAGGCGCTTTCCATTGCGCAGTACTTCTGTAAGATGGTTGCCAAGTCAGCGAAGTGTAATACGTGACGGCGTTTGATGGCATTGAGGATTCCTACGTCCATGCAATTATTGTAGAATGCTGAGATCGCGTCTTCGTCGTGGTAATCTTTAATCTTGTCTTTGACAAGGAGGAATCTGGCCCAAAAGTGATGGACTGTTTCCTGAGACTGCTGCCGTATGTACACGAGATTGCATATGTCTAGGTGGGTGGGTGGCTTTAAATCCGAACCCTGACCCAATTTGGGATCCGGAGTTTGAGAAATCTCCGAGCTTAATGGTTCGGGCTCTGGGATATCAACTGATTTTTCAGGCCCATCATCCGATTCTAGGTTCCGAGGACAGGGCACGTCGTTCCGCGGACAGATATCCGGCTCTTCGAGCTCGGAAATCCGAACATAGTTCATCCTCAATATAGAGGAAGAGTTGTTGTTTTGCTCCTCTACTACCGCTATCTGATGGGTGATCGGCAGAGATTTGATTTCTCTCTGATCGGGTTTAAGCCCAATCCGATTGTAGTCTGTAGCAACCCCCAAGGCGGCAATGCGATCTAGGAGTTCGTTTAAAGACGACAACTCCGTCGGATCCATCCGTTTGGAGTATTCGGAGTCAACACGGAGGTGATTTTCGATGACCCGAGAAGTCATCGTCGGCTTGACGACCATACGGGCGGTCATGGTAAAGCCGCCTAGCCGGAGGGTTTGGCCTGAGGCCAGGGCTCCTCTGGAGGTGATACCGTCCTTGATAACGAGGCGAGCCATCAATCCTGTCTTCGACATCACAGCGGACCTCTCAATGAAAGCACCAATGTCGGTGTCAAAACCGGCGGATCTCGGGTTGGGGGTCCCAAACTATGCGTCTAAGGTCGATGGTAACAGGAGACAGGGGACATGATGTTTACCCAGGTTCGGGCCCTCTCTATGGAGGTAATACGTAATACCCTACTTCCTGCTTGATTGATCTTGATGAATATGAGTATTACAAGAGTTGATCTACCACGAGATCGTAATGGCTAAAACCCTAGAAGTCTAGCCTGTATGATTATGATTACCTCTAGGGAATTGTCACGGCAGATGTCCTAGTGTGAGGACTTAGTCATGAGGCCAACACATCTATGCGGTAGCTTGAAGGGGTTGGTCGGAATCGAGAGACGCAAGACGGATCAACGCACAAGACAAGGATTTAGACAGCTTCGGGCCCCGGGAAACATCATCCGGTAATAGCCCTACATGCTGTTTGTGGCTAGATCTCATTATGCTCATGAGAGAGTCGTCGTATAAGCCGGCTCCCCCTTTGTGTCTAGCCCTAGAGATTGTTTTCTTGCTTGTCCCTCTTTGGGGAGCCCTGCCCCTCCTTATATAAGTTGGAGGGGTGGGTTACATGTGGAGTTCTAGAAGGACTAGCACTATTCTGTAACAAGCGGAATCCTAGTCTGCCCCCTTAAGGGAAAACTCCTTATGTCTTTCCATGTAAATCGGCCCACCATAACATGAGCCAACCTTCCATGAACCGCCTTCTGAGCCACCGGGTCTTGTCGTTCCTCCGACCCGCTCGCCGGGTCACCCATGAGTCGCCAGGCTCGGGCGGGTCACTTAGTGAGTCATCCAGTCAGGGCAGGTCATTAGTGAGTCGCCTAGTCCGGCCGGGTTATACTTCCGGCCGGGTTACACCGCGGGGTATATCCCCGACATTAGCCCCCAGTTTAATTTGGATTTATCCATGTTAAACTGATCCTGCAAAATAACTCAAGAACAAATTTGACAGGTTGTGCTCCGGGTTAAATATTCTTGTAAGCCGGCACCTGATCATCCTTAAATCCTTGTCATTTCCTTCTTCTGGACAGTCCGGGTCAATAGACCAGTTTTATAATCAATTTGCTGACATTGGCTTCTCACAAAAATATATTGTGAAGAATATTTGATTGAGCTCCCAATGCTTAACAAAAATATTGGTCTTGAAATACTCATCTGATTTTCAGCCGGTTTGTAGAACTTGCTGGTTTATCACTGCCAAAATATCCAGTTTGTAAATATTGATAGTACCGGGTCATAATTGTTGTCGATGCCGGGTCATAGTTATTAGCGATGCCGAGTCATGATTGTTGGTGACATCGGGTCATGATTATGGCAGACACCGGGTCAATCTGGTTTGCTCAAAACTGAAATCTGGAAGATATTTCTCCCTTATATCCATATTACCTGTAGCCCCCAAGTCTTGAGCAGAACAAAGTGATGACTTAAGACTTGCTTCAATATAAATATTTCCACTTTGAAGAAATCCATGTTTGTTCATCTCAGTCACTAGTAAAGACTGAATACTCCATATATGTAGCCCCCAAGTGTCGGGTTGTCATGCTTGCAGCAGCCTGGGACTTGTAATTGTCCTATTCTCATAAAAACTTCAACCAGTGTAGCACCCAAGGGCCGGGTCATTATGTAATAATGAGCAGGGACTTTATAAATATGATCATGTAGATTTGAACAACAATGTGTAGCCCCCAAGGGCCGGCTCAGTAAGATAATATTGAGCTAGGACTTTATATATACTTCATTGAAAAGAACATCATATGATATAACCCCACCATGGGGCTTGAACCCACGTCCACAAGGTTAAGAGTCTTTGTCGTCTACCAACTGAGCAATAAATCCTTCAATAAATGGATTAAGGATTGTGTACCTTGAATTTTTTGATAGGAGCAATTGGTAGCCCCCAAGGGCCGGCTCATTACAATGTGATGAGTCGGGTCTTCAATAAAATGAGCAAAAAATGACTTTGCATTAGCCCCCCAAGTGCCATGGTGCATGCTGGCAGTGACATGGGACTTGCATATTTGACGTAACCTCAATTTGAATAATGTAGCCCCCAAGTGTCGGGTCGTAAGACTGCAGCGACTCGGGACTATTCCCTCCATTGTAAAAATAAATCATGTCCATTAATAAAATAATAACCATTGCGCTGAAGCGAGTTTGAAGACCTCCATCATAATATTGGCTATTGATAACCATAATAAAAATCCAGCCATGTTGGCTATTAAAGATTTGAATAATATAATCCGGTTTGGAAAACCAGTTCCTGTGATATTGAATCGTACTGCCGGTTTAGGATACCTGTGCAGTAAGGGTGATAACCCAATCTTTAGAAGAGAAAACTTCCAAATGTTTATGATTGTCATATGATGGCGACTTATCATCCAAAGTCAAGCCGGATTAATCTAAACCACTTATATGCTTCATATATGAACAAAAAGTCTCAAGACAAACCCAAAAGAATGTTTTCAAAAAACTTAAGTCAAACAAAGAGAAAAATGCGAGGCTTCTGATTTGAATACGATCAGTAAGCTGGACCAAAAGGGGTTAAGCTAGGATTCGAATACGATTGGGAAGCCCCCTAGTGGTTTTGGCGTTGCGCCGATCAAGAGAGTACCGACAGCTATGTTCTCTTTGGTTCGAATACGACCTATGTTTGAACAGGAAGCCCACAAATGACCTTGAGAGTTTTTTAACGACTCTTATTTGAATACGATCAAAGTCGGACCCAAAAGGGGTTAAGCTATGATTCGAATACGATCAAGAAGCCCCCTAGTGGGTTTAGCATTGTGCCGATCAAGAGGGTACCGACAGCTATGTTCTCTTTGGTTCAAATATGACCTATGTTTGAATAGGAAGCCCCCAAATGAACTTGAGACTTTTTTAACGACTCTGATTCGAATACGATCAGAGTCGGACCCAAAAGGGGTTAAGCTAGATTCGAATACGATCCGCCCCCAATGGTCGTTGAAGCAGGGTACCTATGTTTGAGTTGTGCTTTGCAACAGACTCTCTTTGGTCCCTTTAATATTTCTGAGAACTCAAACTTGTGAGTAATGAATTCGTCTTGAACCAGGCCTTGAGCCGGATATTGAACGCTTCAGAGCTTTGTGGGAGACAGCTTTCCCTTGAACTGGATTTTGAACCGGAATCCTTCTTTTTAAGCTGGAAATTTTCTGACGGCCTTCAAAGTTTTCACCAATATAACGGTAGCCTCCGGAACTGGGTTATCTTCCCTCCAATGACCCGGAGTTCTTGAATTCACTGACACCGGCCAATTTCGCCGAGTCATGTCATTGTAGCCCCCGAGTCTTAAGACGACTCGAGGAGTTGTCTTGAGATTCTCCATATTTGACCGTGGTATAAACCGGTATGAGTCATTCAACATCTCAGTGATATAACTTGTCCTGCACTGTGATACGTCTCCAACGTATCTATAATTTATGAAGTATTCATGCTATTGTATTATCATTCTTGGATGTTTATGGGCTTTATTAAACACTTTTATATTATTTTTGGGACTAACCTATTAACCCAGAGCCCAGTGCCAGTTTCTGTTTTTTCCCTTGTTTTAGTGTTTCGAAGAAAAGGAATATCAAACGGAGTCCAAACGGAATGAAACCTTTAGGAAAGTTATTTTTGGAAAGAAAGCAATCCGGGAGACTTGGAGTGCACGTCAGGGGGATCAACGAGGAAGGCACGAGGCAGGGGGTGCGCCCACCCCCCTGGGCGCGCCCTCCACCCTCGTGGGCCCCTCGTGGCTCCCCAGACGTATTTCTTCCTCCTATATATACCAATATACCCTAAAACCATCGGGGAACAGAATAGATCGGGAGTTCCGCCGCCGCAAGCCTCTGTAGCCACCAAAAACCAATCGGGACCCTGTTCCGGCACCCTGCCGGAGGGGGGATCCCTCACCGGTGGCCATCTTCATCATCCCGGCGCTCTCCATGACGAGGAGGGAGTAGTTCACCCTCGGGGCTGAGGGTATGTACCAGTAGCTACGTGTTTCATCTCTCTCTCTCTCTCTCTCTCTCTCTCTCTCTCGTGTTCTTGAGGTGATACAATCTTGATGTATCGCGAGCTTTGCTATTATAGTTGGATCTTATGATGTTTCTCCCCCTCAACTCTCTTGTAATGGATTGAGTTTTCCCTTTGAAGTTATCTTATCGGATTGAGTCTTTAAGGATTTGAGAAAACTTGATGTATGTCTTGCGTGGGATACCCGTGGTGACAATGGGGTATTCTATTGATCCACTTGATGTATGTTTTGGTGATCAACTTGCGGGTTCCGCCCATGAACCTATGCATAGGGGTTGGCACACGTTTTCGTCTTGATTCTCCGGTAGAAACTTTGGGGCACTCTTTGAGGCTCTATGTGTTTGTTGAATAGATGAATCTGAGATTGTGTGATGCATATCGTATAATCATACCCACGGATACTTGAGGTGACATTGGAGTATCTACGTGACATTAGGGTTTTGGTTGATTAGTATCTTAAGGTGTTATTCTAGTACGAACCCTATGATAGATCGAACGGAAAGAATAGCTTCTTGTTATTTTACTATGGACTCTTGAATAGATCAATCGGAAAGGATAACTTTGAGGTGGTTTCGTACCCTACAATAATCTCTTCGTTTGTTCTCCTCTATTAGTGACTTTGGAGTGACTCTTTATTGCATGTTGAGGGATAGTGATATGATCCAATTATGTTATTATTGTTGAGAGAACTTGCACTAGTGAAATTATGAACCCTAGGCCTTGTTTCCTAGCATTGCAATACCGTTTACGCTCACTTTTACCACTTGCTACCTTGCTGTTTTTATATTTTCAGATTACAAAAACCTATATCTACCATCCATATTGCAGTTGTATCACCATCTCTTCGCCGAACTAGTGCACCTATACAATTTACCATTGTATTGGGTGTGTTGGGGACACAAGAGACTCTTTGTTATTTGGTTTCAGGGTTGCTTGAGAGAGACCATCTTCATCCTACGCCTCCCACAGATTGGTAAACCTTAGGTCATCCACTTGAGAGAAATTTGCTACTGTCCTACAAACCTCTGCACTTGGAGGCCCAACAACGTCTACAAGAAGAAGGTTGTGTAGTAGACATCAAGCTCTTTTCTGGGGCCGTTGCTGGGGAGGCTAGGTAAGCAGCACTCACACCCTGTCAACTAAGCTCTTTTCTGGCGCCGTTGCCGGGGAGGTGAGTGCTTGAAGGTACATCTTTAGATCTTGCAATCGAATCTTTTAGTTTCTTTTTTATCACTAGTTTAGTTCATAAAAGAAAACTACAAAAAATGGAATTAAGGGTGCCTCATATGCTTCGTCTTTTTAATGTCTTTCGTGAAGATGATGGAAAGGAAAATTGTGCTCAAGTACTAGAAGAAGAATTACATAGAATGATTGGCATAAAATATGTGAATGATGAGCATGATTGCAATGTTTTTAGTATGAATTCTTTGAATATCCATAGTACTAATGATGATTGCACTAGTTATGATGAAAATGTCTCCTATAAACATGTCAATTTTTGTGGACTGCATTGGGTTTGCAAGTACACACCAAATAGGGAAGATAGATATTGCAAGAGGTATAAGCATTTAGAAACTAAATGGTTGCAAGAAAGGCTAAATGTTAGTGCTGAAAATTTAATATTTCTTAGCCATACTTGTGAACTTTGCAATGAACATGGTCATTTAAATATCGAATGCAAATTGTTTCATGATCGAATCATGTCCAAAAATTGTGATGACTTGATTTCCCTTGCACATCATAGTGAACTTAGTTTGCTTTTGGGTTATGAAGAAATGAAACGTCAAACTAAGATTATTCCAGAATATAACCTCGAGAAATTCCTCGATATTGATCTAGAAGAAATTTATATGTATTGTGCGGTGAATTGCATTGAAAATCCTTATATTGCCAATTACATAAAGAAAAGAAAACAAATAGAAGATGAAGAGAATACTAACGAAAGGGAAGAGACTTCCCAATATTCTCCTATTATTTCTTATGATGAATCAGGTAACAAGGAGGAGCCTTCTATTCAACCAATCTCATTAATAAGGAGCTCCAAAAAGAGGATTGAACCCACACATGATGTGAAGAAGAAGAAGAAAAGAAAAAGGAAGAGAGGTAAAAAGATATCTCTCCCAAATAATGTTGCTCCTATTATTGTTGTGCCCCGTGAAAATGAATCAAAAATAATTGTGGAAGATGATGCACTTGATGATGATATTGTTATGCCTATTGCTTGTTGTGATGATTATGATTGGGAAGATAGTACTTCTTATGATCTTGAAAATCTTTTTGGCATTTGCTTGGAAGAATATGATAATTGCTATACTATTGGTGCTATCCATACTATTAATGATGAGAGTGATTATGCTTATGATATAAAAAGGCTCAAGCTTGGGGATGATATGTTTGGAGAAGATGATGTTTTTGAGAATATATTTGCTGCAATTAATGTTTGTCCCAAGCTTGGGGATGCTACGTTTAATGAATATGATATTTTTAGCCTCCCAAGTTTTGATATGCAAAGTTGTTATGATGATAGCATGCCTTCTACCTATGATGATTATATTGATGAAAGTGGGTTTGGAAGAGTGTCAACTTTAGGAAGTAATGATCCCACTATTTTGGACGATGTTGAATCTTATAATATTTATGAAAGTGGATTTGGAGAGGTCATGACTTTATTTAGTGATGAATCCACTATTTCGGAAGAGGTTTCAATTGATTATGATGAGAACAAAGTTGCTACTTATGATGATTACTGTGACGAAACTTATGCTATAAAAAGTAGTGATGATTATATTTATAAAATCTGTCATGATTATGATTCCCCTTTTTCTGAACATTACTCTTTTAATGTGGAAACAATTTATAATATTCAAGTCTCTTATGATACTCCCACTATTCCGAATGAGAAGAAATTTGCTTATGTGGAGAGTAGTAAATTTTCTATGCTTGTAGATCATGAAAAGAATGCTTTAGGTGCTGGTTATATTGTTGAATTCATTCATGATGCTACTGAGAATTATTATGAGGGAGTAATATATGCTTGTACGAATTGCAATAATATCAAGTTTCCTCTCTGCGTGCTTAAAGTTTTGAAGTTATGTTTGTTTTGCCTTCCTATGCTAGTTGATTATTGTTCCCATAAGTTGTTTGCTCACAAAATCCCTATGCATAGGAAGTGGGTTAGACTTAAATGTGCTAGTCATATTCTTCATGATGCTCTCTTTATGTTTCAATTCTTTTCTTTTTGTGAGCATCATTGAAATCATCATGCCTAGCTAGGGGCGTTAAACGATAGCGCTTGTTGGGAGGCAACCCAATTTTATTTTTAGTTTCTTTATTTTTGGTTCTTTTTAGGGATAAATAATCCTTCTAGATTCTGTTTAGATGTGGTTTTATGTTTTAATTAGTGTTTGTGCCAAGTAGAACCTTTGGGAAGACTTGGGTGAAGTCTTTATGATCATGCTGTAAAAAACAGAAACTTTAGCGCTCACAAGATTAGATTCAACTTTTTACTGGAGAGTGCTATTTAGTTGATTCTTTTTGCAGATGATTACTAGGCAAATTCCTCAGGTCCACCAATTTATTGTAGAATTGTTGGAGTTCCAGAAGTATACGTTTGATACAGATTACTACAGACTATTCTGTTTTTGACAGATTCTGTTTTCTATGTGTTGTTTGCATATTTTGATGAATCTATGAGTAGTATCGGAGGGTATGAACCATAGAGGAGTTGGAATATAGTAGATACTACACCAATATGAATTTATAATAAGTTCACAAGAGTACCTAAGTGGTGATTTATTTCTTATACTAACGGAGCTCACGAGATTTTCTGTTAAGTTTTGTGTTGTGAAGTTTTCATGTTTTGGGTAAAGATTCGATGGACTATGGAATAAGGAGTGTCAAGAGCCTAAGCTTGGGGATGCCCAAGGCACCCCAAGGTAATATTCAAGGATAACCAAGAGCCTAAGCTTGGGGATGCCCCGGATGGCATCCCCTCTTTCGCCTTCGTTCATCGGTAACTTTACTTGGAGCTATATTTTTATTCACCACATGATATGTGTTTTGCTTGGAGCGTCATTTTATTTTCTTTAGCCTTGCTTGCTGTTTGAATAAAGTATCAAGATCTGAAATTCTTAAATGAGATAGAGTCTTCACTTAGCTACAAAATTGTTTAACTACTCATTGATCTTCACTTATATCTTTTTGGAGTAGTTTGTCATTTACTCGTGTGCTTCACTTATATCCTATGAGTAAATGGTTGAATGATTTGAATGTCACAAATCTGAAATTATATATTTTTCATATGCTTACCCATGGGGAGTAATGACTTTACATATAAGAACTAGAGGTGGTAATTTTTTGAAGGTTAGCAAACATTGTATTGGTCGCTTGAACAATTCATGAAAGAATATTGAAGGAAGAGAGATTTCACATATAAATATACTATCCTGGACATCTTCTATGATTGTGATCCCCATTAATTATTTTCAAACCTGAAAAAATTAGTTGAAGTTGGACAAGAAAGACAACATAATGAGTTATGCTTGGGTATATTTGTATAGAAGTTATATTGTTATGGATCCTCTAACATGTGGTGCTTGCTATTTAGAATCCTTTGCTAGCCAAAATATATGTACTAAGCGGGAATACTGCTTGTGCATCCAAACTCCTTGTACCAAGTTTCTTCCATGAGTGTCCACCATATCTACCTATATGCGGTATTTACCTGCCGTTCCAAGTAAATTTGCATGTGCCAAACTCTAAACCTTCAAATAATAATCTGTTTTGTATGCCCGAATCACTCATGTAGCGACTAGGGGCTAGCAGTATCTTCCATGCTAGGTGGGTTATTCTCGCGATGAGTGGACTCCGCTCATCATTCACGAGAAAATGGTTGGTAACTGGGATGCCCAATCCCATGATCAAAAGATCGAAATCAAATCAAAAATAATTGCAAACAAAACTCCCCCAGGATTGATGTTAGTTGGAGGCACCCGTTGTTTTGGGCAAGCCATGGATTGATGATTGTTGGTGGAGGGAGAGTAAAACTCTTTACCTTTCTGTTTGGGAACCGCCCATAATGTATGTAGTATGGAAGATATTGGGAACTCTTGGTCATTATGTTGACAATGAAAGCATACATCTCAAAATTATTTTCATCTCTGTTTTTGCTTCGAGCTCTGGCACCTCTGCAAATCCCTGCTCCCCTCTGCGAAGGGCCTATCTTTTACATTTATGCGAGAGTCAGTAGTATTCCCTCTCATTCCAACCTACTCTTTAGTTGGCAAGCATCATGTGATGGAAAGATCTAGGCACATATGGCTATTCAAATATATTTGAGCATGAATTATTACTGTTGACATTACCCCTGAGGTAAAAGGTTGGGAGGCGAAACATTAAGCCCCTATCTTTCTCTATGTTCGATGAATACTATTTGTTCTAAAAATATGCTTTGAGTGGTAGCAATCATGGAAGACTAAATGATAGTTGAGTATGTGAAGTTTGCTGAATCAACGCTCTGACATAGACTCTTCCTGAAAATAAGATGAATTGTAATTGTTTGATGACTAATAACACGGTTTGTTAGTTTTCAAGAAAGTTTGTGATCTATACTTTAACATGTGAATAACTTGTTACTTGTTCATGAAAAGTTCTATGAGTTGAACTACTGTTATGACATATAATGATGCTAGAAAAGGTGATTGAAATTATCATTGATCAAACTTATGCACCTGCTAGCATTCACACTTCATAAATTATTTCTTTTATCATTTACCTACTCGAGGACGAGCAGGAATTAAGCTTGGCGATGCTGATACGTCTCCAACGTATCTATAATTTATGAAGTATTCATGCTATTATATTATCCATCTTGGATGTTTATGGGCTTTATTAAACACTTTTACATTATTTTTGGGACTAACCTATTAACCCAGAGCCCAGTGCCAGTTTCTGTTTTTCCCCTTGTTTCAGTGTTTCGAAGAAAAGGAATATCAAACGGAGTCCAAATGGAATGAAACCTTCGGGAAAGTTATTTTAGGAAAGAAAGCAATCCAGGAGACTTGGAGTGCACGTCAGGGGATCAACTAGGAAGGCACGAGGCAGGGGGCGCGCCCACCCCCTGGGTGCGCCCTCCACCCTCATGGGCCCCTCGTGGCTCCCCTAACGTATTTCTTCCTCCTATATATACCAATATACCCTAAAACCATCGGGGAACATAATAGATCGGGAGTTCCGCCGCCGCAAGCCTCTGTAGCCACCAAAAACCAATCGAGACCCTGTTCCGGCACCCTGCCAGAGGGGGGATCCCTCACCGGTGGCCATCTTCATCATCCCGGCGCTCTCCATGATGAGGAGGGAGTAGTTCACCCTCGGGGCTGAGGGTATGTACCAGTAGCTATGTGTTTGATCTCTCTCTCTCTCTCTCTCATGTTCTTGAGGTGATACGATCTTGATGTATCGTGAGCTTTGCTATTATAGTTGGATCTTATGATGTTTCTCCCCCTCTACTCTCTTGTAATGGATTGAGTTTTCCCTTCGAAGTTATCTTATCGGATTGAGTCTTTAAGGATTTGAGAACACTTGATGTATGTCTTGCGTGGGATACCCGTGGTGACAATGGGGTATTCTATTGATCCACTTGATGTATGTTTTGGTGATCAACTTGCGGGTTCCGTCCATGAACCTATGCATAGGGGTTGGCACACGTTTTCGTCTTGATTCTCCGATAGAAACTTTGGGGCACTCTTTGAGGTTCTATGTGTTGGTTGAATAGATGAATCTGAGATTGTGTGATGCGTATCGTATAATCATACCCACGGATACTTGAGGTGACATTGGAGTATCTAGGTGACATTAGGGTTTTGGTTGATTTGTATCTTAAGGTGTTATTCTAGTACGAACTCTATGATAGATCGAACGAAAAGAATAGCTTCGTGTTATTTTACTACGGACTCTTGAATAGATCGATCAGAAAGGATAACTTTAAGGTGGTTTCGTACCCTACAATAATCTCTTCATTTGTTCTCCGTTATTAGTGACTTTGGAGTGACTCTTTATTGCATGTTGAGGGATAGTGATATGATCCAATTATGTTATTATTGTTGATAGAACTTGCACTAGTGAAAGTATGAACCCTAGGCCTTGTTTCCTAGCATTGCAATACCGTTTACGCTCATTTTTACCACTTGCTACCTTGCTGTTTTTATATTTTCAGATTACAAAAACCTATATCTACCATCCATATTGCACTTGTATCACCATCTCTTCGCCGAACTAGTGCACCTATACAATTTACCATTGTATTGGGTGTGTTCGGGACACAATAGACTCTTTGTTATTTGGTTGCAGGGTTGCTTGAGAAAGACCATCTTCATCCTACGCCTCCCACGGATTGATAAACCTTAGGTCATCCACTTGAGGGAAATTTGCTACTGTCCTACAAACCTCTACACTTGGAGGCCCAACAACGTTTACAAGAAGAAGGTTGTGTAGTAGACATCACACTGGAGAACTTGCAAGCCAGAGTAATTGCTTTTTTAAAGAAAGCAATAAAAAATATACTAGATGGATCTCACCTGACATATCAGGCCAGAATTTATCCGCCGCAGAGTTGATGATCAGTTGACCACCACGATGAAGCGACACGGTGAACCATGCGAACGGGCAAGTTAGCCACATTATGTTGATAGACACCAAACCGCGGAGGCAGACAGAAAAAACAACCGCAACATTAGAGGCAGTATGGATGCGGGCGAGTCGCAACCGCTCTTGTAGTGACAAAATGTCCTGCATAAATAATATCATAACCTGGAGTAATTGTTCTCAAAAGGAAAAAGTTGATATGTGTTATTTAAAATAGTCTGGGCAGATATCACCTGATGTATTTATGATCCTCAGCGGTGTCCGTTAGTCAACCCGGCACGTTGAATAGGCCGGACCGCAGGGCGGACAGTAAAGCGACCGCAGCATCAGAGGCGGCACAAACAGATGAGTCGGCCGTGGTGTTTTAAGCCGGCTCGGGCGGGAGAATCGGCCGCGACGTTGTAAGTCGGTGCGGACGCGTGAACCGCCACGAGGGCAGATGAGCGAGTCGTCCGTGGCGTTGTAAGGCGGCGCGAACGGGTGAGCCGGCCACAACATTGTAAGCCGGTGCGGGAGTCCGTTGATTAAGGACAACCACCTGGCACGCCTCCATCTCCATGGTATAATGCCACTTTGTAATAAATAATTCTCCTGCATATAAAACACAGCAGGGCAAAGTAGTTTTGCTCGGATGAATTAATATGCACTTTTAAAAATAAATAGGATAAATAGCACCTGGTATTTTTTGTCGGATGAACATGGACAATGATACTGAGCGTAGTCAGACACAAAAGATAGTCTGTACAGACGCACGTCATCTACGTGTTTTTCCTTTGTCTTTTCCCCCTTCCAAAGTAATGATTGCCTGCATGCATACTTGGATGTGTGGCGGCGAGTAGCATCGGTCTTTTACCTCCGCAGACCCGTTAGGTCAGCGCTAACTGACTCGTGAACGCATCGTTGGTTCCTGTAGTACTTTTTCTGAACAAGTATGCATCTGCTTGCTTGTGAACCAACTGGGTGCCGCAGGAGACGGACGGCGTGCGGAGACCTCGGCCTTGGCTTGGCGACTTGGTCGGGACAGCTTGCAACCGCAGTGGCTCGCAGCTGAGGCGGCCTGGAGGTTTGTTGCAAGGCTGCAGCGGGTAAGTCAGAGCACCGGCGGCGGCTCTCGAGCAGTTTGTAGCAGCGACCGGTGGAAGCGAGGCGCAACGGCAGGTCAGCTTCTCAGCCGGAGGAGTGAGGCGCGGCGGGTTGGATCAAGGCCACGGCGGCCGGCTCGACGGCTTGACGGAGACCGCGGAAGCGAGGCATGCTGAGCACGGAGCGATCCGGCAGCGGAGCTCGGAGACAGTCCTTGGCGGGGCCGCGAGTGCCGAGGTGGAGGCAGAGACGGTGTTTCGGAGCGGCGGCTTATGGTAGATGCAGGCCGCCCTGGCACCTGTCAAAAAATTTGTTCTCTGTTTTCCTCAAGCGTTGGTTTATGGCAAAAAGCAATCTCGTGCTTGCTGTGGAGATTCGGCAGGCTGCCGACCATATACGACATAGTTTAAACAGCCGCTGATTGGGATTTGAAACGCCAGGTAGTCATCTGAACGGAATCTTAGCTCCGAACCTCATACAACGCGGTCAGACGGTCGGACACGGAGAGCCCTCACACCTTTGATTTGACGATCCAGTATTAGTACCAATATCTAGCACCACGTTTATTTGATGTGATGGCTTGATGGATCAGTAGATGTAGTGCTCAACAGCCATTGAAGGATTTAAAAATATGAAATATAGTACTCTAGTAGTATTGCCTCCACGTGAGTAGGACTAGTAGATGAACATGCTTTTGGCTTTAACACAAAGGGACAAACAGCCACGAATCGATGCCTCGGGACTTGTGGCATGTCTGATCAGCAAAATAGATAGTAGAAACCATCTCGGCGACTTGATGATCTGACGGTGTTGCAGCGGAAATTAATCCGTTTAGATGGATCGCCTCGTCGCGCGTGGCAGTGCACACAGATGCAATCCTAACTCTCATCTTAATCCAATCTCGTATATGACGTCCCGACTATTCGTCAACAACGTGGATCCTTCCATGCCAGCGGCAGAAAACTTTGCAGCGACCACATGGAATCTGTTTGTTTGATGTGGAGCTTTCAGTTCCGGTTCTTCATGATTCGGATGATCGTGAACTCCCCAATCCCTGAGTTAGATCCCTCCAAGAACTTAACACCACCGTGCGCAAGCCCCACGGTGGGCGCCAACTGTCGTGGAATTGTCACGGCAGATGTCCTAGTGTGAGGACTTAGTCGTGAGGCCAACACATCTATGCGGTAGCTTGAAGGGGTTGGTCGGAATCGAGAGACGCAAGACGGATCAACGCACAAGACAAGGATTTAGACAGCTTCGGGCCCCGGGAAAACATCATCCGGTAATAGCCCTACATGTTGTTTGTGGCTAGATCTCATTATGCTGATGAGAGAGTCGCCGTATAAGCCGGCCCCCCCTTTGTGTCTAGCCCTAGAGATTGTTTTCTTGCTTGTCCCTCTTTGGGGAGCCCTGCCCCTCCTTATATAAGTTGGAGGGGCGGGTTACATGTGGAGTCCTAGAAGGACTAGGACTATTCTATAACAAGCGGAATCCTAGTTTGCCCCCTTAAGAGAAAACTCAATATGTCTTTCCATGTAAATCGGCCCACCATAACATGAGCCAGCCTTCCATGAACCGCCTTCTGGGCCACCGGGTCTTGTCGTTCCTCCGACCCGCTCGCCGGGTTACCCATGAGTTGCCAGGCTCGGGCAGGTCACTTAGTGAGTCGTCCAATCAGGGCAGGTCATTAGTGAGTCACCAAGTCCGGCCGGGTTATACTTCCGGCCGGGTTACACCGCGGGGTATATCCCCGACAGTTATAGAGAAAGGAATCTTCATATCCGAACGCCAAGCTTGCCATCCACGCCAAGGAGAGTCCCATCCGGACACGGGTGAGAGTCTTCGGTCTTATATCTTCACAGCTCATCAGTCTGGCCCATGCCCAACAGGCCGGACGCCCGAGGACCCCTTAATCCAGGACTCCCTCATGGGGGGCTGTCATCGGGCTATGGTGGGGCCTCGCTGGAGGCAAAACTCGACGCGGGTGGGGGTGGGGTTAGCTAGAGGGATGGCCGGGGGCGGCGGAAGATCGGAGGTGGTGGGCGGTTCAGGGGAGGGCGGGGCCGGTGGTTCGACCGGCGACCCTTGCGGTGGTCTTTAGGGGAAGAATAAGCGGCGAGGAAGAAGAAGGGTTAGGAGACGTAGGATCTTCATCCAACCGCCTGAAATGGTCGACTGACCCAAATGATGAAAGTCAGGCGACTTGCATGTAGATATTCCCATATATTCAGTACTACTATCGTAGGTGCTTCGAGATGTACGTGCAAGCAGTGCTCCTCAACCCATCAAGCTAAACAACATGCCACTCATAATTCCAAACTTAGATGCTCAAATACGAATCTTGATGCTGACATGTACTAAAACTGAGAATGTTTAATTGGTCAGTTAATATTCCTACTTCACTTTCGAAAAACACATGCGCCACATATCGAGGGACAGCAGGGAGTTGCGTTCTTTATGTTCTCTGGTTCATCATGTGTGGCCAACCAACATTTTATTATCCAAGATCTGCTTGCTCTTCTTTAGCATGCTCCTCTTCTGTTCTTCCTTTGTAAGTACTCTCTCCGTATCTATATATAAGTCTTTGCAGAGATTCCTCCATGGACTACATACGGAGCAAAATGAGTGAATCTACACTCTAAAATGTATCTATATACATCCGTATGTGATCCATAGTGGAATCTCTACAAAGATTTGTATTTAGGAACAAAGGGAATATAATAGTTGTACAATATGTTCTTTGTAGTGAAGAGGAGCAGGGACATTTGCAGTGTATAGGTCTATTGGGTCGCTTGTCATGGACGCTTTCAACTCTTCGTGTTGGTCTTCATATTGATTGTCATGGACGCTTTCAACTCTTTGTATTCGATTGTATGTGTCGCCTTTGAGAGTTAGACTGATAGTAACAGTACTGCGCCTTTAGTTGTAGGGAGCTGGTATGCGAAGCCTTTCTAGACATACCAGCAATACTAGCACATATATTCCAGCAAGGTCCACTTTCCTGATTTTACTCCTGATGCTTAGGGTTTTCCCATTATATCTACACTACGATTTGCGTAGGCGCTTTGTGTCCTACTAGTAGCTGTCCACCCTTTAAAGCTAAATAACACACCAATCATACGTCCTAAGGTTCTTCAAATACGAATGTGATATGATACTGACATTAGCTAACAGACACACATTTAATTGGTTGGCTAATGCTCCCAATTGAGTTTTCAAATGCATGTGGCCACATATAGAGAGACATCATGGAATTGCATTTCTTTGGGCGCTCTGATTCATCATGGGTGGGCAACCAACATTTTATAGAAAGAAGGGGAATCTCAATAATATGCTTCCCCTTCTATTCTTTTTAACATGTTCCTCTTCTGTTCTTCTTTAGTAAGCATAGTATGTTCCTTATCAGGAACGGGAGCAGGGACATCTGCAGTCGACAGCTCTATTGGGCCGGTTCTGCTAAATGAATTCACACTTCGAGTTGGTCTGCCATAATACCCCGGAAATGGTGGGAGCCGCGCGGTCTTTGATAGACTAAACTAATAGTAACAGTTGTGCACCTTCAGATGAATAGAGCTAGCCTGTAGGTGATCGATAGGCTGCATATTAGTAGCGGCAAAACCCTGTGTTTTCTAGCCAGTTCCGTTTTCCCGATTTATTTATGGTGGTTATGGTGTACCCCTATTATTGACACTACGATCTGCCTACTGGCTCTGCACTCTCGTTATCATGGTTTGGCAATAAACTTTCTATACGGTATATTATGAACCTGTCATCTGCCAACTATCCTGATAGAGGAGAAGGTGTCCCGATGTTTCGATGAGATGGTGGCTATCATTTTCTGTGGAAGTCGACCTTGACGATCCGACTACGAGCGTGCGAGACGTCGCGCCTTAGCAATCACCAAACCAACTTCCGAGGGGTAGCACGATCAACCTGACCACGAGGGTCTGTTTCCTGCGAGCAAATGAAGAACAAGCAAGAAACTGATATTGCAATCTGGATATTGCGAATATAAGAGGAAAACTTTATTAATGAAGCTGGGGTTCTGTGATGCCTTTGTCTGGTCGTTGAACACAAATGAAGTACGTGAAGTTGCAGCTATGGCGAACTTTTAATCTAAACAAAACCCAAAGTCCAAAGGATGCCCTAAGGGTTGTACATACGGAGGAAGAGGGGGGGGGGAATTTTGTGGCCCTTGGAGGAGGGGTCCGAAACCAAACCTAACTCTTGTTTCCCTACACATACGGACTCTAAAAACAGCCTATATTCAAGTATTTTGAAATTACATGGGCCTGGCCCAATAATAAGGTTACACAGCACCTAGAATAGCCTCTGGACGAAAATTATGAAGTGGCATCTTGTATATTTCGTCCAAGGCTTCATGCACTCATTATGGTGGCTTCAAAGTCCTGAAATCATCACTTGAAACTCCGTTCTTGTTTCCCTTGCGCATGCCATCAACTCCATGCTTGTTCTTGCTCCAACGTTCATCCTTCTCCAAGCTAGGCCCTTCATTTGTAAG
Organism: Triticum aestivum; assembly: GCF_018294505.1. Classification (NCBI taxonomy): domain Eukaryota; kingdom Viridiplantae; phylum Streptophyta; class Magnoliopsida; order Poales; family Poaceae; genus Triticum; species Triticum aestivum. The sequence goes on along the minus strand of NC_057811.1, from coordinate 222,551,313 downwards.
CAAAACAAATGTATCAAATTTAGGCAGCATCATATTCTCATGAACATTAGAACCATTACCAAGAAACAAAAGTACCTGGTAATTTAATTGGCGTGCGCTAGCTCTAGTAATCGGTCCAGTATGTATAGTAGCAGGGGCTATGGGTGTAACAATTGTATTGATGTCCTCATCATATCCTTCCATCTGGGACTCGCAACAGGGAGCCTATTTTTTGTGTAGTTGTGCCAGATTATATTAATCTACTCATCATATTACAACACACATGGGCTCTCTCATCAGAATCCAGTGATAGCACACAACGGTTTACAGGGAGCCTCTATTATATTACAATATCCTCTGCATTACAAAGATAATCTCACTACTATTTGTGTTTTCATGCTTTACAGATATTGTACGTAATCACAATGAATATAAGAATGCGGACATCAGAAGAATATTGCGGAATAGTTCAATGGGTAACAAACTTGGCATCAAGGGATTGAGGTCCATTGTGGATGCAATGAAACCCACATGCTCCCGACCTATAGATTCGTATTCAGTAAATGATCCTAATGACTATTCTGAGCTCAAGGAGTCAAAGGCAGATGGCCTATCCTGTTCACCCAATAAGGTGCCTGTTCTAATTTGGCAAGGTTTTATTGGTTGCACATATCTTGCATAAGGTGTCTTGCATTTCTTTTGCTTCGTTGCACCGCCATCTGCTTAGTTTACTCATGATATATGTGAAGATGCCATGCCCATCCATTATCAACATCTATTCCATTTGTTGTCATACCATGTTTTTCCATTCAAATGTTGTTCTTGTGTTTCAGACATCCAAAAGGAAGAGGGTGAATGCAGAAACTGAAGGAGTACAAGCAAAGTCCTTGAAAAAGGTGGTGCTACCGGAGAAATCACATAGCACCCGACGTATATTGGCGATAGAACCAGCGCTGCAAAACCTAGGATATCGCTACTATGATGGTCGCTGCTTTGCTCTTGTGAGTACCTATTGTCATATCGCTGTCCTTACATTCATACCTGGTGGATTATGTGACATCATTGTGCATTATAGCTTGCTTATCCACTGTTCGCTCCAAATTATCATATCTATATTAATGCTTAAATTAATGTAGAATAAACCCAATGCTTATGAAGAAATGTAGTTCTGCATTGTTCTTGTAAGTATCTGCTGTCCTTCATCACTGTACTTATATTTGTCAGCTAGTTCTTCATGTACACTTTGCAGCTTATTTTCCCTTGTCCTCCATTTTTCTACACATCAGATCTACATTTACTTTTGCCAAAATATTGAATAAAACCAATGTTACTGAAGAAGTTTAGCTCTGCATTGCTCTTGTCAGTGCCTTTTGCCTGTGTGCTGTATTTACATTTGTACTCTGCATATTAAGCTATATAATCGCATTTGTTCCTATATTTTCACATCTATATTTACTCTTAACAAAATGTAGAATAAAGGCAATACTCTTGAAGAAGAGTGTGCGGTAAACTTCTTGAATTGCCCCCCCATCAATATGGACAAGGCCTTTATAGAGCCTGTCTTCACTACTAATGTAAGTTTGTCCTCCTCGAGCCTTCAAACTTGGTTGTGTATATTTGGATAGCTATGAGTGCAAATGCTGTTTATTTTTGTCGTCTGCATCAAATTGCTTGTTCAAAGTTTATAAAGTAGTAGTACATAAACATAAGTTTGTCCTTCTCAATTTCAGTCTTTATTTGTACAACCTTGTTCCTTATTCGTACCATGTAAATTAAACTAAACATAGCAAGTTATCTTCATTAGCACTATGTGTATGCTTGTGTTCTTGATCTGTAATCCAGTGGTGTGGTGAAACTACCAACAACAGCACAATGTCATATCCTGCTATGTCTCAACTATGAACAATGCCATATTATATTAATGTTATTTAAATCGTGTCTCTTTATTTACCAATCTGAAATGGTATAAATTGACAGTACACTCACCATTCATGCTTATATGTTGTTTAGAACAACATCAATGCTTGTGTTCTTGATATGTAATCCAGTGATCTGGTGAACTGGCTGGTCCTGCACAATGCCATTTCCTGCCATCTTAACTATGAACAATGCATATTATGTTAATGCTATTTTAAACCGTGTCTCTTTATTTCTGACAAATAAATGAGATCAATTGACAGCGCTGATGCTTATACGTGCAAAACCTGTTATCTACCTACTTGTTTCTCTTTCAGGGTGACAACACTGCTGCTAGGAAGAACTGCCACAATGATAGTGAGACGAACCCATTGTTTGTCCCTCTAACACATATTCCAGAAGAGAAGGCAACACATCTTGAGGGTAGGGATACAACCATGAAGTCACATCTTGATGTAGTGTCAAACTTACTCAGTGACACAAGCTCGATGAAGTCATCGCCTGAATCTATTCGACTTCTTCAGTCTGAAATTCAAGCAGAAATACATGCTTCCGCTCAAATCCGGCTGGAACTCGACTCTCTATGAAAGATTAACCATAAGTCTAGATGTTTATTGATGCTATGCAGCTTAAGTTGGTGGATATGAGCGCCAAAGAAGCGCAGTCTCATCAGGTTGATAAGCTGCTTGCGCTGCAGCTCCTGGGCCGGGCTAACCTTTCTTGAACTATGTTGACGGGTGATGGGCCATTAATAGGTTGAAATGTTTTTGGGCCTTGGCTGACCCAGTTACATGACGGGCGGGAAGCAGGACGGATGTATAACGGGCCTAAATTAGGCCCAACACTCTCAAGGGCCTTTAACGGGCCGATAGTCAGTTTGGGCTAGAATATATCCACGAAGACTACGGGCCGTTAAGAGGCCAAAAGTAACTACAAACCATAATTAGGAACAGGTGCAACTCAGGCCTTTAAATGGCCGAAAGTGAAACCGGGCTGAAAGAGGCCCATATGTAGACAGGGCCGCTGACAGGCCGAAACTAATATCGGGCCGAACTGTTAAACGGGCCGTTAAGAAGTCGAAGAGAAAATCAGGCCGCCAATGGACCCAATGGCACAGTAGCTGTTAAAAGGGCCGTATCTGTTATGGGCCATAATTTGGACCAAGAAATAAAAGTGAGTTAACGGGCCGGATCAAGTGTGGACCATAATTTGGCCCAAACTATTGCATGCTGTTAACGGTCCGGATCTGATATGGGCCGTAAACTGGCTCGGAATATTGCGGTCATTTAACGGCCCGTATCTGATGTGGGCTATAATTTGGTCCAGAAAATGTTAGACTATTAACGGGCCGATCCATTAGATCTGACAAAATCTTATGGGCCTGTTCCTGAGTCGGCTTTTAGACCTATATGGGCATCTATTGGGCCGTCCCACGTGTCAATGTTTCATTGGCGATTCTTGTCAAATGGACGGTTGACATCTGTCCCAACGCTGAGCCGACACGTGGTTCGTCGGCGAATGAGAATTTTACACATGGAAAATCGCCATTGGTCCGGGCTGTTAACGGGTTATCAGATCCGAAACGGAACTCGATAGCTTAAAGGCGACCCATTACGGTGGATGCCACGTGTTGGTCACCCTTGACGAAAGCACTTCTATGACGCGCGATTTATCATCATGGAAGTGGGCACTTCCGTGATGATAATTTTGGTAATGTCATGGAACACTTCTACGACAACACAAGTATGACTATCTTGATTCTGTCATAAAATCGTCATGGATGTACATGCATGAACAAAAACGTGACCTACTGTGACAAACACGTATCATCACGGAAGTGTATTTTTTGTAGTGAGAAGAATAAATAAATATATGAATTACTACATGCAACCCAGATTATTTTCATAGAAACCGAAGCACATTCATTAAATTTTGGACATAACACATTTATAAAAAATGACCGGACATAAACCAGTCTAAGGGCCTCTTTGATTCGCAGGATACTGAAAACACAGGAATGGGGAAAGTATGATGGCGATGAACCGAGTGGAGGAGGAAGAGGAGGAGTATTGTACATGCTAGAGACTGGACTGTAGTACATTGTTTTTATGGCCATATCACCACATTGTTTTCTATGGCCTATCGCCTGCTGGTTCATTGGGTTGCCATGTTTCACACTACTCCCATGTGAGTAGTAGTATATACTACGCACTGTGCAAATCTTCCGATTCAGCGATTTATCGTCCGATTTATCGCTACTCTTGGGGTGACCGATAAGATTATGCCTTATCTTCACCGTTTATTGTTTGGGCTGATTTATCGCTATGACAAGCGATTTATCGGGAATCTATCGATAAATTGGGACTATTCATAGCACTATGTTTGCAAAAACTATGTTTATTTGCGTTTTGTGGACCTTGTTATGCTATATGTACTGTTG